>NW_024424564.1:8365894-8391610 GCF_017311325.1 Ursus maritimus | reverse complement strand
CTCTTCAAGCAGGAGGAAAGACGTGACCACTTCATTTGTCTCTCTCTCTTACCTAAGCACTTGCACTGCTCAGGTCCTCTTCTCGGTGTCTCCCAGATGAAAGCAGTGCTACCTTTCCAGCCTTGGCAATGGCACAATCTGTATACCTTCCGGACGCACATATGCTTACAGTTCAAGGATATGGGGCAAGAGATGGAGAGAAGTGTTTCCCTGGGGGCCTGAAGGATGTTAGTCTTGAGAGCGATGTTTAGGATTACCAGACATGTGCAGGCACTGAGTGCCAGACCCTAAGTAACGGAGTCCATAAGCTCTTTAATAAAATGTGTGTGGATGTGTGAATGTGTGTTGTGACATGCTCCATTATTTATTTTAAAGATTTATTTATTTATTTGAGAGGAGAGCGCAGGAGAGTGCTTGAGCAGGGGGAGGGGCAGAGGGAGAGAGAGAGAGAATCTCAAGCAGACTGGCTTCTTAGTGCAGAGCCCAATGTGGAGCTCGATCTCACAGCCCTGACGTCACCACCTGAGTTGAAACCGAGAGTCAGGCACTCAATGGACCGAGCGACCCAGGCACCCCGTGCTGCCATTATTTTTTACATAGTGTTCCCTAGATAGAATCCTTAGTTCCTTTAGCATGAAGCCTTGAAATTACCCTGGACTTCTTTCTTTCTTGCTTTCTTGCTTTCTTGCTTTCTTGCTTTCTCCTTTCTTTCTTTCTTTCTTTCTTTCTTTCTTTCTTTCTTTCTTTCTTCTTTCTTTCTTTCTTTCTTTCTTTCTTTCTTTCTTTCTTTCTCTCACATCCTCTATGAAATCCATCTCCTAATCCTGTTGGTGTGAGCTTCGAAGCTCGCCCTTGAATCTGACTGTGCACCCAGCTTCTACCGCCACCACTGCCGCCCAAGCCACTGTTACTTTCATCTCTTGTTGGTGCACTGTGCCTCCTGACTCTTCTCTTTCCTCTCTTGCCCTCCCCTGACGCCCCCTAAAGTCTGTAACAGCAGGCAGTCGTCCTCCTAGAATATAAGAAACGTCATGTCAATCCTGTGCTCAAATTACTTCAGTACTTTCCTGTCACGTTTAGAATAAACTCTCCCTTGCCATGGTCTACAAGGCTGTTCCTAATTTACATCCTGTCTCCCTCTTTTTCTTCATCTCCTACCACTTCCTCCTGGCTTTCTGTACTCCAGCCACATGGGTCTTATACTATCTGTCAGATACTCTCAGCACCAGCCACCCTCAGAGCCTTCGCATCTGTCCTTCCCCAAATCCGGAACTCTCCTGAACCTCATTCCCTGCTGGCCTTTTCTAAAAAGCAGACCTTGTCCTGCTTTTTACCCAGGTTTGGACATGCCTGGTCACAGTGATTGCTTTGGGATTGGACCAGTGAAGCAAGTTAAGTACCTGGCTAGTACTGTAACTGAAACATTTTGCAAAGAGAAGTTCTGACTTCGTTGGAGTTGCTAAATTGGAGCCATGTGTGGCCATTCCACCAATCTGTGGGAGAGACTGTTTAAGGATAAAGACAACATGGAGAAAAATAGCACTAGAAGAAGAAAAGAGAGATTCTTGAATACGTAGTTTGAACACTTGGATTTTCAGTTCAATGATCCAGTGAATTCATTTTTTCCCTTAGGCCAATTTGATTTTCAGTGACCAAAAGATTCTGATGAATATTTTTATACTGCATTACTTCTATATTTGTCTTCACATTCCACACGGATGTACACACAAGTCAGATTTTTACTGAAGGTTTGATGCATTTAAAGAGAATTACCGAATGGGGGATTATAGTAATAACAGGATATATTAATATTATGATTATGTTAGTAATATAACATAATAATTATATAATAAAATGATAAATATCTAAAATAATACATTATGGCATTTCCCATAGTCTAAGAGAAACTAATCTAAGAAGTTGAACAATTCACAAAGTATTCCCTTGGGGATGTTCCACACCCAACCTCACAGCCCTGTCCTCAGATGCGTGCCTCTCTAAAAAAAGTGCCTCTTCTTTCTAAACTCTCATGGGGAAACTCCACCTAGCTTTTGGGAAATCCTACTAAGGGCGAACGTGACGTGAGGAAGAGAGGTGGGGAGAGGCAGCTCCGGGAGGCCAGTCTGAGGTGGCCTCTGGCATTCCAAGTGCCTCGTAAGTAGCCGGAGGTGAGTATGCATAATCTAAACCCAGACTGTTTTTTTCAGGCCTTCCTACTAGGGTGAGTTGCAGACACCCTGTCCAACAAGTGGTTCCCCTTGTCCAGCAACCAACTGCAAGATTACACACATACAAGCACTAATGATTCTCAAAGACAGTGTAGTCTGAGCCTGTGTTTCCCAAACATACTCCTGAAGTCTTGCAGAGTACCATTAGTTCTTTTGCTTGATCCTACCTCTAAATTTTATCACAAAATATACTCTCTGAGGCATGATCAAATACGAGAGAATCTTAGTAGTGTGCCATGATGTAGTTGCTGATTAAATTTATAGCCCGGGGATCATTCTCCTCAGTGATCTGGACTAGGGAAGTTGAGATGGGAAGTCGTCTCCAGAGGCAAGAGTTTCATTCTTTCACTTACCGTATCTTTCTCCCCTACTGGATCTGGAGCTTCGTGAAAAATCTCAGGTCTCAACCAAAGTAGTCAATAAATAGGTGTTGGGTTAACGAACGAAGACTGTCATGGTTATATTTATGGGTGCATCTCTCAAGAGTTTGGTAACTGGCTTGATTCTTATACACTACTAAATGGAAATGGATTTGGAGTCTTTATTATGGGGCAAGCTCTTTGCCCAGAAGTTGCTGATTGAGAAAAATTCTGAGAGGGGAACTAAATTAGTCCTTAAGGATCCATTAAAAGAGAATAGGTTCCCATGTTGGCCAGAAGAGGGCAGGATCCCTGTGAGAATGTGACAGGATAGCAGTATCTCGGGTGCAGAAAGGTTTCAGAGCATCAGCCACTGCCTGGGGGAGGTAGGAGTTGGAGGCGAAGATAGTCTGAAAGGGATAGGATAAGAGATCTTTAAAATTCTGTTTACTTTATTCAAGCTCATCATTAACTTATTAATTTATTCCTTCATCAAACATTACTGAGTACCTAGTATGTGTCAGGCATGGTGCTTGGGACAAATGATATAGAGATGAACACAACAGACATGGACCCTGCCCCAGGGAGCTTACAGACTAGTAAGGGTTACAGAACTTAACAAATAAGTACATGTGTAATTAGAGATTTGGGTAAGAACGATGGAAGAAAGTAATAGACATTAAGAGAACCACTTTAAGTTGGGGAGATTTCTCTGATAAGGTGGAACCTGAAGGATGAAGAGAAAAGTTAGTGAAACGTGAAAAGTTAGGAGAAACATGTTCTAGGCAGAAGGAATAGTTTGTATGAGGACCCCGAGGTTGGAAGGAGGTTGGAATGTTCAAGGAATTATATGAAGGTTGATGTGGCCACACAGTTTTCCAGAAGTAGTGAGGGAGTATTTGGTATGAGTAGATTAGAAGAAATGCAGGAGGACCATGCAGGGCTTTTTAAGTCATGCTCAAGGGTTTTGACTTTCTTGTGCAAACAAGGGGATGCCACTAAAGGGTTTTAAGCAGAAGAGTGATATTGTCTTGTTCGTGTTTTAAAAGTTCACTGTGGCTGCTGTGTGAAGAATGAATTGGAGGAGGCCTGGGGGAGGCAGGACAGGAAGAAGCTGTTCTAGTAGCCTTGAGCAGGGATGATGTTAGCTTGGACTAGGTGGGGCCAAAAGATGGAGAGAATTGGGTAACTTTGAGTTGTATATGAAGAGAGACTTGATGAGACTTGGTGATTGGAGTTTGAGGAAAGGTGCCATGTTTTTTGACTAGTATCTGTCATGAGCAATTGGGAAAGACTAGGGAAAGGCAAGCTGGTGATGTGAGCATGGAGGGTGGGGAGTAGAAAATCAAGAGTTCAGTGTTGGACACATTAAGTCGAGATATCCAAATGGAAAAATTCTGGAGTGGAGTTCTGAAGGGAGGGTCAGTGAGAGATACAAACTTGTGAATCATCCACATCTGCAAGTAGCATCCAAAGCCATGATTGTGGATGACAATACAGGGGCAAGGAAGAGCGAGGGATGAGAAGATGTCCCAAGGAGCTGTAACAATCATTTAATATTGAGGCTGTTGTGGGCTGATGGAAAGAAAGGCTTTCAGAAATTAATCTAGTTAATGGCCATGCAGTCTTTCCTCTTGTAAGGTACTCTTAGGTATCATTTTCCTATTGGCACTACAACAAATTGCCATAAACTCAGTGCCTAAAAACAACACAAATTTATTTTCTTCAGTTTCTGGAGGTCAGAAGTCCAAAATGGGTTCCACCGGGCTAACATCAAGGCATTGACAAGGCTTCATTCCTTCTGAAGTCTCAGGGGAGAACCTGTTCCCTTGCACTTCTCCAGCTTCTAGAGGTTGCCTACATTCCTTGGCTTGTGCTCTGCTTCCATCTTCAAGGCCGGCAAGCGACAGGTCAAGTCTTTGTCATGCTGCGTCACTCTAACACTGACTCTCTTCTCCCCATCTTTTCTTATTAAAGACTCCTTGTGATTACCTGGGGCCCACTGCATATTTGAGAATACTCTCCCTATCTTAAGGGCTCCTGAGTAGCAACCTTAATTCCATCTGAAACATTAATTCTCCCTCGCCATGGTATAGAACATAGTTGCAAATTTAGTAGATTAAGATGTGAACATCTTTTTGGGGGGTCATTATCTACCCACCAAACCTTACAAATCTTGCTTATTCCCCTTTGGAAAAGTGTAAAAGAATGCACACCACACCTCACGTCCTAGAAAGAAGTCCTGTCTGATGGCCCAAAAGGGTGGCACTTGACCAGAGTAGTGAGACTTACTGATGTGACTGTGCGCTCACACCCAGTTGGACAAGGAAGAAAAGCCACTAGCAATGTTATTGGTTAGGGACTTGTTTACACTTCTCTCGTCAACTAGAATAGCTGTTTATCTGCACAGGAATCCCTAGGTCGTTATCATAACGAATGTCTCTATGTTGGTCCCTTTGTTCTGCTTTAGCACAATACGATAGACTGGGTGGCTTATAAACAACAGAAATTTATTTCTTACAATGATGGAGGTTGGGAAGTGCAAGATCGAGGTGCTGGCAGATTCCATGGTGTCTGATGAAGGCCCACTTTCGGGTTTACGGATGGCCATCTTCTTGCCATGAACTCACATGGTGCAAGGGGGGAAGGATCTCTTTGAGGTCTCTTTTGTAAGAGCTCTCATCCACTTTCATCGCCGTCATGACCTAATTATCCCCGAAGGCCCCAACTCCAAATATCATCACATTGGGGGTTAGTATTTCAACATATGAATTTGGGGGGACATAAACATTCCATCTATAACAGTCTCTAAGTAAAAAATAATATCACTTAACACCTATTATAATGAGGAAAAAATCCAAAATCAACCATACAATCCCCACCCCAACAATACCAGGTGCTTGCAAGACTTAGAGCAACTGGAATTCCCATGCATTCCTGGGAGGCATGCAAATGGTGCAGCCATTCTGAGAAACAGTCTGACAGCTCCTCAGAAGGTTAAACACAGAGTAATCCTACTTCTAGGTATTTACCCGAGAGAAAAATACTACACATAAAAACCTGCGTGTGAGTGTCACATTGACTTTATTTGTAATCATCAAAATCAGAACCAATTCAAATATCACTTCCCTGGGGGATGGATAAACAAATGGTGGTACTGTCTTTTCTTTTCTTTTTTAAGATTTTATTTATTTGAGAGAGAGAGAGAGACAGAGATAGAGACAGCAAGAGAAAGCACAGGTGGGGTGGAGAGGGAGAAGCAGGCTCCCGGCTGAGCAGGGAGAAGCAGGCCCGATGTGGGGCTCGATCCCAGGACCTTGGGCTCATGACCTGAGCTAAAGGCAGACACTTAACCAACTGAGTCACCCAGGCGCCCCCAAATGGTGGTACTTTCATATGGTGGAATACTACTCAGGAATAAAAAAGGAAGGGAGAACAGATAAATGCAATAGCACGGATGAATTTCTTTTTCTTTTTCTTTTTTTAAGATTTTATTTATTTATTTGACAGAGACAGCGAGCGAGAGAGGGAACACAAGCAGGGGGAGTGGGAGAGGAAGAAACAGGCTCCTAGTGGAGGAGCCTGATGTGGGGCTCGATCCCGGAACTCCGGGATCACGCCCTGAGCCGAAGGCAGACGCTTAACGGCTGCGCCACCCAGGTGCCCCAGCACGGATGAATTTCTAATCCACTATGCTAAGAGAAGGAAGCCAAACTCCAAAGGCTACATACTGTATACCATTCTGTGATATTCTGAAAAAGATGCAGTTATAGGGAGAGAAAATAGATCAGCAGTTACCAAGGACCGGGAGTGGGGGAAGGAGTTGACTGCCAGGTGACCCAGGGGCATTTTCGGGGCGATGGAACTGTTCTAGATCTTGATTGCAGTGATGGTTACATGACTGTAGGTGTTTGTGAAGACTCACAAAGCTACACTAGAAAGGGTCCATTTTTACTCTCTGTAAATTATATTTCAATTTTTAAAAAAGGATGTGTACAAATTCTACAGGTCTTTTTGTCCCCCCAAAAAGGCCCCATCCTAGGTCTATATTTTTATCTAGTATTAATTCTTCTACTATCTTCTTTTTTTTTAAGATTGTATTTATTTATTTGAGAGCGAGAGAGAGAGAGATCACAGAGGGAGAGGGAGAAGTGGACTCCCACCTGACCAGAGAGCCTGACGCAGGGCTCGATCCCAGGACCCTAAGATCATGATCTGAGCTCTAGGCAGATGCTTAACTGGCTGAGCCACCCAGGCACCCCATTATTCTTCTACTATCTTAAGAGTACTTAGGTGAACCTGCATCCCACTTAAGCTGATGAAATAAAGGTTCTTTTGGAAGAGATCTCCAAACAGCATCCCTGCTGAAACACATCATGGGAAAAACAGCCCACGAGGAGGTCAGAAAATCAAGGTTCCAAGAAGACCACAGAGCCTCTACCTAGTTTTGTGGTTTTAGACAAAGCACTTAAGCTCTCTAGGGCTTGGCTGTTCTATCTGTAAAATGGGAATAAGTCCTGATCAAAACTACTTAATGGAGCATTATGAATATTAAAAGACAAATGACCTTCATTTTACTAGCTCAAGGAGGACACAGGTTCCCTTTATGCATCCTGAAGTGCTTATCAAGATTAAACATGCCCGTCCATGGTAGAGTATGATTATTCTCTTTTCTAATGCTAAGAATCTATTTCTGATGACTAGCTCTGCTGGGCAGCAAGGTAAAGCACTCGGTATGTGGTAATGGTAATCATCACAGTAATCGGTTGTGGCTGGGACCAGTGTTACAGCAACTGTCGTTTACAGAGTAGGGAACGGAGGTGCTCGGAGGCTGCACGCCCGTGCTGGAGTCCGCCCAGCTAATACAAGGGAAAGTGGAGACAGAATTCAGGGCTGCCTGACCTCAGGCCCACGGTCTTTTTCATCCCTTCATCTGCTTTTCTCAGAGCTGTTTTCTATTTAGCAGCAAAATGTCCAAGTTACACTATGATATATACACACAGAGAATCATGTTGCATATACATGTAGATAGCCAAGTATATACATACTATATATGAGAAAGCCAAGTATATACATACTATATATGAGAAAGCCAAGTATATACATATTATATATGAGAAAGCCAATATATACATACTATATATGAGAAAGCCAAGTATATACATATTATATATGAGAAAGCCAAGTATATATATACTACATATGAGAAAGCCAAGTATATACATATTATATATGAGAAAGCCAAGTATATACATACTATATATGAGAAAGCCAAGTACCCACGAACTCACGGAAGTTTCTGACCAATACAGACATAAAAAAGACAAAGAGGGCAGAGTTAATAAAACCAGCATTTTTATTACTTGGCCGATAAAAATTTTACTTGGAGCAAATAGGTGTTTATTTATTTACCTAATGGTCCTATTTTTCTCTATTGTGGTAAAATATACACAACGATGTTTTGTGTATTAAAAAAAAAGTTGAGACCTTATTTTGAATGATTTAATGTGTATTCTTGAAGTGAATGCTTATTCACTTCAATACTCTTTTAAAGAAATATTTGAGCCATAAGTTTATATCTAAGAATCATTTTAACTGTACCCCATTATTCTGATAGGTGGTACTTTTATGGTTGTTCAAGTTAAAAAATTGTATAATTTCCATTGTCATTTCCTCTTTAGTTCATGGATTGTTTGGAGATGCATTTAATCAAAATGTGCTGTGCCTCCCTTTCTATGTTGTCGATGATACCTCATTTAGTGAGAATGTGGTTAAAGTAATGTAATCTCTATGACATCCAATTTTTGAAAGATTTCGAGTTATCCTTTGCAACCTAGTTCGTCAATTGTGATAATCAGCGTTTTGTATGTGCTTGAATAGGATGTGTGTCTTCAGTTTGGGGAGTACAGAGTTTCGTATAGCTGTAATTAGCCTATTGAATCCATGATGCATGGCCTGCAACAAAATGCAATTTTAAGTTGACTCAGCAGGAGTAAACTTCCTCTGTCCCTGGATGTAAATTCTGGAAAATGTGATGTCTTTTCTGTGAACTCCCAAATAATAGTCCTGTTCTCACTTTGGTCCCCAAATCCCCATCTCTGGGCAGGGTCCTGCAGGAGATGTCAACCAATGCTTCGTTTGTGTTCAGATGAGATCGCTCCTCCTTCCACGCTAACGTCTGTAGCTGGCAGTCCCCGGCCTTGGTGCGTATCGCTGACTTCCGGATCCTCGGTTTTTCTCTCTCCATTCACCAGCTTCTTCTTCACCTGCTGTTCCTTCTTTGCACCAGCATGCACCTGCCTAGGCCAGCAGTGGGAATTATCCCCGACTCCCCTTCCTACGTCCACCCCTATTTCTAACACACACCAAGCCTCATCAACTCTACTTCCCAACTATCTCTCACCTTGGTCCACTTCTGTCAGTCTCCTCTGCCTCTGCCTCTCTGTTCGGGCCACTGTTATCTCTCGCTTGCATCACTGCAATCGTCTGTGGACTGGTCCTTATCTGTTTTACCCCCTACTCACTTCTTTCCGCTGGAGTCAGTGATTTTTCTGAAATATAAGTCTGATGACATCTTTCTCTGTTCAGCTCATTCAGTGGTGCTCTACAGATCATAGAACACCCTTCAAACCTCCTAACTCTGCTTACAGGACGCTTCAAGATCTAAACCCGTTTTTTGAAATTTCTCTCCAGCGTCTTCTGTGATCATTTTTTCTCTTCCCAAAATGAATCTGCACTCTAGCCATTCTTGGCAGGATCTAAAAGAGGCTATGCCCTGTCACCTTGAAACATAGTGTGTAGAGCTTTATGTCTTTGAGATTGATGATATTTCTTGAGTTTACATATCTTAACTCCCAAAGAGTGGAAGGATGGAAAAAAGATTATACACACATGCTCATACACACACACACATATATACACACACAAATACATATATACATATATTTATATTTGTATATACATATATTTACATACATATATGCAAGTATAATAAATGTTTGAGTTAAATATATGGAAAAATGTATGTAAATGTGTATATATATGATGGAAAGTATAACAATCAATGAATGCTTTTAAAAATTATACATGGATGTCCAATTATAGATGGTAGATTAACCAACACACTAACTTCCTCTTTTTCTCTAGACCCCATTAGAATCTTAGTAAAACCATATAAAAAGTATGGATCCATGAGAATAAAAAGAATGGAATTGGAGTCAATGGCAGATACGAGATTTCTACACAATCTTGGAATACCGATTTAGTAAATTTAGCAAAGTAGGGGAGGTTGTCTCTTTGACTACATACAGAGGGAGACAGAGACAAAAGAAATCAGATTTTCCCAGAGGAATCCTAGAAGGACTAAGCATTTTGGAATGCCAGGCAGAGTGGCAAGTGATATTTAGGCATAGAACTGACACAGGGAGATAATATGAGTCATTTGACTGCCATCCATTTCTTTGGACATAAGATATCAATAGCCTCGTTTCTGTACCGAGCCAAGAAGTCAGAGGTCACTTCCCAGGAGACCTGAAGAATCTCAGAAAAAAATAACCTCCACATACCTGGTGTATGAAGAGTTAAAAAGATAAAATCAAGAAAATGTCCCAGAAAACACAACAAAATGATAAGGACAGAAAAATATATACAAGAAAATCCCAGCGGTGTGAAGGATTAAACCAGCAGGGTCAACATCTGACCAATGGAGTATCCTAAAAGACAGAAGAGAGAAAATGAAGGTGAAGAAAGTATCAAAGGAAAAGGAAATCTCCCAAGGTTAGAGTCTGTTCAAATAATCAACTTCTCAGTGAGACATTCCCTGACCAACCTCTTCAAACCGCAGCCCTTCCGCTCAGCGCCGTGTTCTCCCTCCCTATTCGGTTCTTCCCCATTGAACTTGTAACCACCTGACCTATTACACACTGTACGTGTTTATCTAAACTCTGCCTTCCCCCACGGGAATGTCAGGCCCCCAAGGCAAGGAGCTCTGTCACCTTTGTTCACGGTGGCATCCTCGGTGCCTGGCTGGTGCTTGGCACGGTAGGTCTTCGGTAATTATTTGTTGAGCGAATACATAAGTCAATGACGCCTGAGACCTAGAGCCTCATCTGAGATGGAAAGAAGTCCGTGGATAATGCCTCCAATTGGTTCATCAATAAAAAGATGTAAAGCCTATAACTTAGAAATCCGAGGCAACCACCTGCAGGCACCACTAATGGAATTAAAGGCCCTGAACGGCATCTCGGGGATGGGATGGACGACAGGAGCGCAAGCAGGCAGTCACTGTTGGTGTTCATAATTTTGGGGGAACTACTTGCTTTTTTCACCATGTGCCTGAACAGTTAGTTTTATTAAAAAAAAAAAGAGTGTATGTCTTAAAAAGCATTTTTTAAATTTATTTACTGTAAATATGTCATATCCATGATAATAATAGCTAAAATTTATTGAGCACTTATTACATGCCAGGCATTGTGCTAAGCTTTACAATGGATTATTGGAGAATGTATTATATATCTGTTGTCATTTTGCATGGATTGAAAACATCTGGATTTAACCTAAAACTAGGAAAAAACCTACCCTCAGTCCAAAAATATAAATATTTAGTAACTCAAACTCAGTTGAATAAATTCCACTTATCAATCCTCATAACAAAGATATAAATTTGATATGCCTCCTCACGTCCTTAAAACGCAAGAAAAAAGCATCCCACAAATATTTTTTAAATAAAGTTTTTATTCTCTAGGAAATGCTTGTAGAACTGCAAACGTGCCTGCCAACGGGATTTGTTGCAACCGGAACTGTAGAAGGTGAAGGGAAAATTGTGTGGAAACTCTTCTGGAAACATCTGTCGGTGTCATCTGCTTACTTTCCTGCCACTCTTCTCTCCACTCCACGTTTCTCTTGCAGTCTCTTCATCTGGAGGGTAAGTGACCTTTGATTCAGGAAATCTATGTGGTTTTCACAACATGAAATGACCCCTGACAGAGTCCATACTGGGCCTCGGCTGGTCAGCCTCCTCCTGGCTGGGCCGGGATTTTCTGCTATGCGGTCAGCCACCCGTTGTTCAGACACATGTGGAGCCAGTCACCACAGCAAGTCATTCCTCAATCATTCCAGAGGTGAAATTTAACATTGCTAGGTGTTAAAAACATTTTTTAAGCACGATTCTTTTATTTAGATGTTTCTGGTGTTCAGACTGTGCCAGGGATCTATTGGGAGCCGCCTCTCCTTCCCCTTCTTCCTTTTCCTTGGCTCAACTCCTTCCCACCTTTCAGGCTTCAGTTTAGATGTGTCCTCCCTCCAGGAGACTTTCTGGGCCATGACACGACCTAAATGGGACTCCTGTACTTCCCGAAGCTTCTGGAGCACCCCCCTAATACTTCGCTTCCCATACTGCATTGTCACCACCGTTTATTTTTCGTCTCTGCTGAATCTGACGCTCCCGGTGGGCAGAGACCGAACTATTCGTCTTGCTGGCTCCGGGACGTGGCGGAGAGCCCTGGTACAAAGTAGGGGTTCAGTAAACATCCGTTGGAAGAATGAATGGTCGCGTGGACGAATGAACGGATGAATGAATGAAAGTAACTGTCACTGTATACGGTTCCCACGTAGTCTGCAGAGACTGAGTGTGTGTCCACACTCACAACCGGAACAACTGCATAGCTGAGCTTCACAGTTACAAAGTCAAAGGCTCATGAGTTTAGAATATTGGCTTCAATCCCGAAGCCAGAGGAAAAAGAGATAGAAGGCTGTGCCTCTTTCCTGTGCTTGGTAGGAAATGAGTATTTCCTAAGCTCTTTTTCTCCAGCACTTTCCTAAGTCAAGTGAGAATGCACCCCATAATTTTATAGCCCCGCGAAAGAAGAAAGTAAAAATATTTTCAAAACGGTTTGCTCCTCCTGCTATAACCTAGCCTCGTCCTCAGGGTTTGACACATAGGGGAGGGAAAGTTGTTACTTCTTCAGAGCCTTTGAGTAATAGTTAACGAAGACCACGTGGAAAATGAATTTGCCTCATCAGGCGATCGGGTTCTGGGTTACGTGAAGAGCAATGTTTCCTGTGCAGCCTCCCCCCCCCGCCCCACCCACTGGGGCATGAGTTGCCCTGGAAGCATCATGGTTACTTCCTGCTTTTTCTATTGCTCTTCATTGGACCAGAGCTAATAGGCACTGAATGCCCTCACGAATGATATGAAAAAGTTGAAAGAGAACTTTAAAGGTTGTCTTAAAATTTGAAGCTAAGGCTAGTGGCAAGACGATGGTTTAAGGGGGTGTGGTCCTTCTGTGATTACTGCCAAGCTGGGCAAGATTTCATTTTTTTAGTGCAAGTTATGGGACAGGTTAAGGAATAACAAATCAAAGAAAACCATGGTTTGGAACTGCCTTCTGGACATGCAAATGAGCAGTGAGAAGAAAGAATTATTCTACTTGGCTTATGTGTTTTATGTATGATGCTGGATTTTCAGTTTAGGTAACTCTGAAAGACAATGGATAAATCAGGACGCTATTAACAATAATTGTAGGAAATTTTTCATTGATATGTAAGACTAGACTCTGCCTCAATGCCAATTTTTATATGGCAGTTGTTTCTTCTGTAAGCAAAGTACTGCTTTCAAACAGAATGTATCTTTGATGCAAATGGTGTTCCAGAGACACATAGACTTAAAAGTTGAAACAGTGTTGGTCACAAATCTTTATCATGTTATCCATTACGACCAGAACAACAGACACATTATCTTTCATTTATCCAAGTGTGATAATACGTTATGTTTAATTCACTTTCTTTTTTTTAAGTTTATTTATTTTTTAGTAATCTCTACACCCAACATGGGGCTCGAACCCACAACCCCAAGATCAAGAGTCACATGTTCTTCCGACCGAGGCAGCCGGGTGCCCCTCATTCACTTTCTTTACTAACTCTACTTTAAGAACTAGTCTCTGGCTCGAGTTATAATTGTTATTATAATAATGATTATTATTTATGCTTAATTATGACTGATTGCATTTTTATATTATCTTAAGTTTAAGAAAAGCCGTATCTCCCAGGCATGGTTAACTTAGAGTAAT
Source organism: Ursus maritimus (assembly GCF_017311325.1). Taxonomy (NCBI): domain Eukaryota; kingdom Metazoa; phylum Chordata; class Mammalia; order Carnivora; family Ursidae; genus Ursus; species Ursus maritimus. Next base: position 8,377,957 of record NW_024424564.1, on the reverse strand, counting down.
ATATACACAGGTGCACACCATCTCCAGCAGCTGTGAGGTAGACAGTCTCTCTCGTGAAACTGCTGCTGACCCTGAGGTTGCTATTTTGCTGTCTATTGGCTTCAAATTCCAGTAGGTTCTATTATCAGCCCAGGAAGTTGCTTGTTTCTCTAACCTGGAACTATAATAGGAAGTTGTGCACACGTGAGATGTGGCAGAGCCAGGAAGCCTTCCCCCCTCTAATACTATAGGCCTCTCTTGCAGATTTGCTCCACTTAGAACTCATTCCTTTGTGTTAGGTTTTGGGGATATCTTAGTATCAGAGAATCTTAGACTTTTTTTTTTTAAAGATTTTATTTATTTGACAGAGAGAGACAGCGAGAGAGGGAACACAAGCAAGGGGAGTGTGAGAGGGAGAAGCAGGCTTCCCGCCAAGCAGGGAGCCCGATGCGGGGCTCGATCCCAGGACTCTGGGATCATGACCTGAGCCGAAGGCAGATGCTTAATGGCTGAGCCACCCAGGTGCCCCTAGAATCCTAGCCTTTTAAACCTAGAAGGAAAATTAAAGGTGGATCGAACCACTATCCTCAGTCTGTAGATAAGGAAACAGAAACTCAGAGCTTTGTCCAAGGTCTCACTCTGAGAGCTGGAGAACCAAGACGAGGAGGAAGGCCTACTGAAGGGCAGTTCCTGCCTTCCCCTGTGTTCCTTCACCTACTCGTTCTCTAACTTACGCCATAGTCGGGATTCTTCTGGGTGCAAGTGAAAAAAACCCAACTCTGACACACTTCAAGAAAGGAAACTTTATGAGCCTTCCAGCACAACAGAATCCAGTGGGTCAAATAAGGTCTTCAGCACTTGGTCTGTCTCCCAATCTTGTCTCCACTTTCACCCGTGCTGGCTTCATGGATGGATGGCAACATGCCTCCCCTCTTACCATTCTTCCCTCCGAAGTTAGAGGCGTGCGTCCTCCTAGCTTTAGTTCTGCCAGAGTGAGAAAGGCTCACTTTCCTAGTTGGCCCCAGAAAAGTGCTGACAGTAAGTCTCCTGGGTTTATGACGGACTATGCGCCTGTCCCTGAACCAAACAGAAGTTCGGGTGCCCTGTTAGCAAAGGAAAATAAAATCGATGCTGAGGAGTGTGACGCAACCACGGTTTGCTTCGGGTACCCACTCTCTCTGAGACACTGTGCTGGGTGTCTGTGTAGCATTTGTTGTTAATCCATTTTAAAAAAATCAGTTGGTTTTTCAAAATGAGCATGTGGGCAGAAAGTTGAATGAATAGAAATGGAGCAGACGAATGATTATGTTGGATGTGTTGAGGGAGTGATGGGGAGGCAACAGAGAGAGGCTTGGGGTGCAGAGCCCTGCGTAGGGGAGGAAAAGTGAGACCTGAATGAAGGTCAGTGGGGTGCCAGAGGGCTGGAGAGATCTGGACAAAGGCCATGTGATGAACCGCCAGGGAGACTCTATCTGCTCAGTCCCGGGGGTGACCGAGCATGGTTCATTCCTTCGAGTACTTTCAGAGGGGCTAGTGTGGCCATTCACTGTGCCAGGTGGTAGGGATGCAGACGTGGTGAGGCAATGCTTGTGTTGTCCCCGCAGCGCATTACGCAAAGATCAAAGCGGTAATTGCCAGAAGGGAGAAGTCCAGAATGTGCCAAGAGAACATACCCTGGAGAAGCTGGCTGCGTGGAGGTGAGAGTGCAAGCAGTGAGACAGGCAGAGACGGCACCCTGGAGAAGCATTTAAAATGAGACTGAAGGAACGGCACCCTGGAGAAGCATTTAAAATGAGACTGAAGGAACGAGGAGGAGGTTTGCTAGGGTGGGAGAGGGGCCAGGACAAGGAAAAGCTCTCCAGGCAGAGGGTGTTCAGAGCCCCTGAGAGAGTGTTCAGGGTTACAGAGAAGAGACTGGTGCATTCCAAGCTCTCCTAGGAAGGTCAGCCAGTGAGGGGGGTTGGTAAGAGCTCAGGCCGGAGAAGGAAGCAGGAGCCAAACCGGGCTACAGGACTTGGGCCGTAGGAGAGATTTTGAATTTTATCTGACAGCCTTAGATTTGTGCTTTTAGAAAGCCCTCACTTGCTGTGGGTAGAGAAAGAATTAAACGGGGCGCCACTACACAGTCAGAGCGCCCAAGAGTGGTGGTGGCTTGGCTTGCAGTGGTGACAATGGAAATGAAGAGAGGACAGCCACATTCGAGAGGTATTTGGAAATCTTGGTTTTGCAAAGATGACTTCTGCAATCGTTGGACAGGCAGTACAATATAACTGAGGATTTGTGAAAGTTTCACATTTTCATTAGCTGGTTGAATTGTGGCTTTTATTTTCCATGACAGTATTAAATCAGCTGGGGATTAGGCCGAACATAATTGTTTTATGGCTAAATGTATCCCATTGTAATAAATAATGGCCATATATCAGCCTGCCACGTGCCTGATTTAAGAGTACAAGACCACAGGGAACTTGGTTGAGCCTACAGATTGGGTGACTAAACTAAAGATAAAGGACTGGGACTTTAAACTCTGGTGGCCCCGAAGAATGTTCTGGGTTCTCCAGCCAGCTTGCTTGCTGCAGTTTGGATAATTCCTTAAATCTGTTGGAGCTCACATTCTCCTGAGGCATATTCTTGGATTCATAAATGGGACAAGTAGTCGGGTTCAGATAGATGCTGTGCCGTGGGATGAAAGAACTCTGGTGGTTGGGAGTGAAGGCTCGGAGACCGAGCGTGCTGTAATTACAGTGATCTCCCAGAAAGCCGACTTCGCTAAATCACACTGGAGTCTGGGGAGCTAGAATTAAGGATGTTCGGGGTATGCACCCAAGAGCAGTTTTATTCTGAGCAGCGATTGCGTAAGATATTCTAGATCGGCATTAGTCCAGAGGAGAGAGCGTGGAGCTAGTCAAGGGGCCTCAGGTTCCATAATGGCTCTGCTTTTCCTAGCTCTGTCTCCCCAGGCTGGTCATTTATGCTCTCTGAGCCTCAGTTAACTGCCCCTGTAAAATAAATATAATAATAATAATAATAATAATAACAATAACAATAGTAATAATACCTGCTATGCCATTCTTGGTGATGAAGATGAAAAGAAATGAAATTTGTAGAAGTGCTTTGTTAAGTGAAAAATGAGGAAGGAAAAAGATTTGTCAGTCTTTGTTTCCGTCACGATGGGCTGAGTTGTGCCCTGGTAAAAAGCAGCAACATCTTGGGTCCTTAAAACAACGTTGCTTTCTTGGCCCTGTGACGTCCACTGCCGGGGTCCCAGGCTTCTCTTCATGTTGATGCTAGAGCCTGAAACTCTGTGGGGCCTTGTGCGCACGGATCTCACCTCCCTTCCTGCGTCTTCAGGGAGCCTTGCTGCATGCATCACCAGAGCAAGCAGCTGCGCTTTTCCTCCTTCCCGTTTCCCTTCTGGAAGTGCACGTGGATTTTTCTTTTGGGGCATCGCCCATTTCATATTTCACACAGGGGAGGCCCACCTCTCCCTGCCAAGCCCTCCCAGACCGGCTCAGGGGGGCAGATATGTGACCCACATCTGGCCAATATGTGTTTTCTTTCCCCTGGCCAGAATGATGGGTACATGATGAGCCTATGATCCAGGTCACCCCCAAAATACTCAACCCCAAGATTTTGCTGGAAATCCTGGAAAACAAAACACAACACAACTGCCCTAGAGGTTGCTAGGCCACCAGGATGTGGATCTGTGACTTCCAGCAGCCACCTTGCCAGGCCTAGAGCAGAAGCTATCTGACAAGGCACCAAAGAAAGAGAAAAGCCGAACTGAGGACTCCACAAAATCAGACCCTGCCCGCATCCCGTGGGTCCCTGGATCAAATCGCGCTAAAGATCCGGTAGCCCGGATGTCTCGGCTATGTCAGCTAATATTTTCTTTTTGGCTTAAGCCATTGTGAACTAGGCTCATACTCCTTGCAGTTGAAGGAGCCCTGGCTAATCCAGCCACTCCTCTCCGGTGCAGGGGCCGCTGGGCTATGGCGGTGCAGGTGGACATGGGCATGAGCCCCCTCATCTCATCCCGGCTCTGATTCGTCATCAGAGAAAATAAAAAGCAGGAACAATCTGTCTCCTTGTTCACTCTCCTTTTCCCTTCCAGTATGCCAGGAAGTAGTCAGTTATTCCAGGTCCAAGGAGGCCAATGCATTGAGATTTAGCTGAGGGAAATCTAAGGGGCTGCAGAATCGGGGGGAAGAGGACAGGGCAGAAAAAGACAATGAGGCAGCCGGAAGAGGAGGTGCGAAGGCTGGCTGCAGAAGTACATTGGGTTTAGGTCTTCTAGGTGGGTGGTTACAGTTAGCGGCTCGAATTGGAAGGATTAATAGGAGTTGGGTGCTATGCACCAGGCAGGAGGAGGGAGACCAGGAGGGTCAGGACCCCAACACTGTGATACTTTCACCAACGCCAAAGACAAGCGCCTGGAGCGACCAGGGCTGATGGCAGGACTGCAATGGCAGAAAGTGAGTGTCCCCTTAAGCACACGAAGCTGTGGGGCGTCAGGGATCCCCAAGACTTGGGCTGTAATGGAGGCAATTTGCATTTTGCTGATTTTTCATTGGTGATTCTTCAGTGAGCAAATCAACTGAGGTCAAATACAGTGCGAACCCCAGTGGGAAAAAGGAGTCTGTATATATATTAATGCTTTCTGTGCATAGAATGTACAACCAAAAATGGGGTTTGAAAACCCGGATACCTTTTTGCCCACGATGTCTAGATATCCTTTGTGTGCCAAAGCTCAAATAATGATAGAAACCAGAGGAAAAAATGTTAGCTTTAAGCCCACCCTGCAGCCAGAAGCAGGCTAAAAGAAATAATAGCCAGCACTGGGGAGCATCTCCTATATGCCAAGTGCTCTTAATCATTTCACATGTGCTGACTTATTTAATCCTCTTAACAGCCTTTTTAGGCAGAGGTTATTATTTCTCCTGAAAAATGAACAAATGGATCCCGCGACTGTTATATGGGTTGTGCAAGCTGCCCCAGCTAGTTAGGGGCAGAGCCAGGATTCACACCTAGGCAGTCGAGTTCCAGGGTTCACACCTGTTGCAGCTCCGGGGCATGGGATGCCTTGTCCAGTGTCCCTGGACGTCAGCCATCACACGCTTTCGAAAGGCGATTGAATTACCTGAATTTCAATGCTAACTGAAGTGAACAGCTGATCTCGGAGGGCTGTTGCTTAAACGGGAACTCCTCTTCTTTAGGTTCCTCTAAGACGTGGCTGCCATGCCCGGCAGAGGCACACACCAATCAGGAACACGGCTTGAGAGGACCCCGGTGGTTCTGAGACCTCGAGTACTCCGGGGACAGTTGTGGCCGTGCTTTCATAGGGCTCCTCTTTCCTCCCATCTCTCTAGGGCAGCCGAGGACAGGGCTTGATCTGCGGCTACCATTCCTCTGCCCCCAACCCCCACTCCAGCGAGTTTCTTCCAAAGTAGGCACCCCACTGTCTAGGGTCTGGCGAAGGAGCATTTTCAAATGGTGTTATCCCACATTTCCAAGAAGGTATATTTCAGCCAGGATTAGGGCAGCCACAAAAGAGGCGAAATCCAAAGTGAGAAAATAGGTAATCAGATGACAGGAGAAGAGGACACGGGAGTAGCCGGTCACAAGGGGTCAGCCCCAGTCTTGATGGAAGTACAGGGAAGGGATTTGGGCCCTGGGAAGGCAAGGGCGTCGCCTTCCTCCCACCAGCCTTCCCAGGGCCCTAATCCCTTCTCTGTACTCCTGTCAACACTGGACAAATGGGGTGGCCGGGAGTTATCAAGGTTGTGAATCCAGCACAGAGGCAGAAGGTGAGAACCCAACTCTTGCTCGCTGACCTGTACCCGGGCCTTGGTATGAGAGTAGGGCAGAGGCTGGGCTGGCTGAGCGTGAGTGGGGTCCTGAATGAGGAGGAGAGGATGGAGGCACAGCGAGCCAGGCAGAGGGTCCTGCCCACAGCCATTTCCCATACGGCAGGCAGAGTGCAGACCGCCCAGTTTCACGGATGGCTAAACTCAGACTGGGGGTGTAGACCTCTGTTGTTGCCTTTTGACTGTCTGGACATTACCCGTCTGAATTCCATATTTCACAAGTAACTTTGATTCTTTTCAACTTCTCTTCCCCCTTTACGCCAGATTTCCTAGATCTGAAGAGTGATTGCTCAAGGGTGACCCTACCTAACTCTGAGACTCAGTCCCGTTCAATCAAAAGTTATCTTATGTAAACCACGCTTGATAAGAAGCATGTCCATTCGGTCCTCTTCTCCACTCCTGAGCTTCCTATCGCTTTCCCTTTCTGAAGTTTCATTCACTCCTCTGTGGCGTGAGCTCGCATCACATCGCGCAGATGGCAATGTCATTCATTCTTTGGTTGTTTTTATTACTGCCCATACTTCGAAAGCACTTCCCATTCCTGAATTCACCAAAGAGTTGAGTACTCCTAGCCCTGTTGAAAAACCACCCCCTCTACCCACACCCCACATATGAAATGCTACACAGGCTGAGACTCGTTGTTCCTATAGCGCGGGATCCCTCCCTGTTGGTAACGCAAAACCCCTTTTGTGAGAGGGCCAGCAATTCATCCCTGGTATTGGCGGAGAGGTCAGGATGCCTCCAACCACCTTCAGGGTAACTCAGTAAGGTTCTATTTACGCAGCTCCCCTCCCCCTTGGGTCCAGCTCCCCGGTGAGAAGTTCTGGCTCTTGATGGGCAGGGATGAAATCTCGTTTACCTTTATCACCCCAAACAATATTGGGCACATACTAGGGGCTCCACTGTGATTTGAATGCATTGGCTGATTTTTATGGACACCCTCCTTGAACTTAGGTTTAAACTTAAAATGCTTCTTCACATAATAACTTTCATAAGTGTACTGTTTACTGTGTGAAAGCAACATAATTTTTCTAAAATGAAAAAGAAAACCTAATTCAGGGATCATTTAATGAGTGTCCACTCTACACCATGGTAAACATTTTACCCTCTTCACCTACTTATTCTATTCTGGGTGTGGCACTTCCTTTCTTATTCTTTCTTTTTTCAAGCCAAAGAGTCTCTGTTGGTGTATTTTCATTTTCCAGAAGTAATTTCTTCTTATGTGTTTTTCTATAATAATAAAAATGAAGAGGCTAAATATGGGTTGTATTAGCTACATTTGGTCTATCAATAGGGCTGAACTAATGATCCACTCCAGCAGGAAATGGCTTTCCCTCCCCCTAATCCTTGCAATTTGTTTCCTAAGCAATATATTTGGTTCTTTGCGCATGCTGCCTGGATTTCTGCACCTGCATGATTTTCTCCAAGGAGATGATCTTTTGAAGGGCCTCTTGGTGCGGGGCTTAGCACAAAGTAGGCACTCACAGAATACTGGCTATGAAAATAAATGAATGAAAGAGTCAGGTAATAAATTTGACAATAAATTCCCCAACAGGAGATGTTTTCATGTGGGTAAGTCCTGCTGAAGAAGCTAAATGAAGGGTTTTAGTGGCAGTGGTGGTGGCAGCCCAAAGCAGAAGATTTTTGCCTGGGAAGAATCCTGGATTTATTCACGATCAGCAGTTGATATGTAAAGGCGACCTGGAACTTGGTGGAGTCATTCTGACCCTGCTTATTTATGATTCTTATAAAATAAGAGACTCCTATCCAGAGAAACTCTGTGTCTTTCATTTCTTATACTCCTCACCAAACTTTTGGCTCTCCTGCAAATGGTACTTGAAAGATAAATAGCATATCACCAGCTATTTCCCCTTAGCAACATCGCAGATGCCAGCCTTCAGTAGAAATTCTCTAGTTTTGAACTACAGTGTCTTCTTCCTTTACATTTATTCTAAGGTCCTGTGTAGGATTAAATGCCAGACCGTGGAAGGTGACTCTAGGGCAGTTGATTTAAGAAGTACAATACTTGAAAACGTGACGTCAGTGTTCGTAGTGGTGCGGGCGCACAACGTGCAGGGGGGTGCGAAAAAACGACTTGCGAATGAATGTCTCTCTCCATGACCTGTTTTGACCAAACTTTATTACGCGTTTAATGGCATTATGACAAAGAGTAGGAATCCAAACACATGGGGATCACAGAGGCTGTTATGTTTATTGTGTAGAACAGACAGTGATAATCCACTAAAGAAATATTTTCAACAAGCTAGCGATTCAAAGTACAATCACAGACAGCAATGCTACATGAAGAACAAAGAATAAAGTTAGAAGACGCTCAGAGGCACAGGGAGAAAGTCAACTGCAGTTAAACGTCTTGATACTTTTGTCCTGCAAACATACCTAAACTTGCAGAAATGGTAGAAAAGTTAAATGTCCAGTCTTACTTAGCCGAGACCAACAACAGCAAAGAACAGTCCTATAAAATTTATCTCCCACAAAAATAAACTATATATATAAAAATTTTATGATGTTCTTACTGTTCCATTGGCCACAAGCTTTTTTTTTTTTTCAGTATGAAAAATGAGGTATACTGGGGCTTAAGAGGTAGTAGTGTGTTTTGATTGTACAACGTATAAGAAATAAAAGAGTAACTTCATCAGAGATGGAAATCGCTCGGTGCTCCGAGTTTGGCCAGCTTGCGCAACTTGCTTTAATTTTATGAGCTGGCCAATGAGGTTTCGAAAAGGCCCTACCGAGGATATGGAATGGGACCCTTTATTTTTATGAGCCACTGTTTATTTGCTTATTTAATGCACATTAACAGTAAGGTTGAGTTTTAATTCTCTCCGTAGCTCCTTTGGTGATTCACAACCGTGAGCCATCTGCCAGTCTCAGAGAGGTATGTGGCCTCTGAAATGACCTCCCTGAAGCGGCTGGAAGAGAGATGGTTTTGAGTTTCATTTGGCTTCAGTACTGAAAGCCATCCCGACACAAGCCGTCATGAGAAGCTACCTCCTGGCCCAGTTGATAATACCATGTTAAAAAGTCAGCACACTCACTAGGAGAGAAAGCAATAAAAACTCTACATAAGAAGTGTTTAAAATAAATCTGGTTGAGACATTTTACAAAAATCACATTTGTGTAAAATACATGAAAATATCTGTCAAGCATTTTCTCATATTCGACGAATCTTAACAACACATATTTTTTGATTGCATCATGCAAAAGCTGAGCTGGTTGCATCACACCTACAAAGCTTCAAGTTTCTTTGAAGGGTTGGCTTTTATTTTATCTATTTCTTTGCAGGAAGTATGTAAAAAATGCGTTCCTTTCTATCAAACGTCTCTTACAAAAATAGTTTGGACTAGGGCTAGCGGCAGTCTGAACAGTTTCAGACATTGACAAACATGAGTGCTGCAAGTTTCACAAGTTCATGCCTTTTGAAGTCTGGAGGTAGGTCTTTGCAAGTCAATTAGTCCATTTCCTTAAACAACGCATTTTGAGGTACAAACTTGGAGGCTAAGATTGAAACATTACAGTCAAATTTTGTGTGCTGTGTAGTGTGACTGAGGAAAATTATCCTTAAGAACCTAGGAGCGACTTGGTTAAAAAAAAAAACCAACAACAATATTCAAGTTAACGTGGAAATCTAGCAGAGAAGCTGAAACAAGTATTTGTAAAATTTTAATTAAAAAAAAATAGAAAAATACATAGCCATGCTGAAACACAGTAAGGAGACTGCTGCTTTAACTGTAAGGACGTGTAGAAAAAGAACCGCGATGATGGACATCACCTGCCCGTTACGTTTCTTTTCTTGCATTGCTTGTGTATAGCAGCATGTAATAAGTACTAGACTGTAAATTAATTGTAACATTCAGAGGTAGTATTGAGTAGTGGGGATATATTATTGCATCTCTGGCTAAAAGTGCAGTTTGAATGAAGAGACGGTGAACTGAAGCCAAAAGTCAAGCACCTCAGTCAACCATCCTATGTCAAAACGTATTACTTGAAGTAATACATACGCTTGATTTGAGGTAAGTGGTATTTAGGTCTTTCACGGAAACTGATACACAATGAAGAGAGGGGAAGAGAGAGAGAGAGAGAGAGAGCCTGCTTTTTTTTTGTTTTTTTCAATTGGAGTATAACTACAGCAAAAGAAATTTAGATTTCGCTCCTCCCACCTCGTCATTCAGGTGAGTTCATCATGCATTATTCTGTTGTACCTTCTCATTAAATGACCAAAAGGATAATTTTGCTTGTCGAGGTTCCTTACATGCTTTGAAGGTAACAAGTGTGATTTATTGCTAAATGGCGTTTGGCTCTGTAGGAAGTAGGTTTTACCCGGATGAGTGTTTTCCTGAAAACGAGTGCCATGAGTCAAGTTCTTACTCCTGCTGATACGTGTGATATCCATCAACAGAGGAGTTGGCAATATTTGCTTGCTTCCTTCCCTTTTTGAAAAATGAACATAACCTTTTCTGGTTTGTTAGCTGAACGAAAGGGTACATCAGCATTTCGTCTTACTTAGAAATAAAAGTTAAAAAATCATCAAGTAAGTGTCTACGAGATTATATGAAAAAGAGAGAAGTAGTATCTAGTCCTATCTTTGGTGTTCTAACAGAAGCTTCGCTATGGCGAGCGGGTTGGGCGGTGGGTGACGTGTACACAGTGTCGAACACCGCGCCTTTCCTACGGGAATGCCCGACGTCACCAGCGTGACACTTTCTCGTCTGTGTGCAGTGCAGTGATTGACTAAACCCGACTCAGAGTTTTTCCTCACCCACCCGCTCTTGCTTATCAGTTCAACAAACTATTAGTAGGTTAAGAAAAAAGAAAACAGTAATTAAAAGTTGCATTGTTAAACTGTGTCCCCTGTGTTTACAGCAGTTTTTCACTAAACCTGGGACTGTGAAGGGATTACAAAGAAGGTGATTAATATAGTCCTTTTTAAGGTTATGTGATTTCTCCCCCCCCACCCCCCGCCCCGCCCCCCGCCCCTCCCTTCCCCACCCCAGATGAAAGTGGAAAGACCATGGCAATAGAGAGTAAGTGGTCACTGCAGTGTCTTCTCCCTTCAAAAGATCCAACTGCTGCTGAGGTAGAAATTGCATGTCGGCGCCCCCTAATCCTCTTCCGCGGACTCTTGTGAGGATGTCTCTTCAGTCTCCTCCTGGAACACACAGAGACACAACCATTACACCGTGTGGGCCGTTCTTACCGGTGGTTCGGAGATGACCTGTTTCCACAGCCCATTATGCTGGCTTCAAAAGAGGACTCGGAGGATTGGCAAGGCCTCATTCCCAGGCCTTCTTAAACTGTAATTGAGGAATCAAGGTGTTGTTTTTTCCCAGAGCAGTCATTAGCCTCTGTTGACTTAAGGCTTGACATCATGGCGGCTGGTCAGCAAATTCAATTGTTTGCAGTTCAGAGAATGTCAGGCCAATGTAAGCTTACTCACCAATTAGAGTAAAAAAGAAATGGATAGATTTTTTCCCTACAGCATGCCGGCCATCAGTTTTAAAAACCAGTGCACAAGTAAGCAAAAAATAAAGGGAAATCCTTTCTTAAGACACAAATGAACCCGTCCTGCTGATATTGGCATAGTCATAGCAGATACTTTTATGATGCTTGCTAGATGCTTTTTTAAAAAATTTTTTTATTAAAGATTATTTATTTATTTATTTGACAGAGAGCCAGAGAGAGAGAGGGAACACAAGCAGGAGGAGTGGGAGAGGAAGAAGCAGGCTCATAGCGGAGGAGCCTGATGTGGGGTTCGATCCCATAACACCAGGATCACGCCCTGAGCCGAAGGCAGACGCCTAACGACTGAGCCACCCAGGCGTCCCTTTGCTAGATGCTTTTAGGCATGCTTTGTTATTGTTCCCATTTGATAGACAAGAAAGTCAAGACATGGCAAGGAATGAACCCAAAGTTACAGACAGAGTAGGGCCAGGAATTGGGCGCGCCTGGGAGAGGGTGGCGAGAGCTGACTACTCACTTCCTTTCTAAATCGAGTTCCTCATCCTTGTATTTATTAAAGCACATTTTAAGACAATGAGCAAAGTTTGGCATACCGGCTGGACGTCAATACTAAATCCACATTGACCAAACATTTAATGGTGGGCTGGCCAAGCAGAGAAAATCTAATATATATGTTTTTGCAGGGCCTCCTCTTCATATAAATCTAATTCTTCCTTCTCTTTTTCTTTTCTTTTTTTTTTTT
>NW_024424564.1:8345595-8365884 GCF_017311325.1 Ursus maritimus | reverse complement strand
TTTTTTTTTTTTCCTCCCCGATCCCTTATGGCTCTGGAATTTGTTGGAGTTTCTGCAAGCTGGCTTGAGCTGCACGGTTCTCTTTCCCTTTGCTTATTTAACAAATGTGCAGTACCTTTCAGGACATGGGTGGTAAAGCGGAGACAATAAACATTTCTGATAAAAGTGTCGTTAGTGAGAGGATGATTTTTATCAAATGCTGCACACTGTCTCATAAGACGGCATGTGAAAAAGATCTGGGAGAAGAGGTAAACATTTACTCCTGCAGCAAACTGAGCCCCTTTAAGAATGGCCAGCTTAAAACAGCTTATAACAGTCTTCATACTTTAATAGATTTGATTTTCCACATGGCTTCATTTTGTCTGGGTGGCTAACTGACACAATTTATACCTCTCTTCCTTTCCCAGGTCACTACAGTACACCATTCAGCAAAGCGTGCTTAAAGCTTGTCTGCATCATATGACCAAACTTCCATTCATTAGTGTTTGAAACACTTCAGCTGTGAAGGAGCTCCTAAATGCTACCATGTGTGACGCTTTTGCGTAAGAGCAGCGAACGGGAGGGAAAAAACCCACACGAACCGGCACTCACACACTCACATGAATGTGTGCGCACACACACACACACACACTCACACACACTCTCTCTCTACCCGGGGCTTTAATCACAGACCACTGCTTACTGCAAACCCCTTGCAAAAGGTTTCAAACATTCTCTTCCCCCAAAGACGGAGAAAGCTGTAAATCCTGGGAATAAACACACATACAAATGAATGGATTACAGCTTAAAAAATAAAACCACAGCAGCATCAAGTCATGAGATTTCACACCGGTTTTGTTTAGTCTGCTTCGGGTTATGTGGGAAATGTGGAACGTATGAGGCTACCTCCCCTCCGTGCCCAACCCCCAAACTGAGGGCTCCACATATTTAAGCAGCAGGTTTATACCTCTTGATAGGCAACAGGCCATGACCCTGAGATTCTCTGTGGAGTCCCGGCCACAAAGGAGGATGTAGCATGATCAAAGCCATACGGACGGAAGAGAGACAAGCCAATGTTCGGCTGCCCTATGACCTTGTCTTTTCACTTAATATTTAAATTCCAGAAAGTCACTAAGCTGTTCGGCAGATCCGCTCTTCATCCTTCCCCCAGTGACTCACTTCTCATTATGACCCAAGGTGTGAACTCAGGGTACTGCTCTGAAACAGACCACAGCATAAACGCTGGCAGGTATCTTTTACTCCTCCTTCTTATGGCTCACAAATTAATAGAACTTGGTCAAGCTGGAAAACTTTCCGGATTTAGCTGTAATTATTCCAATTTCCAAGTGCCCGATTTTTCTATACTATCTGGAAACCAAAGTACTTCCAAATCCGGAAGGAAATAGAACTTTCAGGCCATGAACTTACAAAGACCTTGCAGTAGATGGAATGCGATCGGCTTTTCAAAACATTCCCAGAAACTTTGCTTGATTTGAGCTCTTGAAGCTCCCGATATGTAAGTGGTTTATTTAAATCCCTTAGACACAGCTCAGCTGAAAATGATGGTCCCTCATATTGTTTCCTTTACTTAACAGCATGGATAGTTGTTTGACTAATGAATCTTTCCGCTGACCTTGAAATTCTTCTACTAGTAGCTGTCAGTTAGTCCTGGGTATGTAAGTAGGATGTCAGAGGGTGGGAGCCGCACTCTGTTAACTTTGGGAAGTAATGTGGCTCTCACATGCTCCGAATGATGGTTTTCTCAAATGTCTAGTTAGTGGAGCATTCCCTCGTCTTGGCATGGCCCCGACTGGCCACCCTCCAAGGGACAGCATGGCTGCCAAGCGGATGACGGTGGGGCGTGTGGCACTTCTCACCTCTGCAAACCTCTGTTCTCACCTTTTCAGTGACTTAACTTTTGCTACATGTGTGGTTGCTGTGACAAAAGTATGGATATAATTAAGAGAAGAAAAATCTTCCCTGTCAGGAAAAAAGATTGAACTTGGAAAACCCACCCTCGGCTGCCCTACGTGTCACAGCTGACCAGACCTCACACAGGGCCCTTGTGTGGTGCAAAGTGTGGATGGAAACCAGTGATGTAACGGAATAGGCAGCTGGCTCTGGCGTCCCCAAGGAATCTTATTTCCATAGTAGAGTAGCTGGTTGGGACCCCTGAGATTCAATCCTCTTCAGTGACTTAGAAGACACTGCCACTCCTTCTAGACCATAGCTTGCACCTTGAGATATCTATTTAATTTGCAACATATGGCCAAGGGACCTCTGAGCTTTGAGTAGCCCCCCCGAGAGCAGCTCTGAGGCAATAAGGAGGTGGAAACTCGATAGCCAAGAGTGAACCACATCTCATTAGAGGCTGGTCCGCAAGGTGGGAAGGCAAACAGCAGCAGTCTGGTCAAGGAGGCTAACTGTTGGAATGGGGCTTCAGGAATGCAGGATAAAAAGACTTTTCCAAGTGCAAGTGCACAGTGACATTTTTATGAGCACCAGCCACCAAGACCTCTAAAATACTGAACAGCTCCCAGCTAATCACGCGGCTACTTTACAAAGACAACGGAGGCTTGCACCACATTGGGGCGAAACATGGGAGTGTTTTGGGCAGAAAACCGATGAGAAGGAAAGGAAAGTGGGCAGAGCTGGAAAGCTATATTTTTATTATGACTCCTGGAAAATCGCACTCATTTTGCCTTAGTTTTTCTTTCGTTCGTGAAAAAAAAAAAAGGAATTTAATAAACGTAACTCTTTCATTGCTTTGGTGAAGCTTGAAAAAACACCCCACTAAAACCTAGAAATATAGTTTGCACTTCCAGCATGTGGCATTTACCTTTGGGCGTACTTCCGCTCATGGACTCAAAAGGAGGAAGAAGACAGCCCCATATCCAACCTTATCTTCGAATGCTTGATGGAATTTTAAAACGTCTTAAGAGTCCAATCGTCCATCTTAGCACACAGACACAAGCGAGGGTGTGTGCTGGAGGAAAATTTAGTACTTAATGTGAGAGCCGAAGCTCTGGGTTTAATTTTCAGATGCAGACTAAACAGCAGGTCTGCAGTGGAAGGGAGGCCAGTGAATTCTAAATGGAACCAGGAAACGGAAATACTCTCCTTGCACATTTTAGGAGTCGGGTCCTCGTGATCCCCTTCTTTGCGTGTAGTTAAGGAGAGCAAAATGACAGCAGTCCGTGTCGGCTTTAATAAATCCTTATTTTTTCCTCCTTGATGGCAAAGAATTCTGCAACTCTTTTATTGTGAAATGCTGCAGGCTAAAAATACATCTGAAATTTCAGCTATCTTGCCAATAAGCCTACAAATACCTGGTTGTCTAGGAAGAGTCATTAGCGTTTCATGACAAATTCTTTTTGTCGTCTTAATATGTTCAAATCCTTAAGGACTCAGAATGACCCATTTCAGAGTTTTTCACGCTCCTGAATATCTCCACCAGTCCCGTCAGAACAGAAAGAGTGGACTCTCTTTCTCAGCAGCAAGGACCAGAAACCGATTTCTCCAGTTCCATCTGCAGCTAAGTGACCCCGCAAGACCACAGAGCTGAGTTTTTCTATTTCTCTGTCAGATATTTTCATTTAAAATGGATTGAGGCTGTTTAACTTAATGGAAAGTGATTATTTCCTCCAACTAGGAAAACTTTACATCAGATTTTTTAAAAATACGTTACATGGAACATATATAAACCAGATATCCTGCCAAGTGGAAGGCATTCTGGTGGAAATGCTAGGAGGGAAATATATTTTTTAAAGGAGACTGAAGAAGTTAGGATATTTAAGGCATTTGTACCCCGTCCTTTCTTTATTTTAGCTTTATGTGTCTAGAAATACACAAGCGTCAGGACTACCTTGCACGCGTTGCCATCAACTTAATAAAGTCAGTGTTAAGGTTTTTATTGAGGGGTGTTTAAGGAAAGAAGGTTGATCCTGGAGGTCTCTGCCCACCAACATCACCCTGACATTAATGACTTGTGTAACTCATGTCATATTCTCACTGCGTCAGACCAGTAATGACAATAGCCATCTAACCGCCCAGCAGGGTAAGAAAAAAAAAAGTGACAACCGAATGGGGAAATTTTGAAGAAAACAAACAAACAAACAAACAAAAAGCCAGTATAAAACCCTGTAAGATCTAGTGTGGAATAATTATTGTTAATTACAATTACTCATTCTATCTTTATTTCTTTACCTGTGATTCAATGAGAGACTGCTGAGAAAGAAAATTTTAAATAACGCCTCCAAAACAGAACAAGACGTCTTCGATTTCTAAAATGCACTCCTGTTTGTCTCATCTGCACCCTTGATCAGCGTTCTGTCACTGAAATTATCGTAAACAGAGGTAACGTTCATCCCCAGGATACTACAGATTTCTTTCCTGGGGTGAAGGAATATTTACCACTATCTTGAGAAGGGAGTCACACGTTGCAGACAGGGAAATCATTTCACGTGTGAACTCACTTCAAGTTTCAGGATTCTGTAAGTCACCATTTCTGAGGGCCGCGAGCTCTACCAATTTTCCGTGCCAGTTCTGCTTACCGAAGGAGCCTCATATTTGAAAAATAGCTTAAGATGTAGCAAAAGGATTTTTGCATGAAGGAAGAAGCATTCAGAAGAAGGAAATTTATTTCAACATCTCCAAAACTGTTGAGGAATGTTCTTGTTTTTACGCAAAATAGCTTTTATTTTTATTTATTAATTATTATTATTATTATAATTTTAGTGAGGGAGAGAGGGGGGCAGAGGAAGAGGGAGAGAAAGAACCTTAAGCAGGCTCCATGCTTATCGCGGAGCCTGACACAGGGCTTGATCTCATGACCCTGAGATCATGACCTGAGCCAAAACCAAGAGTTGGGCGCTTAACCAACTGCGCCACCCAGGCGCCTCAGCAAAGTTTTTAAAAACGATTACGTCAAAGGGTATTTAGTGGTTATATTCCAGACGTGTTTATTGGTGGCAGAGACCAGGAGAAAACTTTTCTCTTGCTTTTCTAGGTGTGTAAGTTTTTGCATATCTATTTTTTTTTAAGATTTTATTTATTTATTTATTTGACAGAGATAGAGACAGCCAGCGAGAGAGGGAACACAAGCAGGGGGAGTGGGAGAGGAAGAAGCAGGCTCATAGTGGAGGAGCCTGATGTGGGGCTCGATCCCATAACGCCGGGATCACGCCCTGAGCTGAAGGCAGACGCTTAACCGCTGTGCCACCCAGGCGCCCCAGTTTTTGCATATCTATTGTGTTTACTGCCAGGGAAAAAAACATTTCCGGATTTTAATCAAACTTTTTTCACCAAACATTTTTCATTGTCCTGAGTTAGGACCATTGGTTAAAATTAGGAAATATCAGTAATAGTAATGTCAACAAACAATTTCTCAACATACATTCGAGTGTCCAGCAACCACTTCCTGAATGTAAAATAAGTGTCTTTGAACCAAGCAACATATTGCTATTCAAACATTAAGGATTTTTTTTTTTTTTTTTTTTAGAAAGACCAGGTTTTAAAACCAGTTACTATTTATTCATATTAATTTGGGTCAGCATGTTTGGATAATGAGAAGAAAGTCTGAATATTGGATCAACAATTGGTTTTTATTCAACTTACTTCAAAATGCAGAGGAAAAGCAGGCAGACATTGCCATTTTCCTTTTTAACCTCATCTATGGACTTCACCACATGGTTAAAAACAGTCATACTTAAAAAAAAAAAAAGTCCTATGGGAAATCTGGCAAGCCCAGAAACACTTAATTTTGCCCTGTGGAGGTTTTTCTATGGCCTGAAATTGAGTGAGGTTCTTTCACTTCTGTTACAAGTTTATGTCATCTCTCGGAGACGGTCCCTGACAAGACACATCTGAGCTCACCTTGCCCACATTCCTTTATTACAAGGGTTAGCCAAGCTAAGTACTTCGTATGCTTATGGTTAATAATCATATTGATAGGGGCGCCTGGGTGGCACAGCGGTTGAGCGTCTGTCTTCGGCTCAGGGCGTGATCCCGGCGTTCTGGGATTGAGCCCCACATCGGGCTCTTCCGCTATGAGCCTGCTTCTTCCTCTCCCACTCCCCCTGCTCGTGTTCCCTCTCTCGCTGGCTGTCTCTATCTCTGTCGGATGAATAAATAAAATCTTTAAAAAAAAATAATCATATTGATATGTTTCCTTGCCCCACCTCTGTGCGATTATATCCTTGAGCGACTTTACTGTAAGGGTTAAACATTGGTTTCTACTGTGCTCTCTCCTTTTCCCTTGACCTCTGCATGTCAGAGGTCAGAGGTTAAATCAAAAAGTATGTCCTATACAACAAAACAGTGCCACTCAGGCTGGGCTTTGATAGAATTCTTCATGTTTTGCCAGTTGGTACCAAACATTTACTGGCTCACAAAATGTTTTACCAGCTTGAAAGAGCATACGTAGGAAAATAAATAAATCAGTACTCTTTATGACTTAGGCAGCATAAATCACTGCGTTCCCTGAGTGAGTAGAAGAGTGACTATTTGCAAGTCTGATTTATTAGGAACTATTTACTGCATTGGCCAACGTACCATTTAAAAGACAAGTGTTAGATTGAGAATGCTCTCCCCTCTGTCTCCCTCCTCCTCTCTCCTTTGTATGTCTAGACCAAGAGCTCCTAGTAAAAATGCCTTCTTCAAGGACAAGAGGCTGACTGCAATTCATCAACTTGCTTGTCCCAAAATGAAATCTCTCATTTTGCTCCAAACAATGTCTAGGTTGTCTGAAATATAAACATCCTTAAAACAGCCCTTGAAGTCCCTGTAAAAACATTCAACCTTTTTTTTTTTTAAGAGGGGAAAAAATCCCATGATAACCAGGCTTACTGAGAGTTCTTTGCCCCGGTACACACACCCACAGGAGATGTTACTTGCAGGTAAAAACTCTACTTTGAAACAGAAAGCTTTGTTTCTACTCTTTTAGAAAGAGAGAACTTTCCAAACCTCTCCTTGGGAAACTGCAAAGGGGTAGGTTTGTACCTGTCTTAATTGCTAGAGGCGGAGCTGGCCAAGATAGTACAACAATGAGGAAATTGGGGTGAAAGTTAAGGACCCCGTTAGGATTTTTTAAAACCTGTTTTCCCTTTGGGTAGGACGCAGGTGAGGAAAAAAGGTCTGAATTAAAGAGCAGGAGTCATTTCTGATCTCCGCTTAAAGCCTTAAAAGAAGGAAATCAAGAAACAGTAAGATATCCAACCAACCAGCAAAATCTTTTTAGAAGTCGGAGATGGCGGGAGATTTATTCTTACCGAAATACAAACTTGAGAAACAAGGCTCCCTCTACCCATAAGAATAACCTCATACTCTTACGGTGTTCTCGTATATAACAACGACGACAACAAATCCTACCACTATTTCCTACTAAAGTTAAGGACATGATCCATGTGGTGGAGAAGTCAACTGTTTCAAATCGCTAAAAAACGAACATAGTAGCTAATTTCTATGTGTGGCTTAATTTGTCATTTTAAATAAAAATATGGCAGAATTCTCCCAGTAAGCTGTGTTTTCACTGTCTCTGTAATTTAAAAAATTAATGTGACTATTGCGGATTTTTCTCTTTAGATTGTTGAGAGCCCATTAAGGTTCCTGTGAGGATGTGGGACACACCCGAGGTCTCTCGCTGACGGCACCTGCTGGGCTTTTATGAACACAAATCCCTGCAGTAGGGCTTCCCTTAAATTTTTATTCTTCTCTGGACACATGTATTTATATACATAAACGTAGATCGAGATTTTGAAACTTATCGTAATTCTAGACTTGTCTCCTCAGAATGGATTTTGCTGCTTTGTATTCCAGTTTTAAGAAGTGGCGTTCTTGAAGCTCTGGGGAGCTTTCAGAATTTGATAGTATTAGAGTGGTTTACAATGGAGTCTTTGTAATTCCATATAAATGTGACATACATACGAGAACAGTGATTCTGACTGCTTTAGTCCTAATGAGAGGATGTAGCAATTACTGTAACATTTCCCCCTTAGTTAAAACAAGCTTCATTTTTAAAAAGTGCAGTGAAAACACCAGAGGTCAAAAAGATAGTAGTTTTGAACTAATGCGAATTCTAGGATTCTGGAGAGTATAAATCTCTGGAAATGAAAAAAACCCAGCATCCAAAAATAAGTCAGAACGTAGCAATACACCCTGGAATTTATATAATTTCGAATCTCTCCAAATTTTCTTGGGAGCAAGGGGGTATGTTCTTATCCCGGTGCATAGATGGGTAAGTAGGGAACAGAGAGATTAATTCATCCAGTGATGGGGCCAAAAAGCAAAATCTAGGTCTCTTTACACAGCGCTGAGCCCTTTTCTTTAGACCTAAAATATTTAATTGTATTAAAATTTTCACCACCTCAAAACAGGATCTGAATGGAGCCCCTCGAAGTACTGTTGATGAAGAGAGGATACGAGCCTGAGTTAATCCAGACTGCCACATGGAAAAGCCATCTGGGAGGGTATTTTGAAATAAACAGATGGAAAAGGAAGAGATCCTTTTGAATGTAGTGTTAAATTTACATTATCCTCCATGAACTTCCACGTAGCCCCCATGTTTATATAATTCATCACTGTATCCTTAGACAATATAGATTAGGAAGCCCAATGAGCTCACTTTTTTTTTTTTTTAAACTCTGAACTCTTCCTCTGGAGGGCAAATCTGGAGAAAGGTCTGTAAAACAGCCAGATGGATCAGTGAAGACCAACCCAATTCATCTGTGCTTTCTTTGATATTCCTGATTCTCTTGGGAAAGTATTTATGATTTCTTGGTGTATCACTGACCAATTTGCCATCAGTTTCGGCCACATCGACAATCTCCACCTACCATTTATTTGTTTCTGCCTCTCTACTTTTGAATATGCCACTCATTTCATTGATAACATCTTTCTTTCTTTCCCTAACTTACATCTCCATTTTCCCCTCTGCAATTAAACAACACAAACAAAATCAGAAGGCTTCCAGGGGTGCCTGGATGGCTCCTCAGTTAAGTGACCCACTCTTGATGTCAGCTCAGGTCATGATCTCAGGGTCCTGCGATCGAGCCCTGTGTTGGGCTCCCTGCTCAGCGGGGAGTCTGCTTGGGATTATCTCTCCCTCTCCTTCTGCCCCTCCCCCTGCTTACTCCCACACACTCTCTCTCTTTCTC
This sequence comes from Ursus maritimus, assembly GCF_017311325.1. Classification (NCBI taxonomy): domain Eukaryota; kingdom Metazoa; phylum Chordata; class Mammalia; order Carnivora; family Ursidae; genus Ursus; species Ursus maritimus. The sequence goes on along the minus strand of NW_024424564.1, from coordinate 8,356,753 downwards.
CCTCAAATAAATAAATAAATCTTAAAAAGTCTTCCAAGAACTATCCCCTTAAGTAACACATGGCATTCCTCTCGTCCATCTGCATCTCCTATGTGCCTCACATACGCTGGCATTCTGCGGTCATTTGTTCAACAAATGTTCAAACGTCTTCTCATGTGTGTTCACCCAGTATCTTCTTCACCCCTGGCTGGCTACACATTAGAATCATGTGGGGAGTTCATAGAAAGAATGATGCTTGGGTCTTCAGACCAGATAATCAGAATCACTGAAGGGTGGGGTCAGTGGTATGCAGGTAAACTTGCTATCCGGGAAAAAAAAGGTCCTGATTTGTAGCAGTCAGTTTCCGTGGGGTAAATACTCACACTGTAGTGGCTTTTAAGCTATCAACCTGACATCACCAAACATACGATTTGAAAGAGATGCTTACAACTGCCTCACAAGCGCTGGCTCCACACACTGCTGGGCAGGGTCCAGGCATATATACACATGTGAGATACACACACACACACACACACACACACACACACACACAAATATACATATAATATACACACACACACACACATATACATACATACATATACACACAGAGACACACACACACACGGTGATAGATATATACAATATCCATATATACAATCTCTAGGTTATTCTAATATGCAGCCAACGTTAAGAACCTCTTAACTAGACTACACATTTCTCAGATGCAATGACTGTTTTTCTTGGCCTCATCTCCCCTACAACACCAAGAATAGAGACTGAGTCAATGTCATTAACGGACCACATAAGGTTATTAATCTAGTGTTCACAGCCAGTGATGCAACAGTGAACACTGCAGTAACCTCTGACCCAAATGCACTGACTTTTAAATTTACTTTCTCTTGAAGTTCTTATTGATGAAAAATGAGAGGCTAAATATCTTTGGAATCTCCTATTTAAAATGTTTTTGTTTATATTTTGTTTTGTTTAAATATTGTTTACAAACACTCAAACACTGGGTATTTATTTTTAGTATTCCCTACCACTCTTGGCTTTTGTGGGGGCAGCCATGAGAATTTTGTTTTTTTTCAGTTGAACTCCGCTTTTATTCGACTTAAAACACACATGTAATTATTGACACATTTTCCCTATATGCTTACATGTGTTTAGAAGTTTCAATTTTCTTTCAACCAGCATTTGTAGAGAATAGGAGACACACAAGATTGATTGGATGGTCTTTCCCAGGCAAGGCACCACTGTCCCAAGAGCACAGGGTGTGAAGTACATTTTCAGAGACCACTAGGGAAAAGATCCCATGCATATTGTAAAATATATAAAAGAGCTCTACAAAGAACAGAACTTGGTAACCCATGACCCTGGGTAACAACTTATTTCAGCAGGTTCTGTATGGTGTATTCAGATCTCCTGGGCATCTTTTTAAAAAAGATTTATTTATTTATTTTAGCAGAGGAGGGGCAGAGGGAGAGGAAGAGAGAATCTCAAGCAGACTCTATGCTGAGTGCAGAGCCCAACACGGGGCTCGAGCCCATGACCCCCAGACCATGACCCTGAGACCATGATCCTGAGATCATGACCCAAGTGGAAACCAAGAGTCAGAGGCTCAACTGACAGTACCACCCAGGTGCCCTCTCCTGGGCATCTCTTTAAAACCCAGAAGGGGAGCATAGTGGGACATTTTTAAATGTTAATAACAGCTCACTACTTGGTGATCATGGTTAATTTATTCTTCAGTTTTTTTTTCCCCTTCAAGATGTACTTCCTCAATAAATATGATTCTTATGGTTCTATGTATAGATTATATTTAGGACAAGGAACACCAGGCATAAAGAATAAGAGAAGTATAATTGGCTCCTAATTTTGATGTTGCCAAGACTTCAGAAAATGTGATTCAGCCAATGAGGCAGGACCTGAGGGTTCATCAATCTGCAAAATTGGGATAACTTAATTTCCCAGTTCCCCCACTTTCTTTGAGGGTTTTTGGGATTATCAAAGGTTATGGAATAATGTAATAAACAGATTACATTCCTGTCATAAATCACAATATATTTTTCAGCTAATAAATCCTGTATCAAGTCAATGGAATATGAATAGATCGAAGGAAAGGACAAAATCTGATGTTTAAGAGTTGGCAAAACACATGATAAGATTATTAAATATGTGTTTTATATGAGGCATGGAAATAAAGATTTTATTTTTTAAAGTATTTGCATTTGCTTTGCACACTTCAGGCCTTGATTGTGTAGGTTTTTTGTTTGTTTTTTTAAAGATTTTATTTTTAAGTAATCTCTACGCCCAACATGAGGCTCAAACTTAAAACCTGGAGATCAAAAGTCTTCTGCACTAGGGACTGCACTGGCCAGGTGCTCCCTAGGGTTTTTAATGACACAGTCTCAGACTATGTATTCCTGGCTTTGTCTGGAGGACAAAACAAATTTGCAAGAATACTGTGATGCTGACATAATCAAAACTAGAAAAATTCTAATCAAAGATTTAATTTGGGGTCATATCTTTTTCATTCTACTTTTTATATTAATGGGGAGGAAAAAAATTATAATGACCATCTCTTACCTGAGCAGGCTTCTTCTGAACGACTTGTTGTGGCTAAAGAAGAAACAAACAAAAAAATTGTTATATTTTAAAGGGAAACATACATAATGAAAATAATTAAGTATACACATTTTAAATATAGATACTTGCCTGCAAACTTAAGACAAAAAATTGGTTCTAAAATTAGATTCACTTGAGGAGGGAAAGGGGCTAATTTGTTAATAGTTTGTTCAAAAACACTCAGCGTTCTTGAGATACAATTTCCACACCATAAAATTCACCCATAAAGTGTATAATTCCATGGTTTTTTTAGTATATTCAGAGAGTTCTACAATCACCATCATGATCTAGTTTTAGAACATTTTCACCTCCTCTCAAGGAAACCCCATACCCATTATCGCCTGCTCCCCACTTCCTCCTGCCTTCCTAGTCACCCCCCCATCCCTAAACAACCACTCAGCTTTCTATCTCTATAAATTTGCCTATTCTGGACATTTCATGTAAACGGAATCATACAATATATGGTCTTTTGTGTCTGGCTTCTTTTATTTAGCACCATGTTTTCCGGGGTCATCCGTGTTGCAGCACCCATCAGTACTTCATTCCTCTTTACGACTGAATAACATTCCCCTATATGGATATACCACATTTTGTTTATCCACCCGTCAGATGATGACATTTGAGTTGTTCCCACCATTTGACTATCATGAACAATGTCATGAATATTCATATATATGTTTTAATGGAGACATGTTTTCATTTCACTTGGGTACAGAGAGCTTGGAGTGGAATTTCTGGGTCATGGAGGTAACTCAATGTTACACTTTTTAAGGAGTCGCCAGACAGTTTTTCAAAGCAGCTGCACCATTTTACATTTCCCCCAGCAATGAATGAGGGTCCCAATTTCTCCATATACTTGTCAACACTTGTTACTGCCTGTCTTTTTATTATAAACATCTACTGGGTTCAATGCCACCGTGGTTTTGACTTGATGTTCCCTAATGACAAATGATGTCGAACATCTTTTCATGTGTTTATTGGCAGTTTATATATCTTCTTTAGAGAAATGTCTATTCAAATCTCTTGCCCATGTTAAAGTTTGTCTTTTCTTATTGCGTCATGAGAGTTCTTTAGCAGAACTCTTTATCGGAATATGATTTGCAAATATCTTCTCTCATTCTGTGGGTTTGTTCACTTTCTTGATAGTTTCACTTGCAGACTATTTTGTTATATTTACATCTGTAGCTCTTAAATTATGTATGTAGTACAGAATTCTCTTTTTTGAGTGAGACATCTGAGGGAAGTTTTTTTCTACCCAGCCTAATTAGTTTTCCAATAATTAAAATATTTGGAAGATATTTAAATTATTCTTGGTTTATGTAAGAGTAGGATCTGAAGCCCAAGATTTTTGATGGATTACTTCCAGCGCTCACTCGCAAGTCTAAATAGAAGGCTTACTTCTGTCTATACGTCACCAGGATTTGCCAACATAACTGAGCTACTCTGATGTGGATCGTGACATGTTTTTGTGGCACAAATGAAAAAAATAAAATCGCTACAGTTCTCTCAAATAACAGAAGTTGGGGCAAATTCACCCTATCGCGGGGCGAAGAGCTCCTATTCGTTTTCTTTCATCTCGGAATTTCTCTGACGGTGTGATGGTCCTACGGCTGATGTACTAAACATGTTAGATAAAAATCATCAGAGCTTTTTTGCTTTGAGATGAACAAGATAAAAACTTTTTAAAATGACAAAACACTTTTGTTCGCTGAAAAGAAAAAGCTCTTCCCTTTGACTTTCAATCACAGGGGAGATGACATCATAAAAGCCCAGATTGCGAGATGATATTTTCTCCAGGTGGTACTGAACCCAGGATGATGAGGACTTCTTGCCTCTTAGGATTCAAAAGTGTGTGCTGAGAGAGTATTCATTTCATAAGAGTCATTTGTAAGGACAGACCACTTTCTTCCTTCTCTTTCTTCCTGCCGGTGACACCTGTACACATGTTTACTCCCAAACCGTTTCAAATCCCCACACATTCTTGCAGGCTGACTGGTTTCTACTGCCCAGAAGTTCCCCTCCTCTTTTGGCTGAGGATCCCGCATTCATGGGACTCCTGCACACTGCGGGGCTCAATGAAATCTTCTGAAAGGGCTGCCAGCTCACCCGATTTTCCATGAATTAGGTCCTGACACTTCAATGAGGGGAAAGACAATGTCTGAACCTCAGCCAGCCCTGGCTCCCGGCCTAGTCCGTGTCACAGAACTCCTACCAGCTGCCCTTCCACACAGCACTTCATACTTCTCAGACCACCAAACAAACAGACCCTTGAATGCTCTCAATGCTGGTTGGGGTGATGGCTGCCAGGATGTTTTCCCAGCCTCTGGCACCCAATGGCTCCAGACTGTGCCGAGAAAGTTTTTTGTTGTTGTTATTTTGTTTTGTTTTTATTTTTATGAATGGCTTTGGTAGAAAATGCAGACGGAAGCATAATACTACAGCCATTCATAAAAAGGGAAAGGAAACAAACTCTAGTCTGGAAATCTTCTGGGACACCAAACAAACCGCAAGTTTCTTATCTTCCTTGGGGTATGTCCTACCCACTGAGTGTGGGTACCTAGAAACCAGTTGCCTCTTAGGATTCTCGTCATCAAAAACATGGTTGGCCACTGTATCTCTAGAAGGACTGAATACTATCAACTATGCATGCGAATCATTAGTGTGGGTGGCAGTGTATTTCCCTGCACCTTAATGCATGAGTCATATTTTACACATGCATTTCCCACACAGAAGCTAAAAGCCTTTTTATTTTAGCATCTCCTGCCCCTTCGTGACCAGGAGGGCCCAGGCCTTATTATTTCCTTTCTTTTTATTTTTTTACTGGGAAACTAAGGCATAGGGAATCAAAAATAACTTCCCCTAAGATCATTTTCTAAAGCTAACACAACTTGAGTCTTCTATTTCTTTTAATCCCCTGTATAATACTCTGAGGAAACCCATTTTCTTCCTTCACCACTCCTCCGCACAAAAAAGTCAAATTCAAATCCAGATCCAATGCAGGTGGAGAGTGGCCTTGATTTCCACCTCTAGCTGCACCTTCTTCTCTGGGATCTGAGGATTCCCCACTGCCCCCACGGCCAGAGGAAGCCCCTGGCTTCCTTAGCAGGGCCCAGCTCTGGTTTACAAGGCTTCTGGTGACAGGTGAATGCCAGAGGACACGAGTCAGGCCCCACAGGTCCAGCTGATCCCCTCTCCCACTTGGAGACTCTTCCTTCGTTACCAGCTGTGGAGGGTCTGAAGAAGTCCCTTTTAAAGGCATGGATTTCACGATGACTATTCTATTGAACAAGTAGCAAAGTCCTCTAACTTGCTTATTTAGATGATTCTGATGATTCCATTTCTTTTCTTTTTTTTTTTTAAAGATTTTATTTATTTATTTGACAGAGAGACAGCCAGCGAGAGAGGGAACACAAGCAGGGGAGTGGGAGAGGAAGAAGCAGGCTCCCAGCGGAGCAGGGAGCCCAATGTGGGGCTCGATCTCAGGACCTTGGGATCAGCCCTGAGCCGAAGGCAGACGCTTAACGACTGAGCCACCCAGGCGCCCCGATGATTCCGTTTCTAATAACTCTGCACACATGTTGAGTTCATACACTTTAGGCACCTTGTGGACTTGGTATGCAAACTCCAAGTGCACTGAAATTTTAAGTTGCTTGGGTTAAGGCAGAGTTAACCTTTTAAAAAGCTTGTCATGCAAATCTCCACTCAGTTGTTGCATTTAAACATCTCAAACACAGTAGGTAAAAGAGAGCTTCCCAGCCAGAATGAAATAACATCATCATCAACAACAAAGGACTCTAAAGATCACGTGCTTTGGGTTAATACAACGCTAAAAAAAGACCGTGAGAACTAAAAAGACCCCATCACTAGAACATTATCACGGGAAGATTCAGAAAAGCCCTTTCTAACCACTTGGACTTCGAAGTGTGGTTCTCTGCCGGCTCATCTTTATACTGGACTAGCTCAGCCAAATTCGAAGTACAATCTTGATGTAAATAAATATTGTTAAAGTTCGTACAGAGCGTAGGATACAGCGTGCTAAGAAAGTGCAAGGGATACAAAAAAGAAAAGCACATGAGTTTAGATTTCTGAGATCATACAGCAAACCGGTATTTCTCCAAACGAAAGGAAAATAGTTATTGAATTTTTAATGTCCGCAGAGTATTTTGGTTGTTAAGGTTTTGTAGAACGGCACTTGTGTAGGAAATGGCCTGCTGCACCATCCAGTTCCGAATAATTAAGGGGTTCCCCAGCCCTCCTGAGAATCCAACCTATGGTTCCACAGAGTCTAGGTATTTAAAGCTGATACTTAGACAGCTAAGCCACCCTTCTGATAGGCATTGAAAGAAAATCCTTCATAACAAAGGGCCTAGACATTCATAGCTCATTTTTAGTACTAATCTAAACGGTAAATGAAATGAGGCTGGAATTGGGCTTACCAACTTCATTTTGAAAGAAATGAGGTACAATGTGCAGTAAAGTAAGAAAGATCATTATGTGAAGAGTCTTAAGTTGACCTTTGAAAGAAAATAGCCCTTCATTCGGATCTCTGCACAGATGGGTCTTTTGGTTTCACGCAAGCAGCAGATTTTTAATCTAATTATAGCTTTTGTTTTTGCCAGCCACTGGGAGGCGCTTTTGTTCACTTTGCTTTAAAATCATAAGACGGTTGTTCAATCAAGAGGTACTTCTGTCCCTTAGCACAATCCTTTCTTCACGTAGATTGTTTTTCATTCTCACAGCAGTATAGTGGGAGACAGATTCCCCTAGCTATTTACTAAAAAAAGAATTTTAAAACCCTCATTTCTTCTGTAAGACATGAAAGCCCCGTTCAGTGTAACTCTTGAAATGAGAGTTACATTGAAGGGGACTTTAACATCTCCCAAAATAAGCTCAGCTATTTAAAATTTTAAATTTAAAAAAAATAATAATAAAAAAATAAAATTTTAAATTAAATATGGGATCATATTAAAAACATTTGCTAAACAGATTTGTTTTTAGACTTTCAGAGTCCTTTATGCCTAAGTCAGCTTGTTGAAAAAGTGGGTCTTTCGATTGCAATTGTAACCACAGGAGTGCAATCACCTTCATATTTTGCCTGAACTGACTGACTAAAGAATGTATCCCCACCACTTGGAGAAAATTTCATTAAATAAATCGACCGATTGCTCAATTACCTCCACTGCTTTCTGGACTAAATTAATTGGTTATTTGTGATAAAAAGTATCACCCAAATTCAATAAGTAGACACAGTCCAGATTCTACACAAGTAATCGTCCAGTTTCTACATAAACACTTCAAGCATGGCCATGAACCACGAAGGCCCACAGCCCCTCGTGTCATGTGGCGTACATATTTATGGGAGTGTTTTTTGACTTGTGTTTTGAATACCTCTTTCTACCCTTTTCCCAAATAGTTTAAAGGCAAAAAACCAAACCAAACAAAAAAAAACCCACTTTCTTTCTGTATATAACCATTCGCCAAGATTCAGTGCTGAGAAATACGCCTTTCACCCTTCGAAATTTCACAGTGCTATTTTGAATGTATTTTCTTTGACTATGACGTGAACCGAACTGGAGGGAGATTACCATCATCAAGAACGAAAATTCTTTCCTGCCTTTCACGAAATGATGTAATCAACACACTTGTTCATGACGCTCTGGGTTTACCATTCTAAAACTTCAATATGGACTCTGGGAAACAAACTGAGGGCCTCAGAGGGGAGGGGGGTGGGGGAATGGGATAGGCCGGTGATGGGTAGTAAGGAGGGCACGTATTGCATGGTGCACTGGGTGTTATACGCAAGTAATGAATCATCGAGCCTTACATCGGAAACCGGGGATGTACTGTATGGTGACTAACATAACGTAATAAAAAAACATTAAAAAAAAATAAAACAGTATTTCTCAAAAAAAAACCCCAAAACTTCAATATTCCCGAAGTCAAGATTTATGTTGGGGTTCCTTTAACAAAACGAACATGCTTTATAGGTTTTGAACCATTTTTTAAAAAGTGTAAGGACCTTTCCCTCTCCTTTTACAAACCAGATCTTCCGTGGAATCCCACAGCAGAAAGCAGACAAAATAAAATGGTACTTCTGACAGGAATGCCGGCGCCTCATTCACCTGACTTCCACTCCAACCCATTCGCGGACCTCCAAGGATGCCCCAGGGGCCCCTCAGCGGAACGCTGGCGCTCCAGGGAGGGTCGTGCAAAGGTCTCTGATCTTTAGATGCAAATCCTCCATCAGACCTATAACACCAGGATGGGTGGAGGCAGAGGATTCCCTTTCACTCAGCGGGATTACACGGTTAGGTTGAACCATAGGACCTTGCACATGTGTTTGTCAAACCCAGTAGGACAGCAATAATTTCATAGACGTTAGCCTGATAGAACCAGGGTAAGGTGACCATTCTGCTTATCATTTTTGTGATTTGTCATTAGGCTTTGGTAGCCCACACATCCTACAGATTTTTATACCTTCTGTGTACTTAGACCCTGCACTCCATTTCCCATGCCACTCCGCCCTGGCTCCTAACACTGACACTTATTTTGCCAAAGTCCTCCAGACTCTGTGGACTTTGTGCCAAAGTCCTCCAGACACAGAGTCCTCTGTGACTCTGTCCCCAAAGAAGGGATTTGCTTATACCAGGTGTGATGTACCAGTTTTCTCGTTTATTCTTCAGCTTTTCTCCCAATACACCATGGCCGGCTTTGTGATCAAAGCTAACTTCTTCTCATACCCACACAAGCCCTTCTGAATTCTTTTTTTTTTCTTTCTTATTTTATTTATTTATTTGACAGAGAGAGAGACAGCCAGCGAGAGAGGGAACACAGGCAGGGGGAGTAGGAGAGGAAGAAGCAGGCCCATAGCGGAGGAGCCTGATGTGGGGCTCAATCCCATAACGCCGGGATCACGCCCTGAGCCGAAGGCAGGTGCTTAACCGCTGTGCCACCCAGGAGCCCCAAGCCCTTCCGAATTCTACCTCTTCATTGAAACGGAATGGCTGGAATAATTTGTATGTAACAATTCTTGGTGGCTAGCCAGGAGCGCTCGAAAAGGAAAAATGTAACTTCTATTTAATTTAAAATGGTCAACTCTCAGTTACTGACACTGAGTAGGGGAGTGGAGTTCAGGGACTCTGTAATGCCAAGTGATCCAAAATTATTTTATTTACCTAAGTTTTTTTTTTTTTTTGGTAATTAGGAATACGGTGTGTTTAAAGTTTGAAGAGTTTATTTCAGATCAAATGTTGGTGCAGCAGTGTGAGGAGTAGACTCAGCTATAGCTATACAAATCCCATCTCTGCCGCACACGTATACCACTTTTCTTGGGCTGGAAGTCTTGTTGTCATGGCTTCTGCAGTTGCGAATGATCCTGCCCCCTAGTGGTGGGAGGTCTTGGTAAAGAGAAACCATCTACGGTAACTAGCCGGTGGCAATCTTCCTCCAGCTTCGAAAAACCTTCAGTTAGGTCATAACTTCTATTTCTTGTGCCTCCTGTGTGCAGTTAGAGATGACTGTGCAATGTGTGTACACATGTAGCCCCGGATGGTTACAATTTGACAGTAACATCTGGCTCTTATAGTGCAAAGGAGATTTTGTAGTTCTCTGTACAAAGTCTCCTAAGAAGTGATAAATCTATGGGGAGTTCTGGCAAAATCTCTGGAATGTCTGCTTGGTTTTGGGGGGAAGGGAAGGTGTTCTTTATTTCTTACTCTACTTGGCTTTACTCTTAGACTTTAATGCAAAAGAAAAAAGTAAGCATCATTTCAAAAGTATTTATTAGATTATTATAGCAAAGTGTCCTCACTGTGGCTGGGCTCATTTCATCTGTTCAAGGATGAGAATAGTCACAATCTGCTCTAGTTAGGGTTTATTAACATCAGCCTGTGTGTGTATGGCAAGATGCCACAGCAGTTCTCATGAAAACAGATTTGGGGGTCAATCCTTTGGAGTCTCAGCCTTCCCTCTGGTGCCTCTCAGACACCTTCAGCATGGAGGGCAAAGATCAACAGGGGACCCTTTAAAAATTTCAGTGTCCTGATTACTTTCGAAAGCCAACCTTCTATAATCTGATTAAGTTATTTTCGAAAGCCAACCTTCTATAATCTGATTAAGTTATTCATTGGCTCATCATTCTAATTGACATTTGATAAACTATAAATCAGAGGGGGACTGGGTGTACAAAATAAATAAGAAATATTTCCTGGCCTTAAGAAGCCTAGAGTTTAATGGCGGGGGGGGGGGGGGGTGAACAAGGAAATAGATATTAGAATACGATGTGCAATTTTAGGTTATTTTTTTCTAAGTGCAATGTAATCCCTTATGTTCAATGTAATTTCAAGTGTAGAGAGGCACGGCCATGATTATCTTCCCTCTAATAGGGAAAGACAACATGATTTTTTCCCCCTAATAGGGAAAAGGAGAAAGTAGGGGTAGAAGAAAAAAAGATGTAAGAAGAAATTTGAAGACTTGTTGTAGAGGAAAAGTATCACTTCTTTCCTATCGCACGCACACAAAAATACAGATAGGAAAGAAATTTCTTTGTTTT
>NW_024424564.1:8142892-8345572 GCF_017311325.1 Ursus maritimus | reverse complement strand
GCTTAAAGACTATAATTAAGCTTAAAAAACAAACAGAACAAAACAAGATGCAGTGTGGGATAATGTTGCCAAAACTAGGGTTAGTTTTAAAATGATACTTATTGTGCTCCTGAGTTAGAGCATTTAAGAGGCATTTTTATTTTCTAGAAGACAGCCATGCTTGGTGATATGAGGCATTCTGAAGTGAACATTCACACACAAGTGGGACAAAGGAAGACATGGTCTCATGAATGGACTTTTCATCTCAATTTTTGTGATTCTCCAAGATGTAGGGGCAAAATTCACCTGTAGGCAAACATTTCACTTGAGTAAAAATGATGAAATTAATGTTCCTTCATGGAAAAAGAATTAATCCGTTGCAGTCCTATTTCCGTATTCTAGAAGTTTTTAAACAGAAACACTATGTATTTTTTAAAGGCTCAAATTACTTATTTATTCGCTTTACAGATTTCTTTTTCTCTGCATATAACCATTCACATAGCTGGTTCACTCTGCATACACACACATGGTTAACGGCACCAAAGTAAAATGAATAAATGTTTGAAACACCATGCTGCTGGGTTTCAGCAAATCAAACACATATGCATAAATGCTGCGGGCTAAGTTCATACTTTAGCTAATGTCAGCTTTAGCCAGATAGAAAGACTAATTAATGTTCAATAGTAGATGAAGATAGGCAGATATGTGATCATGGAAATTAAATTATATATTACTGAAAATGAGCAATAATTAATACTCCAAGTTTGTTGGTGACATACCTGAAAGTCCAATTAATGGACATAATGTCTTCTTAACATTTGACTGATTCTTCAGGTAGTCGTTATATGAAACTGGGTTTGGACTTGAACCAATTATACCCAATTTTTCATATAACATTTATATCTTTTCTTGTGTGCAGGGGGAGGGGCAGAAAGAGAGGGAGAAGCAGGCTCCTCACTGAGCAGAGACCCCCAGCCCCTCAAGGTGGGGCTTGATCCCAGGACCCTGGGATCATGACATGAGCCAAAGCCAGACACTTAACCGACTGAGCCACCCAGGCACCCCAGACATAATGTGCTTTTAAACTGGTTCTAATTACTTTTATTTTGATGGAAGAGATTTAGAATCAGTACTTAGAAAATTTGGGGGGGACATCAACATCATGGTGGCATGAGCCATTCCTTTATTCTCTTCTCTCTGATTTACAACTACTCAGACAACCATAACAGGAAAAAAGAAGAAAAAGGTGCCCCATCAGGACACAGAGATCCACTGGACCGCAGAGGAGGTGGCAGAGTCAGGGAAATGGCAGTGGAGCCCACAGGCAGAGAGACAGTGGTGGCAGAGAGAGGGTGGCAGCTGGCCAGCAGTGAGCCCGCACAACCTTTTTGACAAAGGAGGTGAAGGGTGAAGGAAGTGAGTGAGGGTCTGCCTGGTCATGCCCTGCAGCTGGAGGGAACCCTAGCTCTAAGAAGAGATGGCAATGACTAGGGCTGGGTGGGGGGAAGGAAAAGAAAGGGAAGTAGGCAGACAAAGAAGGAAAGCTCTCTTGCTGTCTGCCCCAGGATCAAGAAGACTGCTCATGGACCATTGGGACCCTTCCCACTTGAGAATCCCCCTACCAGGCAGTAGGCATATCCAGAGCCCAAGTGCTAAGTACACCACATGTCTCTTCCTCTGCTGCCACCCTTTGCTTTTTTTTTTTCTTTCCCCTTTTAAGTGTTTGCTGCCAACCCTCAGTGGGGAGTCAGCTCTGGGTAAAAGAAACCAAAAACATGTGCTATCATGCCACCTTCTGGAAGACAAAAGGAAGGCTCTAGACTACCAGCCCCTTGAACTGTTAAGAATCAAAGTAAACAAAACTATGCCTAAATAAGATAGGTGTTCCCTATTTCATATACAGAGGCAGAGACACTTCTCATCAAACACCATGGAAAACCATGGTAATACAGTATCACAAAAGAACGACAATTTTCCAGCAACTGAGCCCAAAGACATGGAATATTGCTAACTGATAAAGAATTTAAAAGAGCTGTTATAAAGAAATCCAACAACCTATAAGGAAATTAAGAAAGTTAACACAATGATCTCATAAATAAAGAGAAGGAGTACTTCGCTGAAAAGATTCAGATCCTAAAAGAGTACCAAAAATAAATTCTAGAGTTGAAGACCCCAATAAATGCAGATGATATGAAAGAATGCATTGGACATAAAGCAGATGATATGAAAGAGAGAATTAGGAAGCTCGAGGATGGAAATACAGAAATTATTCAAGTGGAAGAGGAGAGAGAACCACATTTTAAAAAGTAAAGAAACCCTGTGAGAACTGTCTGAGTCCACTGGAAGAGCCAACATAAGAATAATGGGTATTCCAGAAGGAGAAAAGAGGAAGGAAGCAGAGAGCATGTTAAAGAATAATAACTGAGAAGTTTCCAAACCTGGGGAAGGAACTGTACATACAAGTCCATGAAATTAATAAAACGCCTTGCTATCTCAATGCAAAACAGAACAAAACAGAACAAAAACCCATCTCCAAGACACATTATATTAAAAGTGTCAAAAGTCAACAATAAATAAATAGTTTTAAAGGCAACCAGGAGAAAAAAGATAGTAACTTACAAAGGTACTCCGATTAGGCTACTGCAGATTTCTCAGCAGAAACTTTTTGGGCCAGAAGAGTGTGGGAGGACTTATTCAAAATATTAAAAGATAAAAACTGCCAGCCAAGAATACTCTATGTGGTAAAGTTATCTGCCAGATATGAAGGAGAAATAAAGGCTTTCCCAGACAGACGAAAGCTGAAGGAGTTCACCACTACTAGACCTGCCTTATAAGTAATGTTGAAAGGAGCTGTTCAAGCTGAAAAGGCAAAGGAATACAAAACTGATACAGTGATCAATAGTCAGAATTAGAATTGTAACTCTTTTTTAGAATGGTATGTTAAACTCTTAACTATAGTATGAAGGTTAAAGGAAAAGAGGACTAAAAAAAACCTGACTACTACAACTTGTAACAAAATCACAGCATAAAAAGAGACAATTTGTGACATCAAAAATATGAAAGGGGAAGAGTAAAAGGATGGAAACTTTATAGGCAAAAGAAGATAAATTACTCTTTTTTTTGCCAGTAATAATATTTTTTTTATTATATTATGTTAGTCAACATACAGTACATCCCTGGTTTTTTGATGTACAGTTCGATGATTCATTAGTTGCGTATAACACCCAGTGCACCATGCAATACGTGCCCTCCTTATTACTCATCACCAGCCTATCCCTCTTAGCAGAAAATGGACTATTTTATCTATGAGATGTTTTATGCAAACCTCTTGGTAATCAAAAAGTAAAAATCTAGAGTTGCGACATGAAACATAAAAAATGGGGGGACTGAGCAAATCAACAAGGAAAGCCACAGACTTACAAAGGTAGACAGAAACAGAAGGAAAAAAGAAACGATGGAGAGACGAAATAACCAGAAGGCAAAAAATAAAATGGCAGTAGTAAATCCTTACATATCAATAAGTGTAAGTGGATTGAACTCAACAATAAAAAGGCACGGAGTGGCTGGATGGGTAAAAAACCAACACCCAACTATATGCTGCCTACAGGAGATTCATTTTAGCTCTAAAGAAACACACAGGCTCGAAATGAAAGGTTGGAGGATGATATTCCAAGCAAACGGAAATTTAAAAAAGGTGAGCATAACCATAGTTATATCTGGCAAAATAGACTTCAAGCCAAGAAGGGTAACAAGAGACGAAGAAGGTCAATATATAATGATAAAGGGGTCAATGTCAAGAAGATATAGCAATCTAAGTATATATGCTCCCAACACATGAGCACCGAAATACATTAAGCAGTTAGTAACAGGTCTTAAGGGAGAAATAGACAATTCACTACAATAATTGTAGGGGACTTCAGTACCCCATTATCAGCAATGGATAGATTGTCCAGACAGAAAGTCAACAAGGAGATGCTGGAATTCGACCACACTTTAGAATGAATGAACTTAATAGACATAGGACATAACAGATGAATGAACATAATAGACATAGAACATATTACCTAACAGCAGCAAAATACACATTCTTCTCAAATGCACATGGAACACTCTCCAGGATAGACCATGTGATAGGCCACAAAACAAATCTTAGCAAATTTAAGAAGACTGAAATCATACCAACTATATTCTCTGACAACAATAGTATACTAGAAATCAACAAGAGGAAAGTGACATGATCTACAAATATGTGGAATCTAAACAACAAACTTCTGAACAAACTTTGGGTCAGAAAAGAACTCAAAGAGGAATTGAAATTTATTTTGAAACAAAAATGAAAACACAACATATTGAATATTATAGGATGCAACAAAAGTGGTTTTCAGAGGAAAGTTTATAGCAATAAATGCATATATTAACTAGAAGGCTCTTAAATAAACAACCTACTTTACACCTTAAAGAACAAATTAAGCACAGAGTTAGCAAAGGAAGGAAATAATAAGGATCAGAGTGGGGAAAGAATGAAATAGAAATAAAAACAAAATAGAAAAAAAATAAATAAAACTAAGAGCTGGTTCTTTGAAAAAATAAACAAAATGGACCAACTTTTAGCTAGACTAAGAGCAAAAGAGAGAAAACTCAAATAAATAAAATTAGAAATGAAACAGGAGACATTACAACTGATATACTACAGATATACATGAGACCACTATGAACAATTATGTGGCAACAAATGACATAACCTAGAAGAAATGGATACATTTCTAGAAAGGAAGAGGTAAAACTTGTTATTTGCTGATAATAGGATCCTATATATAGGAGATCCCAAAGAATCAGTCAAAAACCTGTTAGAATTAGTCAACAATTTCTGTAACGTGGCAGGACAGAAAATCACCATACAGAAATCAGTTGTATTTCTATACATTAATGATGAAGCATCTGAAAAGGAAATAAAGAGAATAAAGAAAACCATCCCGTTCACAAAAGAATTTAAAAAAACCATAAAATACTTAGAAATAAATTTAACCAAGGAAATGAAAGTTCTGTCTAATGAAAACTACGGAAACTTTGCTGAAAGAGATTGAAAAAGACAAACGAATGGAAACTCATCCCATGATCAAAATGGCCACACCATAGATTCAATGCAATCCCCATCAAAATACCAAAGGCATTCTTCATAAAAACAGAAGAAACAATCCTAAAATTTCTGTGGAACCACAAAAGAATCCCAATAGCCAGAGTAATCCTGAGAAAAAAAGAACAAACCTACAGGTATCATGCTTCTGAATTTTGAACAACACTACAAAGCCATAGTAATAAATATAGTATGGTACTGGCGTAAAAAAAATAGACCCACCAACCAATAGAACAGAATAGAGAGTCCATGATTAAACCCCATTATATAGGGTCAATTAATATTCAAAAATACCCAATGGGGAAAAGACAGTCTCTTCAACAAGTAGTGCTGGGAAAACAGGAGAAACAGGGAGAACAATGAAATTCAATCCCTATCTCACACCACTCACAAAAATGAACTCAAATGGATCACAGACTTAAACATAAGACCTGATGCCATAAAACTCCTGGAAGAAAATACAGGGAAGAAGCTCACCAATATTGGCCTTGGCAATAATTTGGGGGGTATGATGCCAAAGCACTAACAATAAAAGAAGCGAATCAATAAGTGGGACTACATCAGACCCAAAAGCTTCTGCACAGCAAAAGAAACAACAAAGTGAAAAAGACAACCTACAGAACGGGAGAAATTCTTTTGCAAACCACAGATTAGGTAAGGGGTTAATATCTAAAATATATAAAGAACCCAGCCAACTCAAAAACAACAACAAACAATCTGATTTAAAAATGGGCAGAAGAACTAAACACATTTCTTCAAAAAGGACATCAACATGGCCAACAGACACATGAAAAGATGCTCACCATCAGTAACCATCAAGGCAATGCAAATTTAAACCACAGTTAAGATACCACCTCACACCTGTTAAAGGCTGTCATCAGGCAGACAAGAGACAAGTGGTGGAGGCAAGGATGTGGTGAAAAGGCAACCCTTATACACGGTTGGTGGGAATGTAAATTGGTCCAATCATTATGGAAGACAATACGAAGGTCTCTCAAAAAATTAAAAAGAGATCTACCATATGATCCAGCAAGGACACTTCTGGGTATATACTCAAAGGAAATAAAAACAGGATTTTGATAAGACATACGCACTCCTGTGTTTATTACAGCGGTATTCACAGTAGTCAAAATATGGAGACAATCCGAATGCCCATCAACAAATGAACGGATAAAAATATGTGGTACGTAAACACAATGGAGCATATTCAGCCGTGAGAAAGAAAGCTCTCCTTCCATTTCCGACAACATGGATGGCACCTGAGCACATCACGTTAAGTGAGATAAGTCAGACAGAGAAAAATAAGTACTGTATCGTCACTTATATATCAATCTAGAAAAGTGAAACCTTAAAAAAAAAAAACACAGAGTGAAATGGTGGCTACCAGGAGATGGTGTGGTAGAGGGATGAAACGGTGCTTAAGGGTACAAACTTGTAATGAGTAGAAAATAAGCCATCGAGATCACCGTACAGTATAAATGAAAAGAGATACTAATACTGTACTACACTTCTGTGTATGTAAGAAGTATATAATGTGATAAATGTTGCTCTATCAGCCATCACCTTACAATATATAAATGTATCAAAGTAACACACCGTATACCTTAAACTTACACAATACTGCACTGGAATTGATTCACTTCGAAAAAAAATTTCTTTGATTCTAAGAACATTTGGTTCTTAGACTAAAACATTTAAAAATAGTTTTACGAAATGATTTGAGTATTGAGTATTTCCCAGCAGCTATAATAGTTACACATGGAAATTGAATTTAAAAAGCTGAATCATGATTTTAGGCATTTCCTTTCCTTAAGGAAAGAGTCAGTAAATTTATTTGTAATCTCTTAGGTTTTCAAGGACTACAAAGGGATAGTTTATGGGTTGTGAGCCCTATGATACTTCACTGAGTCATATCTCTCCTAGAACCCTAATTTAGCAGTATTTTCTTGGCACCAGCTTAAGGCTGACTTTAGCAGTCGACTTGTTTTGCTTGGAGGAAGTTTAATATTCAATCCGAGAAATGTTAACTATTCCCGAACATTAGCTTATACCCTTTAATTTTTTAAACAGTTGTAGAAGGGAGTTCTCTTTCTTTCACACTCTCACACTTCCAGAGTGCACGCGGCGCCCTGGTCTTTCCAGAAAATACCTTCTTCCTGGACCCACCCTCAAGGTTTTCTCTGGATCAACGTCCTTTTCTTTAGAATCCGTAAATTAAAATATCTCATTCCTTCTTCAGAAAACCAAATGTTTCATTCAGCTTGTCTCCAAATTCTCTGTTTCAAACTCAAGTGGGGCTTCAAGCAAGCCCTGAACCACCCAACTCAGGTCAACTCTTCTAAAATGGGTAATTCTGGGATCAATATACTGCCAGTTTAAAAGCGACGTATCCTTGTTCATACTATTCCAGAAATGTCTCTCTGAACTGCACTTCCCGATCACATTCATTGAAGTAAACATTTTAAATTTTTTGAAGATTTTGATTTATTTGAGAGAGACAGAGAGAGAGTGTGGAGGGGAAGGGGCAGAGGGAGAGGGACAAGCAGACTCCGTGCCGAGCGCAGAGCTGACGTGGGGCTCCATCTCATGACCCTGAGATCATGACCTGAGCCGAAATTAAGAGTTGGACTCTTAAACCGCCAGAGCCACCCAGGCACCCCCAAACATTCTTAAATTACAATTCAGGATTAGATCATAGGACTTCATTTTGTATCAGTCATAGGATAATGCAGCAATATATAAAGTGATTTAGTGTGTACTGTCGAGGTGACCTCACAATGGCCACCGGAAACAAGTACCTCTGTTCATATAGTATGGTACTGGCGTAAAAAAGCGGGACCCTAAAACAGAGAATGACTCACAAAAGACGACAAGGCCAGTATATAAAGAAGCTACCACTTCACCCCACATTGTAGAGTTCCACATCTTTTGTTCTTCCCACCATGCCACACTGCTCCCGCAGTTAAGCTTATTCCGTGCTTGTTTTCTTATGAAAAACACCACACGTGCTATATGCAACCATCTTCTCTCATCCACAAAAATAGCACTTTTTTAAAAATTAAAAAAAAAAACCAAGCTAAGAAAAAAAAAACTACCAACTAATAAGAAAAACTGCATTTTGATGAAATAATTTTAAAGATCTTCATTCAAAAGAATGTTTCTAGTATATTTAAAGGACACATCAGTATTAGAAGACTGTTTTCATAATAACAGTTTTGCTCCGGAAAGAGTTTTCTCACCAAAAAGTTCAAGATGTCTCAAATATAAATAGTATCTTGTTTCTCACTAGATTCCTAAAAAGTAGGGATCCCATCCTGCTATTCTTATCTTTACATGTATAGTTTCCTTCATCCTTTTCTTATATTCCCTTCAAAAAGTCTGTGGGGAAAAAAAAATTCAGTCAAGACGATGAAGCCTAAAATTTCTGAGATAACTGCTAATGAATTTTTTGGTTGCTTTCTTTCCCTCTTGTTTATCACCTGTTCTAATAGGTGGTCCTGTTTAAAATATCAGCTATAAATTCCATGGTGCCTACGACACAGGCTACACTTGGTCAGAGTTCCTGTGTCTGTGGTGTTTATAATCTTACGTATTACGTATTATTGTCTGTGACCAACATGTGAGGAAGAATAAAGATGCCTGCTTCCCACTCAGATGCCATATAGGTCCTTCCCACACAGGCCCCTCATCTACATCACCAGACATTTCCCCTCTTCTTTCCCTATGGCTTTCTCCTCAAGAAATCTGTACGTCTCCGGCCTTTAATTCCTGGTTCTGTATCGTCTCTCCATTCGCTGGCTGGTGCTTTTGTGCATGTGTTCATTTCTTTGGAATGTGACCGCCCATGACACTTATTTTTTACCCATGATATATATAAATACACATTGCCATACAGAGGGAGTCATTTAAAACACTCCATTTAAAGCCAGCATATATGTGTATAATATTTATATATATTTACATTAAGGCACAATTACTAGTCTGAGATATGGACGCTGACCACTTCATGCTCCAACTTCAGAAAAGCTGTGCAGACCACACCAACAATGGAAAATTCCCAGAGATTCTTCACAAACAGGGAAATTGCCCACCCACCTGGCTCAGCCGCTAACACACTTCCTGTCTTCTGCATGAAGTAAATATTCCAAAAAGGTTTTTGACTGAGTTCTAAACCCTAAATTGCCTGGGGGAAGTCCTCTTCCTGAAGTGGTAGTGAAACCTTTCATTGATCTCATAAAAGGTGCTGGTTAGAAAGGATGATTCCTGACTACACGCCTAGATTCAGGAGGAACTCAGGAACCTGCTTTGAAAATAAGCAGCCGGTCCTCTGGGTGGTGCTCTGAGAAACACCGCCGTGGGAACAGCAATTCTTCCTTCCAGAAAGGCTGTCACTGACGCGCGAGAGCGAGCTACCTCTGTGCAGATCCAAAAGTGGGGCAGGAAAATGGGTATATTTTTAAGACATGAGAAGACATATTAAATACGGCTTTATCTCCCTATATTTCTTGTAGATCAGTGTATGTGGGGAAGAGTAATGGATATTAAACTAATTTATAAAAATGTTGATAATAAATTCTGATGCATCTCTCAAGTATCCCGCCAAAGAAATTTCCTCTTCTACGCTTTTGGGTACAACAGGGAACCCAAATGCAAATGGACCTGATAAGGACATTATTTACCTAATGTGACAAAAAGCTTGGACAAAAATGCACCTCCAGCATTGGTTAATTCAGCAGCTTAAATTCAGTTGGTTAAATCTCTTCAGATTCTTTCTATCCTTCTGCTCTGCCATCTTAGATTTATTCTCGGTCTGCCTCCCTCCTAAAGAGTCCTAAAGAGTCCTACCTCCCTCCTAAAGAGTCCTAAAATGGGCATGGCTGTTCCTGGTGGCGCTTCTAGGAATGTCCACGTCCAGTGGGAGAGCCAGTCTCTTCCCACTCCTGAGCAGACTGCCCTGCAAGGGGAATGGGGCCACATGATGGGCTCTGACCAACCAGATTGACCTTTCGGCTAGGAAAAAGGGTCACTCTCTGTGAACACAGGAAGATGGGGAATGGCTACGGCATACCAGCTGACTGGGTTTTGAGCATTTTACTAATTCCCCGTCTCTGAGGGCTGTGGTAAGAGGTGTTCTCTCGACTCTGAACCCAGCTGCACGAGGGTTTTCTTCGCAGTGTTCGTCCCGTGTTAGGGCATACAACTTCGGTCTTTGTCAAGTGTTTCCTTGTAGAACGCACACATTTCAGTTTTGCAGTTATTATGGAGATGGTGTCTGTGATTTTTGCTTTCCTGGTCTGTTTGGAATTTTCCCCTGGAAAATCCGGATTTGCGTTCATTTTGCTGTGGACCGAAGGGTGTAGCTGTTCCTGACAGCTAGTCAATGAGTGCGCCCCGCTGCCTAAAAACCAGGTGTAACTCACTGGTCATGTCCAAAAGGAATGCCAGAGACGGGCAGTAAATAACTAACGTGGGCTCCTGCCCACGTTCTGGATGTCGACTCAATGTCTACTGACTTTCAGCGGGAGTCGATTGGAGTTGTGCTTGGATAAAATGAAGAAGGGCAGAAACTGTGGGTGTGCGGGGGGCCGTTGGCTGGCTGGTAATAACTACTCTCTTTGTTTTATCTTGCTCTTCCGACTCCTTGTCACTTCCCGGGAGTGTCCTTACTCTGTGAATGAGTTGTCTATTGAAAAGAGATGCTTGTCTCTCTGTAGATGCCATGGGCTTCAAGTCCCGTCTCTAGATAATACATGTTTTGGTATGTCTGGGCTTACTGCCAGATATGGGTAGGTATCTCTGATCTTACGGGGGACTGTGGTGGTGGTAGGTTTTGTTTTGTTTTGCCCATCTTTTCTTTCTTTCTTTCTTTCTTTCTTTCTTTCTTTCTTTCTTTCTTTCTTTCTTTCTTTCTCTTCTTTTCTTTTTTATAAAGGAAGGCATTTATGGGGTACTATCTTTGATTTTGGTTGCTGTTTCCAGGATATGGAAGCTGCTTTGCATTTACTCCAGAAGCAGCTTTTGGCCTTGGGAAATTCTCCCTCAAGGAACTCAGTTTCCTTTGGAAGGGTTTGGAGGTGACATCTTGGTACCTGCAGAGATCTATTCCCTTCACACATGGGGAAAGGAAGTTTAAGACGGTGGTAAAGAACACAGCTCTGGAGCCAGGAAGGCCACTGAAATCAGGTCTGGGATCAACTAGGCACAGGCTATGTGACTTGGTAACGACGTAAACCTCAATTTACTGATTTGTATAATGTGGGTAGCTCATTAGTGTGTTGGGCTGATTAAAAATGATTAATGTCTCTTAAATACATTAAGAGCACAGCTGCTGGCTGTAAGAACTTAATAAACATTGTGCAATCACACTAGGGAAGGTGGCGGTGGTGACAGAGTCATAACAGTAGTGGTAGTGACCGTCACAGCAGTAGTCATCCTAGGAGTAATAGCAACAGCAGCAACATTCTTCTTTGTTTCTCATTTCCATTGTTCGGTATCAAAGAATTAGGTATCCCTCTGGTGAATGATTACCGGACGCTCTGCACCATAAATTTCAAATCCATATTCTCATTTGCCCACGTGTCCCGTAAGCCATGCCATTTCTGTGGCCTTCGAGATTCCGGTTTTGGTTGCACAGGAATATGCATGGCAACCAGAACAGGATTTTTTATGTGCTTTGTTCACCTAACTTGCACAGGACAATGGCAATTTCCTTTGTATTGTGTGATGCAGAGTTCATAGGCATACATTTTACAAAGATGTTATCTAGCCTGATTTCCTTCACTCAGCTCTAGCCTGGCTATTTAAAGCCCTTGATTTGTGGATAGGGATGTCCTCCCCCACATTCTTGTAAGGCCAAAAAGGAAAAAAAAAAAAAAAAAAGAGAGAGAGAGAGAGAGAATGGAACAAAAGATTTACAGAGAGAGCAAAGAACACACGCATTCATAATATTAACAAGGAACCATTACTTAATGGTAAAAGTAAAACAACTTAATAATGGTGGCTTGCAAACTGCATCTGACCCACAGATCCCATTTGTTGAATAGATCCAGCCATGTGAACATTAAAGCTCTCTATGTGTTAGGCATGTTTGAGAACTCCCTGTAGCTTTTTTCATAATATTACTGTAATATGACGCTGCATCAAGAATGCAGCGCCCAAAGCGCTAACTGCAACCCCGCAAGACTTCAGACTTGAAGTGCGTCCCTTGTTCTCCTATCTTCAAAACACTCTGGGCTGCTGGGAAAGAGAGCCTGGCTTTAAAATGTACTATTGTCAGGGATTTCTTTTGAAAGGAGCCTGTATTTTATTAAATATAATTAATGATTGCCAATTAGATCGCAAGAGTAAAAAACAAAACAGAAACGAAACTCTTAATATTTTCTTCCAAAAGTACCTCTCTCCAAAACGAATTTCCAGCAAGTTACAAAATTAGAATGTCAATGAAAGCAAACTTAATTCTCCTTCTTCCAAGTTATGGGTTGCTTGCAAACTAGCTCTAGAATGCTTAGGCTGTTCAAAGAGTCAAGAGATATACTTTTTAAAAGGGTAACAGCAGTAAATATTCACATCGTGTCTGCAAGTGTGTTACACAGACAGGAAAAAAAAAAGCCCCAATTCAAACAGATGCCTCCAGGCTATAACGAGCATGTGTAACACACTGCAATTATGCAGATATTTCTATCAAAAACATTTCATGTATTCAACAAATTTTCGGGTAGCTACTTTGTGCTCCAATGACTAACAGACTACTCTCCAATGACTGTTAAGCAGCCTCTAAGAGATGACATTTCACTTTCAGTTTACTTACTTAGCAACACTTCTAATGTTTCTAATAATTGATAATGCTCCCTGTATAAACATAACCTTAAAATTAAGCTTAATTTCCAACCTATAGTTTGATATCCAAGAGAACGCAGAGCTAATGGGAAAGAGCTTGAATATGCCAACAATCGAATTTTCCCGATGTTTACCCCCAAAGACTCAACAAATACAGTATCGTCAGGATGCTAAGCCATGCACACTCTGTAAGTTCCCTTCTACCGAGAGGCATTAGAGCCAGTACTTCTGGCTGTGGCGACAGGGGTAGAAGGACCAAGGAAAGAAGAGAGAGTCTGGCTACCACTCAGTTCAGAAGCCATCTTGCTGTCACTGCTGGAACCTGTAACTGGCTCTTCTGCTTTCTCTGTTCTGACCCCTGGCATGAAAATCCACTCCTTCCTTCTCTTGCTCTCAAGATCCCGCCAGGTTCTGCGGGGTGACACGTGCTTGGCTGCCAAAACAGTGGCTAAGTCAGCATCTCCTAATACCTTTACGGACGCTACCGCTCACTCAAGGTCTTCAGGGAGAAGACGAGGACACCGAGGCATAATAGTTTGAAGAACGCTGGCCTCTGAGTTGAGTGCTTACCTTCCCAGTTCCTCAGCCTACTTGTAGACCACGATCAACTTGTGAGCCTTCATTCATATTAACAAAGGTAAGCGTCAGAACAGAAGTTCCTCCGTTTCACTCATCACTAAGAGATGGCGTGTAGGGGTGCTCCAAAACTTGGGGTTCTTAGAGAGGAAACAGAGGCACGAGGAGCCTGACTTGGCATAGGGGCTGAGTCTCTCACGAAGGCAAACTCTGCATCCTTCAGCTATAGCCTCGACACATTAGGTAGTAAAATCACAGGTGCGTAGAGGAGCAAGGGGCCTAGGGTTTACTTGGAACCGGTCCATATCAGGAATCCCAGTATTCGTTTCATGAAAAGCAAAAAGACTGAAGCATAAAAAGATGCTAATATTATTCAAGAATATGGCCGTTGCTTACAACTGGAAAAAGTGAGCACAGGAAAATACCACCGGATCCACGCAATACTGATTTATCTACCTATATTTTACCAACATTACAAAGTACCACTGTTGAAAATCTGTGTAAATTTTCAATTACTCACACTGTGTTGCATAATATCTCATAGTGTGCCCTTTAAATGTGACTTAGACCCTTGACACCGTATTTTCTTTAGATGGCTCTTTTGTTTTAAAGTTTTTTTTTTTTTTTTTTTTTTTGTCAGACAGGGAGAGAAAGAGCACAAGTAGGGGGAGCGGCAGGCAGAGCAAGAAGCAGGCTCCCCACTGAGCAGGGAGCCCAGTGCGGGGACTCGATCCCAGGACCCTGAGATCATGACCTGAGCCAAAGGCAGACGCTTAACTGACTAAGCCACCCAGGCGTCCCTAAAGATTTTTATTTATTTGAGAGAGAGAGAGGGTGAGCGCATGAGCAAGCAGGGCGACAGGCAAAGGGAGAGGGAAGAGGGAATCCTCAAGCAGACTCCCCACTGAGCAAAGATTTTATTTGTTTATTTCAGAGAGAGAGCACAAGCAGAGGAAACAGCAGGCAGGGGAGAGGGAGAAGCAGACTCCCCACTGAGCAGGGAGCCCGATGTGGGGCTCGATCCCAGGACCCTGAGATCATGACCCGAGCCAAAACCAAGAGTCAGATGCTCAACCGACTGAGCCACCCAGGCGCCCCAAGGTAGCTTTTTTTTTAAGCAGATGTAAGAATTCCCTTATGTGTGAGGGCTACCGTCATGCAACCACACAAACAAATATAAACATTTTCTCAGGCATTCAGACAGCTGACAGACACTTACATAACTTCCAAAAGAGAGACAATGCTACAGCAAAGTGAGGCAAAAAAGGAAATAAGGTATGGTTGATATGGTTGTTTACAAAAGATTTCTGCGGCTGCTTCTGAGAGCTCCTTTCTGCACAGGCTCTAGTCCCAGAACAGTTTTAGGCTGCTGATAAAGTGGGTCCACGCTGGCGCTGCTTTCCACGCTCTACACTGATGTTAGTGATTGGTGTCTCCCTGGGTTTAAGCAAATTAAGGACAGGCTGATTCTCCTTAGAGATGGTGAGTAAAAATTTAGCGATTAGAAAATATCTTCACTTTTGCTTATTGCTTACAGAGAGCAAGCTAATGGTAAAAAAGATGAAGATGGGGACGCCTGGGTGGCACAGTCAGTTAAGCATCTGCCTTAGGCTCAGGTCATGATCCCAGGGTCCTGGGATAGAGCCCCACATCGGGCTCCCTGCTCAGCGGGGAGTCTGCTTCTCCCTCTCCCCTGCCTGCTGTTTCCTCTGCTTGTGCTCTCTCTCTGAAATAAACAAATAAAATCTTTAAAAAAAAAGTTTAAAGGTATGTTTGGTGGATAGTTCCCACCATCTTTTATATTTATTCTTTCAGTCTT
Source organism: Ursus maritimus (assembly GCF_017311325.1). Classification (NCBI taxonomy): domain Eukaryota; kingdom Metazoa; phylum Chordata; class Mammalia; order Carnivora; family Ursidae; genus Ursus; species Ursus maritimus. The sequence continues at coordinate 8,330,228 of NW_024424564.1, read as the reverse complement.
AGAACAGTAGACTTACCTAGGGAAGGCCACTTGAGGAATCAGGGTGTAATTTTGTGCCTATTTTTGGTAATCTTTTTATCCCTTAGCATTAATTACCTTTGATTCACTGTACAGATTCTTCAATATATGAAATTTTTTAAAAGATTTTATTTATTTATTTGACAGAGAGAGACAGCGAGAGAGGAAACACAGTCAGGGGGAGTGGGAGAGGGAGAAGCAGTCTACCTCCTGGGATTATGACCTCAGCTGAAGGCAGGTGCTTAATGACTGAGCCACCCAGGAACCTCTATATGAAATGTTAATACAAACTGGCTTTCATGAGAAATTCAATCTATTTTCCAGACTCTGTAGAGATTGTTTAGATGGGATAAATGAAAGGGGAACTTGCAGCATTGCTTCTGCACAGAGGACACATATTAAGGAAAGCTGAAAAAACACTTCTAGCTGGGTGCTGTGTCTGGTCAGGTGTATACAATCTTCTGATAAAGGTAGCAGTAATACAAGTAATAAGCTTTGAAGGAGCTCTTGCAAAGTTCTCCTCCTTCATGTTTATGAAGACAGAGGAGTGGACGTAAGCTCCCCAAGGCTACCCACACAGCTGATAAGCAGCTAATGATGGATGAAGCAGACGTTCGAACCTACCTTGTCTGTCTCCAAAGACCACACTTGCCCTCCACATGACGTTGAGTAGGGGTGTAATGAAGATAAAGTATTGGTATGAATGCAATCCATCCCCCAAAGTATCCTAGCCCTAATTCTCCAAGTGGGAGCCATGCTACTCTGTCACACCCCAAGAACAAACTTAGTGTGTGTGGAACAGAGGTGTGGTGAACAAAACTGGCAAGTTGGTGTCTGTGATATGTGCCCAGAATGCCAAAATGGCAGCAGCAAGGAAAAGTCCATTGGCTGATGTTGTTAGGATATTTGCATTTTTTTTTAAGATTTATTTATTTATTTGAGAGAGAGAGGGAGTGGGAGAGACAGTCCCAAGCAGACTCCACCCTGAGCATGGAGCCCCACGTGGGGCCCAATCTCAGGATCCTGGGATCACAAACTGAGCTGAAACTAGGAGTCAGATGCTTAACCGACTGTGCCACCCCTGGGATACTTGTTTTTTGGGAAGTGAGGAAACCCTTTGAAGAGGTAGTTGCTTTAGTTTTTGACCTGAACACACGTTGGGCAGACAGTAGCCTTGTTGCGATGCCCAGAGTCCAGCAGCTCATAGGTTTCTTCCAATTTCACGAGCAAGTGGTCAATGATTAGAAAGGTACTCTCATGTTCTGAGTACTTTTCAAGGAGGGACAGGGTACCACTGGCCTGGGGATGAACACATTCGTTCCTGTAGTCCACATAATTTGTGACCCTATTGCTCCATCTGTAGTCTCAGCTACCATTGTGCCTGGTACTACACCCAAAACAACTCAGTTGTTGGACTCAATCTACCCTCATAACTATCCATCGAACTTATTTATTCCCTCATTTCTTCAACATACGCTCATTGAGTACCTCCTAGGTGCCAAGGATGGGGCGGGGGCCATCGTAGTTCCTCTCATATAGTGAGCATTCAAGAAATGAGAAAGGAAGAAAGGATGAAAGAATATGATCTTTGCCACTTGACAAGTCTAGTGATGCTTATGCTAATGACCAAACGTCATCAAGAAACACGTAAAATTATATTCAGTGCATTGACAAATGTGGTCAGAGACATGCACCGTATACATTAGCCAGATTGTCATATACAACAACGTTATCAGAATTTAAAGTTAAAAATTGAAGATGTTAACATTCAATTATCTGGAAAATTAATATGTTCAGAAAGTCCAAGATTAGCTGAAATTTTATAGTTTCTAGTTTTGACCCCAACTCTTAACTTTCCCTTCCTTTTGGGGAGGAGGGGGGCAATGACAAGGAAGCTAAGTATCTTGCTTTGTACGTCTCAGGATGAAAATATTGATTTCTTGCACTTGAAAATCTGGATCTTGAAGCCAAACTGTGCCACAAAACAATTCAAGAATGAAGATGACTATTTAAATGAGCCACTAGATTAAACTTGACTAGTTTCTTGGATTTGGTAAACATTTTAGTCTGCCATTGGTTGTGGCAATTTGGTCCCTGGCAACTAATAGGTCCACGCACTCAGAATATTTAGAGAAAAAAGAATAGATGCCTAATCAGCAATTTGTATGCTAAAATTACTGTGTATAATTGGACACATAAAACTTTGGATATGTATCAATACACACGCACGCGAGCACACGCACACACACACGCGCGCACGTAGCCATAAACTTTGTCAGCTCCTGGGCTCCATTCTTATTGCCCTCGATCAACAGAGGAGTTATAGTCATATAAGGGATATTTATAGTTGTGAGAATCTCTTAAGTCTTTCAACATTGGATCGCTTTACGTGGTTGTGAGATGATGGTTTTGGGAGGAGGAAAGAAGGAAATTCCAAAATGTGAATGGTATTTAAACCTCTTAAATTTTTTCTTCAAAGGAAGAGAAAAAGAATAAAATTATGTTTTCCTTATTCAACAAGATGGCGCACAGAAGGGCTGTTGGGCCGTAAAGTAACTAAAAAGAATATAAAGATCCAGTGACTTGAGTCCCTTTCATGAAATATGCGAGTTTAAAAAATCCAATAACCATAAAACAACTTTTTCTTTGATGCTGAACAAAAAACAAGCTTGAAATTTAGTGCTGCTGAGCAAATGAATGAAAAATACAGATGTTTTTACCTCCAGCTCAACTCAGATTTGCCATGTGAACAGTCCCATGCTTAACTCTTTGTGCGACTGACTACATGTTCCAACACATTAGTTAGCCCCAAAGGTTTAGAGTAAAACTTAAAAATACATATTTTCCCTTCTTTAAAAGAAATCTCTTAATGAATTGGGAAATTCAGCTGTGCCATATCCCTTTTCTTGTCCTCCGTGAATTTAAACTTCAACATAACTTTAAAATAAACTTTAATAATAACACGTTAAAAACAAAATACATTATGCTTTTTCCTGGTACAGTACTCCAGTTTGATTTTTTTCAAATTCACTACGATTTTGATTGTTTTATTGAAAATGTAGGAACGTTGATGCTATTTTAATTTTCCAAATTATCAACTCATAATACCAATTTTCCTAAAGGTTAAAAACAATATATTAAGGAAATACCACCTGCTAGAGGTTCCACAGGAAATCTGCCTTTCCACTTTGTACTGTATTATTTGGGGGAGGAAATGACAACCTATTTCATTATCCAAAGCACAGTATCCCAATAGCTGCAAAGCAGCAGACAAAAAGAAAGAAGGCCAGTGTCTGCTTGCCCACTGACATTTCATGGAAATTAAAAATTCAGTAGGAGCAAGCGGAAAGCACATGTTGAAAGATGCCAAGCTCACCCAAACTCTCTCTTCCATTTCCCTTAAAGCTGGGCTTGCCTGCCAGCCCGCGTGAGTGGGGCTAGGTCCACGGAGGGGCAGGCATGGGCCCTGGGCACATTTTTCAACCTTTTGTAAACAACCGGTGAAGGACTAAAGGAATGAGGTGATGGTCATGGCCATGCCCTTTAACCCACCTCCAAGAGTGAGAGAGAACACATGGAGACCGGCTTTCCAAAGCTCAAAGCCTTTTTCTACAGTGTTATTTACAAACCAAACAAGGTTGAAGATAGATTACTTCCTACTGTCCAGCTCACAGGAAAGAAGCGTTTTCTTCAGGTACAGGATAGACGTCAGGAAACAGAGGAGCTGCTGAAAGCATCTCTCATAAGCATTCAACTATATCGGGGTTTACAATAGATTTTACTCTGAAAATAGTCCCTGTTCATTCAGCTTTTCTTGAGTGTATCACCTCCTTCTTTTTCCCTCTCATCCATTTCCAACTTTCACGGGTTTCCCTCTCTCCACAGTTCTTATCACCATGTAAGAACAGCCTGTTGTTCCCTGCCATACCCCACATTTGATGTGTAAGATAATTAGAGCAACTTATATCTTGGCACATTAGAAAAACTTGTTCAATAATCAATCAGCGATTTTATCTGGGTAAGGGCAAGCAACTAGTTTGATCAACTGTTTTTTCCTAGCGAGTTGACCGACAATCCTCTTTCAATTACAGCTATTTTCAGTTGGATTTAGTTTAAAATGCAGTGGAAATGGGTATTCATTGAAGGACTTAACATAAGATACTTGAAGAACTGATATAAGGCTTATTCTGTTATCTACCATGTGAACCGGCTGCTTCACTATGCTTGTCTTCAGGAAAGATCAAGTTGATGAGTTTTTTGTTTTGTTTTTTTTAATTTTAATAACAAGGGTGAGTTAAAATAGGTCTTCGGAGATGAAAATTATTTTAATTTTGTGGTCATGATGCGCAATAGCTATCAAAACAAAATCCTGCTTAAAAAAAATCACGTGTTCAAGATATGACCCTGAAATCCAAGCATGGAAAACATGAGGAAGTTTTGCTCTTGAGAGAAATGGTTCAACAGACTGGCCGAAGAACACCCAGTCTTTCTCTGGGCAGCAGTTGTGAGAGCAGAGAAATGTAGGACTTGTCTACACAGTATCCAAATACCTATACAAAAACTTGGCCAATTCCCTGTATAATTTGGTTCAGATTCTAAAAGTCTAGTGTGCACAGACCACGTCAAAATGGTGGGAAAATTAGAAAACGGGGATCTCTAAATAAATGAAAGGAATGGGATTGTTTGAAGAAGGTGAGAATGCCGGTGACTTCAGAGCTGTCTTGAGGATAAATATATAAAACAGAGACACATAACAAGACTTTATCTTCTGTGAGGGCACTTCAGGAAGCATTCGTAATATCTTAGTGAAGGGGTGTGGATGGCGGAAAAAGCACAATGAACCAAATGAGCTATGAGGTCTTTGGCAAGTCTCCTGACCTCTCTAGGATTCCATATCTCCATCTCAAAGGGGGATCACTGTCAAATTTTGCAATTCCACACCACATAAAGAACTGCTTGTGTCCCCGCGTTCTTCAAAATTGAAACAATTACCAATTTTGCCTAGAACCTGGCCACTTAAAAGGGAGGGACTGTCTTTTCCAGTGTGGTTTAAACATTTGGCAGCACAAATGAACACCCAAAAGAGGTAAAATAAGAAATCAAAAGGCAAACAGTCTGTGGTAAAGTAGCAATTCATCTCCAGAAAGTTGTGATCCTTTCCTAGAGCCTGGCGTAACGGATTGTAGCTCCCAGAATTAAATTTCAGAAAACACTCTTGGTTTCCCTACCATGAAGGGAATAAATTCAGTTCCTACCAGCAGAGCAATTAATAGGCACCTGTGGCCATCCTGCTCTGAGGAAGAAAGGGGCCATTTTGTGAAAACAATCCAGGGCTCGAACTCAGGCTGGTTTGAAAATGGCGCTAAGTTGTACTTTTAAAATGAGTGATAAAACTCCCATGTGTTGAAAGAAGGCCATAAAAACACTGCAGCTCCTCCTCCCTTTACAAAAAAGGCCAGGATGGTCTGCTATGACATATCCTCCCAAGGACGTGACGCCTGAGCAGCGGGAGGACCCCTGCTTCCTTCACAGATCACAGTGACCAACATGGCCACGCAGGAGAAGAAATGCAAGAACACTTTTCCCCCCTCCTTTCCTTGAACGAACACAGGGCTGCTTCTGGAATTAAAAGTTGCATTTTTCTCACCACATACCTCCCTCAGAGCCGAGTGTGTGTTGCAAGACAGCTGAAGGAGCTTCTTGCTAAATGTTTCTTGTGACAATGGGGGCGTTTCAGGGCTTCCTGCTGGCTGGTGTTGATCCTGCTAACCCCTTCCTTTGTGATCTCAGCAGTTAACGAGACTGTAAACCAGCATCCAAGCTGAGTGAATGCAGGTTTAAAGGGCAAAAGAAAAAACGGTGGTTGTTTAATGATTAAACAGCTTTTTTTTTTTTATTGCTAAACACTGAAGTTGTTTTATTTTAATGTGTAAATCAGTGTACATGCAGGATGCAAACCGCCTTCAGGCTGCAACAGAGCCTCACCGCACTGCGGCGCTTTGGGGGGAAATTGCAGCGATTACTTTAAAAACTCAAATTTGTAAACCAGCCTGGAAAGCCTGGGCTCCACCCCTCCTCTCGCCTCCCAGGAATTAATTCTATGGAGACAAAGTTAAACACGTAATTTGTAAAACTATTGAGAAGTAAACTTCTTGTTCCATAGTAACCCCGGTAGTTGCCAAAAGCAGATAAATCTTCACCCCGAGTAGGAAGCCCCACACTGTTTTGAAAACAATTCCTAGGCTTTGCCACTGTTGAAATGGATTGAATGCGCAGAGGCCCCACTGTTCTCGCCAGCACTTACTGCTTTTAAGGGCAAAGTTAACACTTTTCAAAAATCAGCAGCCTCCCTCATAAACACAATGATTTAGTGGAGGTTTTGGTCATCTTGGGTTGGTGTCCCTGAGAACAGGGGTTTGATTTCTTTTGCTCTAAGCAGGTGTGTAATGAGAACAGCGGCTGTGTTGATGAGAGGTCCCTGGGAGTTGCTAGCATATTATCCTCTGTAATTTCTTCCCAAAATAGACTTAACGGAAAGAGGATGCGTGATATACCCCTCCTCAAAGGAAGCATGCCCCAATACAACAGAAGCAGTCATTCTGAAAACAGCTTTATGGCTCCGTAGTCAACAGCTCTATTTTCTCCCCTTTCCACTTCCTTCCTTCCACTGGGGAAGAATGTGTGTGGGGACACACATGCGCGTTCACATCTCCGTGCACGCAACTGAAAATGCCCCTAAGATCTGCACGCTTTCCCTTCACTGGAGCTCCAGGCATTACTTGATGCCGTTCAACCTGCGTAGTTCATAATGCTTCTCATCTGAGGTCATTTTTTATCCCAATCTGACGGTGAAGACCTGTTAATTAGCCTTGGGTTAAACTCCATTCAGGGAGCAGTTACTAAGTGCCCCACCATGAAGCCCTGTATCGGACACAGGGACGAACAGGGCAAGGGCTCACAAAATACTAGGAGCAGCGAGCAGAACTCTTTCCTGAAGGCAGAGATGGCCTCAGGAGCAGAATCAGAGGGTGGCTCCTCCGGATGGCTGGTTACCCTCCGTCTTAAGCACACACCTGAACTGTACGTCGGATTCCCTCCCAAGCACTCCGAAAGGAGATTTCCTTGCCCACCTATGGTGTTTTCCTAAGCTGTATTTCATAAGCTAGAACGCTTCCTCCTGCTCAAGGCCGACCAAATCCTTACTAGAAGAGAAGCAGTCCAAAAGTCGAGTTGGGTGTCATTTTTTTTCAAATTCAGAAGATGTTGTCCCTTGAGTGATCAAAGGTAAAAAATGGTGGTTAGATTCTCAGGCAGAGGGGACAAAAGCCTACCTAAAACTTAGCACATTCGCAATAGAAATTTAAGGGAAAAAATAATTAAAAGAGTTACACAAAAGTTTGTAAGAAGTATCTTTAAAATTCATGTTGGAATTTGACGTTTGAAGAATACCAGGGTTTAATAAAAGACAGTGAATGGAAACTCTTAAGAAGGGTCTGAATGGGAGCTTCTGGGCATTTTCAAGGGCTGGAGATTAATGGCATTCTTTCTTTATTCTATTAAATTTTACCTCAAAACATATGGTTTCTCTCTTCTCTGATACGTGTCTTGCCAGGGCCACTCAAGCAATATGACAAAATGGTGGAAGAGGCATGGGAGAAAATGGAAAGACATGTTCTAAAGAGCTGGAAAGAGTTTAAAGAGTGAAGGAAAGGGAAAGTAAATTGGATATTTGTACGAAAATAAGTGTGAGACCACTATCTTGAGAAGATATAAAGATGGGAAGAAACTCTGAGCCATCCAGCACCCCACCTAGTCCACAGCACAGTTACTACTATCTCAAGAGACTTCCGACGCATGTGTGTCAGGGGTTGTGGGGGAGGCTGAGGCAGGATAGAGGACAAGTGGGACTTGTAACCCCAAGGCATTTACAAACTTTGAGTGTCTGTCCTGTCTAATTTATAGCCCAGAAATTAACATTTTGGAGTAGTTGGAGATTATCCGCAGACCCAGCAAAAAGAAGAATGGGATTAGACGCAAGTCAGATGAAGCTATATTCAAATAATTTTATACTTTAATTTGAAGTGGGTTCATTTAAAAAGAAGCTTTAATAACATGAAGGAGCTTAAGAAGGAGGGTAAGCTTCCACCGCCCAGAGTCAACCAAGACAAAACAGACCTCCATGATAACAGGAGCTAGTTCAGTTAACATTAAGTAGTATCCTTTCCAAGGCAGGCTGGGGTAGGAGTTGGGGAAAGCTTTCTTGGGGCTGTGAAACGTTGGTATCTCTCATCAGACAAACTCTAGAGCTCCCATTTGAAGCCACAAAATGGCACTTGTATTGAACGCACCACCCCGGGTTCTCACCGGGTACCGGAAGTAGTTGTTTGATTCTCAGCAGCACTAATACATTCTGTTTGACTGGTCCAGTGGGGAGGCAAGGGGAGCCCCCTACTGCACCTGCTGAATCCTTAAAAGCCTGAGAACTGACAGTGACTTGTGCGTAATACAGGTAAGCCCATAGCAGGTGATGAGTGTTCCTTCATCTAAGAATCCTCCTTCTTCCCCTTCCTCCCCCACATACAGTCTTCAGAACATCAGCTGATATAAATAATAAAAAAAGAACTGCTCTGCTTTGGGAGTGGGAAAGGACCCAGAACTCTTGGTCCATTAGGAGCCTTCTTATAAGTACAGCCACAGGGATTTTTTGCTTCTCTTTAACTTGGCTGATTTACCATAGTCACCAATTAAATCAGACAGAGGAGAAGCTACCCTTCCTTGGGGCACAGCAATTAGCGGGGACGAGCAGTTTCACCTCGTTTCCAATTTTGTCGCACTAAAGAAGTCATCAGATCTTTCCCAAGGCCAAGTGGTTAGTGGTAGGAGAACTGGATCTAAAATACACATTTTAAACAAATCTTTACATTTTCCTTGCCCTTTTCCCTTTCTCCATAATTTCCCATTACATTTTAGTAGACTCTTGCTGTTTTTCAGGAATTGGCAAATCCCCCAAAGGCACAGTCTCCAAATTTGGGAATCCAGGAAATATTTTGCTCAGGTTTGGAGATTTCTCTTGAAACTGTATTACTATCTAGAGGCAAGAGTTTCCTGTGCACATCCTCAAACCAAAGGTTAGCTCCCTCTCCAACTTTTACCAAGGATTCATCTCTCACTTGGCTGTTCTCACACACACACACACACACACACACACACACACACACACAAAACCCCCCAATTGTTCAGTCTCTCTTTTTTTTTTTTTTTTTTTTTTTTTTTTTTTTTTATTTATGTGACAGAGAGACAGCCAGCGAGAGAGGGGACACAGCAGGGGGAGTGGGAGAGGAAGAAGCAGGCTCATAGCAGAGGAGCCCGATGTGGGACTCGATCCCGGTACGCCGGGATCACGCCCTGAGCCGAAGGCAGACGCCTTAACGACTGCGCTACCCAGGCGCCCCCAATTGTTCAGTCTCTTAAAGGAAGTTACCATGTCAACTCAAATTAGAAAAAAAACAGGTCTCATCAGGATGTGACTATTGGCTATGTGTTGGCTCACTTCATCCAAGAATTGAATGATTTTCTCCCTAACTTCAGCTTCTAGGAGCGAGAATTCAACCTCGTCCCTGAGAAAAGTGGCAAACCTCTCAATGCCATGAACCTCAGAGTCCATCTTTGGTCCCTGAAGCCTCAGATTGCCTGAGGTCCATTGTGTTCCTTTTAAGCAGCCTTGAATCCTCTATGGATTGAGGTAAATATTCAATAAGGCCACAAATAAACAGAGAACAGGTCTGAACACTACTTGGTGACATTTTTTGTTCCATTTTGTCACTTGCATACATATTCTACCACCTATTTCCATGACGTGTCTTTCAGTGATGATGGGTTCTCTGACATTTTAATTCTCAGGGCAAGTAAGAGAACATGTCACACTTTTCCACATTGTTCTCTATCGTTCCTGAAATGGGAAAATAGAAGATTTTCATAAACCTTAGAGATTTGTTGCGTTAGCCTTTGAAATAATGTTTAGTTTCTGTTTCGTAGATTCGATTTCATCTGCAAAGATCTGCGCCGGAAACACCTACCCTTGCGAACTAAATAAAGCTTCACCTAGGCTGCTAACTTACTCTTGCTCTAATGCCTGGAATTAACAGATGATGGATATCTGCCTTCTGCAATCATGGTTAAGGCTCCTCTGCTGTCACCCACTCTTATGAAAGTCAGACAAAAGTGGAAGGAGAAAAGCACATTTTTTTTTTTTTTATTAGTACCACTACCATCTTTTTATGAGGTATCTTGTGTAATTCACTTTAGCTTTCTTTTGAGCCAGGAGCTCACGGGCGACTGCTGTGTTTTCTTCAGGGAGACTGTGTTATGTATCATTTAACAAGCACGCCCAAATGCCAAATGTATCCGTCAGTGTGAACAATGCAGGCTTGCTATTGTCCCTCTCAGGGCGCCAGTCTATATTTTTCGAGTGCATTCCCTCTTAAACGTTTGGAATTTAGCAAGTCTACGCTGCATAATGCTCCCAAAGAGATGTGTCTGTGACGTCTGTGAGGTCTGATAAAATGTTCTTATCTGATGTTCGTCCATTTTCTGTGGGAAAGTTCTATCAGATGAAACAAGACTGTCTAGACCTCCCTTCTCTTTTTCATCCCGCTGCTTTATCAGAATGGTCCCCCTTCCCTCCTGCAGAAACATGTTTTCACATCTAGAAGCGCTTTGAAAGTCATGGTCAACCCAGTGGTATGTCTTGCTTCACAGCATCACTGATATCACTCCTAAAAACAGGGATCGCACCGGGAAGTGGATGCAACAACTCTTCTATGTTTAATAAAAATAAATAACATTGGGGCGCCTGGGTGGCACAACGGTTAAGCATCTGCCTTTGGCTCAGGGCGTGATCCCGGCGTGATGGGATCGAGCCCCACATCAGGCTCCTCTGCTATGAGCCTGCTCTTCCTCTCCCACTCCCCCTGCTTGTGTTCCCTCTCTCGCTGGCTGTCTCTATCTCTGTCAAATAAATAAATAAAATCTTTAAAAAAAAAAATTAAAAAAAAAAAATAAATAACATTGTTGCCTCTTCAACAGTCTCTTCCTTGCCCTTCTTGGAGTGTTTGTGGTAGAATATTATAAAGTTATATACACTTGTCACTGACTGTTTTCAATCTCCAGCCTCCTGATACTCGTCAGCACGACCATCTTGATTTTTCCCCAAAGGTGTATTTTATTTCTTTTCTTTAAAGCTTGGGAAAAACGTGCTCCGGTGTTTTTAAATTAGAAGAAGGTGAAAATGACACGTTTGATGCTTTCAACGTCATTTTTCTTATTCAGATCATTACTGCATACAAACGGTTGAAAATAAAACAGTTGAAGTTTTCCAGGTGTCCCGCATTCTTGGAGGGAGATCTCACAGACTAAGCGTTGAAGCATTTCCCAGGTTCAAAGTTAATTAACTGCCTCCACCCAATTTTCTCACCAGCCCTGCTTAGCTTTCCCACGGGTACATTCCACGTCACTACGCGAGTTTGACCTTTCTTTATAAGTCCTCCTACCACAAACTTACACACACGTCTGATTTCCCTCTAGATCGGCACTGCCTTTAATTCATCTGCAAAGACTTACAAATATTCTTATGAAAATGGAACAAAAATGGAGTCAGGGAAGAGAAAGAAGCATATTTCAAATCTTCTAGGCACATGTTTCATGTTGCTAAAATTAGGAAGGACGTTTGTATAGCTGCTTCTAAAGGACGTTTCACAGTCAATGTATCTAGACCCTCTTTACAGGTAGGGCTTTGGGTAAATTATTGAGAAAATCAAAGATAAAAGCCTCCTCTGAGTGGAAAAGGGGTTATTTTACTTTGACTTACCAGAACTAGATGTTTTCTGTGACTAAATTTCTAGATAATTACATATTTTTAGAAAGCACTGAAAACTTGCCTTTCTTTCGTTCAACCGGCCAGTAAGTGTAGAGTAAATGCTTGCATTAGGTACTAGAGAGATACACAAGGGGCGCTTGGGTGGCTCAGCCGTTAAGCGTCTGCCTTCGGCCCAGGGCGTGATCCCAGGGTCCTGGGATCGAGCCCCGCATCGGGCTCCCTGCTCCACTGGGAAGCCTGTTTCTTCCTTTCGCACTCTCCCTGCTTGTGTTCCCTCTCTCGCTGGCTGTCTCTCTCTCTCTCTTCAAATAAATAAATAAAATCTTAAAAAAAAAAAAAAAAGAGAGATACACAAAAGTAGTCCTTGTCTTTGCCAAGAAGCTTAAAGTTTCTATCAGAGAGAAGAGATACAAATTTGAAAAACAGGTAGAGATACACAAATTAAAGTCCAAACCCACAAATTGAAGTTGTTTACCTCTCTGACTTCACACTCCAGGAAACCCCTGGCCTTCTTCACTCACTACTCCTGTTTCTCCCCTCCATCCTGTCTGTGACTTCTTTCCTTCACTCCCTTCCGCCTGTTCTATGTGTTAGGCATGAAGCGACATTTATAGACACTGCTTAGTACTATTACTAAGTTATATTTACTAGTTATCTACAATACTATTATCCTTTCATTTATGGCAAAAAACCATGATTACCCAGAACTGTTTATTTGACTGATCCATTCACTCATTCACACACGCATTCATTCATTAAACAAATGCTATCTTATGAAGCTCTGTGTTAGACAACATGGACCTAGCAAGATTCTGTTTGGGTTTTGCCCGTCTCTCTGCAGTCCTAGTTCGTGTTTGTCACTTCTCTGAGAGCCATCAAATACCAGGCAAGAGCTGAACTTCTCAGCAGCTCCCCAGTTCCAGAGATCCAGCCACCATTCACACTGTGACGGGATTCCCGACATCATGGCGTCAAGGGCATGTGTCTTAGGCTATGGGGCTTCTCAAATATCTCTGCTTGCTTTTTCTTTGCCTTCTCCTTCTTCCCTTGGTGTGTTCTCACTTAGTGTCCCCTGGCCTCAGCTTGGGGCCCCTTGCTCTTCTTTCCCTTCTCTACTCACTCCCTTGGTACACCCAACTTGGATTCAATTAGCACCTACATTCAGGAGAGCCCCAGATCCCCATCTCCAGTCGGACATTTATACTCTCTCTTCAGTCCCGTGTTTCTCAATGTCTACAAAATACATCAAGTAGATATTTCACTGTCATCTGAATCAAACATGTCAAAACCAAATTTTATTATCTCTCGTCCCAAAGTTGCCTATGCTGGCTGCCTCCCCATAAGCAGCAGAGACACCAGTGTCCCCAGTTCCCAGGTCCATCTTCCACCAGCCTCCTTTTCCCACCCACTGTCCCCTTGGCCCTGTACCCTCCCCTCCAGTCTTCTGTAAGTCCTACTCATGCTTTTGCTGTACGATTTCCTCAGACCCAAACTTTCGCCACTATTTCCCCAGCCCAAGAGCTATTCCAGATATTAACTATCTCAAAGTAAAAATATACATCCACATTAATACACTCAAAGAAGTGATAAACAGGAAAGCTTTCTCGGGGCATCCTGCACATGCTCAAACAGATCAGGAACGGTTCCTGTCACATGTTTTCTAGTGATTTATAGAGCATAAAAGAAATGCTTCAAGCTGGAGTTATATGAATATTTATTAGGTTTTTCTATTTACTTAACTCAATAGTTGTTTAATTGTTATGCTCCCAGGGAGGCAATGGCCTAACAGGCACATTAGAAATGGATGGAACAAAATGGAGACCCGGCAGATTTAATAATGGCATTCCACGCATCTACGTCAGAGAACTTACCCGAAGTCAGTATATCATGCTGTCAGGGAATTCTGCCTCTCATTTATCTTCAAGTTTCTTATTTCTTCATTTCTATCCCTTGTTACCTTTTTTTTTTTTTTTTGCATTACATTATTCTTTTTTTTTTTTTTAAGATTTTATTTATTTCTTCGACAGAGATAGAGACAGCCAGCGAGAGAGGGAACACAAGCTGGGGGAGTGGGAGAGGAAGAAGCAGGCTCCCAGCGGAGGAGCCTGATGTGGGGCTCGATCCCGTAACGCCGGGATCACGCCCTGAGCCGAAGGCTGACGCTTAACCGCTGTGCCACCCAGGCGCCCCTGCATTACATTATTCTTCTACCCCCTTGAGATGAATTTAAGAATAAGTATCGGTTACTGGATAGAAGAACAAGCTGACTGAGGCTCGCCACTCCCTTGTCTCCAGCACTCACTTGGCTGACTTTGGAAAACTTAATTGTTCACTGCATTCCCTTATTTTTCTATGTGGGACTTGTCCTCAGTTGTGAGCTTAGCATAAAAGGCTCTTCTTTCCTGTTAAGGAAGAGAGCATCATACCCCTCTTAGAACCGCGGGACTCTCACTTCCTGGGAAAGTTCTCAGTGGGCGGCTTATCTAAGTCCCTCGGCAGCCCCTCTCCCCTTCTCCCCGTTACCTCCGCCGTGTAGGCCATTTAGATGCTCACAGAACTCGTCTCTAAAGTCGTCTCCGGAGGAAGAGTAGAGAAGAGGGAAAACGACACTGAAATAAATCAGCTATATGGATTTTGCCAATTCATTTCTAATAAGAATCTGTTAATAGAATGTTGGAGTTTTCAGGAAACTCTGTTGGGCTTAATCCCAAATTGCACAGAGTTTAAACATAAAGAGTCACTCCACAAAGAAAATGGAAGTCGAGGCAGATATTCCAAAGTGCATGTAAGGAAACTGCGAGAACCAGCAGAAGTAACGAGAATAAATGTGAGGCGGGGAATAAAACGACATTTACAAACTGTGGAGGGGTAACAGATAGAGGCAAGGGGGAAGGCCAGTGGAATAAGGGAGGGTTCCTATCAGATGATACCGAAGAGACAATGGCGGTGAAGTACTCCTGAGCACCTGTTTTATGAAATTAAACCGCACCAGAGCCAACACTGTGGTTTCTACAAAAAGGTTAATCCCACGCAAGGGTGCCATGCCAGGCATGGCGTTGTGCCTGCTGAGAGCAGGTGACCTTTTCTAATTTCCACAAGGTGCCACATGCAGCCGCAGTGAAAGTGCATCCTGGGGTTCATCTAGACCCGAAGTGGAAACCCACGACTCTGGGTTGAAGTGATCTGAAGGACATCCGACACGTCTCCCTATTGCAGAGAGCCACGGGCAAGCCGCACAGAAGTAACCTGAGAAAGTCCTCAAGGTGAAAATGAGGTCAACAGCTATCCTGGACTCCTCCAATGTCCATTAAGTGACTCCTTTAGATATTGTTTCCCCAGGATGTTCTCTTCTCAGAGCTGGTTCTTGGAAGTAGCCCATGGCCATGGCACGAATGCCTCGGAAGGGATCTAGTGAGGGAACAGTGTAATGGGGGGAGCGGGAAAGCATATTCTTGAGGAATGGGTAAGCAGAATTATTTCCAATTCTTAACACCGTTCAATCGCACGCTCCATAACTAGAAGGAAATGACCTGACGTAGAAGAGAAGCACCAAGAGAGGGAGAGGGGGAGGGAGCTAACATTTATCAGAGCACTGATTATACACCAGGAATGTTACATGCATCATCAGTTCTGGCAAGGACCCTGTGAGATGGGTCCCATTAACCCCACCTGACAGATGAGGAAACTGTAGTTCACAGAAGTTAGGTGCTGTGGCTGGGGTCAAACAGCCAGTGAGTCACATGGCCCAGATGTCAACCCAGGTCTGACTACAAAGCCCATATTCTTTCAATTACACCATGCAGCTTATTAAAAAGCTGAACAGTACGCCTGAGGAGTAAAAGTTAAAGGAAGTTCTATAACTCATGCTTGACAAAAAAGACTGAAAAGTGATATAATGTTTTTGAAGTAACGTCTAGAAAGGACAGGCCTAAAGGATGGTAACCAGCTGTTTTCAAACTCGTTCTAAAGAAATAAGAATAGGAAATGGGCTTCAAGTGCAACATGAAGGAAAGCTTCCTTACCAGAAGGGCTGTGTGGAGTGGAGTTGAGGCTAAGCAACACTGTGGAATCTTCTTCCTGTGCAGAAGTCAAGACAACGAACCCCGGGGAGGAGATGAAGGGTGGAATTTGTTTCAAATGGAGGAAACCGTTGAAGGAGTTCACTAGAGAGAAAGAAGAGATGGAAAACTGCCCCAGAATGGCATGGCACAGAACAGCACAAAATGGCAGAAGGAATGGAAAAAATAAAAGAAAAGTTGCATGGGGAAATAAATAGAAAACAAGAGAATCATGATTATAAATAATGAAGACATTTTTGTTTTCATAAGGTCTAATATGACTCCCTTAGTGGAGTAAAGTCCTACAGCATTGCTTTCTCTGAACGTATTTTTTAAGCAATATAGGTTTTAATCTGAAAGGAAGAATTTAAGTGTGGGCCTGGCCCAGAGCACGAATACGTAAGTACTAAATGACAACTTTAGGGGCTTTGCAATCCTCAAAGCAGCTTATTCTTTAACTTTATATTTCTATAAATTTTAGAGTGCTCTCATTTTTAAAAATGTTATGCTTCATTTCATTCTCATATTCCCCTATATATTAGCATTATCATCCTGTGACAATTTACATTTCAGAGTTAAAAACAACTGTGGCCCAGAGAGGGTAAAGGACTTCCCTACTTAAAAACTGACAGAGCTAAGACTTGACATTAAGTCCTTGAATGGATCCCAAATCCAGGATTCTTTCCAGAAACTTAACCTGCATTTCCAACCACATACAGAGGGTTGACTACCTGTCAACCATACCACTTTGCGTTGTTCCCTTCACTTCATTTGTAAACTCTAGAGACTGCTTAAAAGGGCAGAAGAAGTGCAAAAGAAAAGTGACACTCAGAGTGACAGAACAATAAAAAGGACCGACGTGGACACCCATGGCCTGCTGCAGACATATTGATGGGATGAGTTTCACAATGGCTCTAGATGTGGGAAGCAATGTCTAAAAGCTTTTGGTCTTTATGTGGCTGAAGCCCACTATGAAGACTGCACCCCCAAAAACATGCTTTCCTTCATTTGTTTATTCTTCCTTTTTTTTTTCAAATTTGAAACAGATAAGGTCACAATTTTTCATCTATGTTTACAGTACTGAAAAATGTTAAAGTACTGTATCCTATGGAGAAATAAATGACAAGATGTACAGAACACATCAAGCTCACTTTACCATTTTAAGAGATTTTAATTGCTTTGCTTACTGAAATAATATACAGGAGTTTAAAGAAATTTTAAAACATTTATCGTTTGCCTTAAGGAATCATTCTGGGAAATGTGGTAAGGATTGCAACTATTGAGTGTTTGGGGCTCGTACGGAGAACACAAGCAGAAAAAGCAATGGGAAGAAAGTATAGTTACAGATAATATTTTAAGGAATATATACGGTGTCTCAGGAATTGCTGCTAAACATATAACGGAATGTGGTGAACCCCAAGTCTTGGATATTCAACAACACCGAACCTTCACCAGGTATTATTTCCACACAGACTCCCTGATCTCTAGGGGCTGGGGGAGAGCTACAGTATGCGGTAACCCATCATGACAAGTTTGACAAGAAAATGGAATTGAAATTGTTTGATATGATGGAAATTCAAATGCCCAAGTGCTCAGTAGGAGGCCTGGCTTAGGGACAAGCCGTGTTAGTGGAATCGACCATGCTAAGGCAAAAAGAGAAATAGACGACTTAGAGCACGTGACCCAGCCCTGTTGCCTGCCTCCTAATCTCTCTGTCATCACACAGCTTCCCTTGGAGCTCTGCCAAGCAATGTGCCAGCAGAGAAGCTGCTCTGTTGAGCAGAGGATGTGGACCCTAACTACCTTGTCACCTGCTTCCGGGGAAGGCTGAAGGCAAACTAGGGTTTTCAGAAGGCTCATCGTCCCATCAACCGGCTCAGCTCCATTATTAAGCCCAACTATCCTTTTATCTATAACTAATCTTTATTATTATTATTATTTTAGAGAGGGAGAGAGAGTGGGGGTGTAGAGCACAGAGGGAGAGGGAGAGAGAATCTTAAGCAGACTCCACACCAACATGGAGCCTAACTCGGGGCTCGATCTCACAACCCTGAGATCATGACCTGAGCTGAAATCAAGAGTTGGATGCTTAACTGAATGAGCCACCCAGGTGCCCTAAAACTAACTTTAAAGTCAAGTGCTAGAGATAGGGTGTCTGCTATGCCAATCGTTGAATATTTGTTTTTCTAACAAAAAACGCACTTCTTTCGCAGACCCAGCACTCAAGACAGTGGCATCTTTCTGAACTTGCTTGTGCCTTAAGCTTGTGAATGTGAGGTTATCAAAGTATTCCAAATAACCTGGATATATAAAGTCTTGTTCTGAAATAAAGAGATGGGTTTCTACTAGACCCACATCATTTTTAGGATTAGAACATGTCCATCCTTCTTCTCAAGCCTCATCACTTACTGCTGTTATTCACAAGGGTCTTGATCACCGTGAGGGCCCCACGGCTGAAAGGAGCAAACTTCACGGTGATGGCATACGGCGAAGGTTAATAGCCAGGTCTCTTTCCTGACATTCGGTGACTTCTAATTGCTCTGACTTCGTCTATACAGTTCCGAAACTTAAGAGTTGAATTTGGGTCTCTGAATCGAGTCCACCCTCGGACAAAAGGTACTTAGGCTTTTGTAAGAAAAAGGAAGCACATAAGAAACCAAAAGAAAACCGTGAAGGTGTGCATTTCAGTTTAAGTTGGACAGTGCTCCAAGAACTAATAAGGAGCTATTTTAAAAAAGGAAAAAAAAAATATTGGAGGAAACTAGGAAAAGTGGCCAGGATCCCGTATCCAAAGTTTCTATCTGAAGATATCCATGATAAATCAGAGACCACAGAAGGGGGGTGAGGGGGCAGACAGAAACACACACAGGAGCAAAGGGAAAGCAGCAAGGTCTTCCACAGTGTCACCAACGATATGTGTTGGTACTCGTTGATACTTGTGGCTAAAGCTATATGACATCTTACTCAATGATCTCTAAAATTGAAACGATAATATCACTTTTACAGAAGCGAGGATTGAGCAAGATGTCAAGAATTTTAAGCAAGAGAGCAAAGATTTAAGACAGTGCTTTGGTAAGTGGTCGCTACTGCTCGTGGCCGGAATATCTGTCTTCCAGAGACTATTCAGATTATTGGACGAAAAAATAAAAAGACTTGGAGAAAGTATTCATTCCTGTGACGAGGACCTGTATTATGAGAATGGTAAGACAATGACCGAATTAAAAGATCGAGTGGAGGCCCCTTTTTCCGGCTGGGAACAGGAAAGGAGGCTTTTCTCAGCTGTGGCGTCCCACGGGGTAGTGTACAAGGCCAGGCTGTGGCCTGGGAAGGACTGGATGTAAGAATCATCTGGAGCATGAAGAAGGGAGCTGGAGAGAAACGGACTTAGACTGCTTTGGTCTTAGTTCTTTAGTCCCCTTCCGTCTTTTCCTCCCTCTGTTTGTGTCTGTCTCTCCTTCCTTCCAATCTAGCTTTTTTCAATGTATCTGCCTTTGTACTATTAACTTTTGTCTACCTTTTTTTTTTGGTCCTAGTGCAAGTGTTTCTTCTACACATTTGACACCCAAGATGACGCACAGGCAGGCTTCTCATGTCTGAGCACCACCTGGGCCACCAGGGCTGTCCACAGGGCATCAGCCCATCAGTGACCCGGGTCACGGAGGGTGTGCCTGCGTGCCGAAGGGGGGCTCTCCATCTACATAGCTGGGTGGACGTGGGTTTCTCCTTCATGTTGAAAGTCTAATATCTTCCTCTTTTAAGCAGGGTATAAAATTGTGTTCAATGGATTTACGACCATGCGGTTTATGTCTCCATGGTCCTGCCCATGGATGCTCGACTTCTGCGTTCATGTCTATATAGACCGAACAGAGGCATGACGTCAGGCTTGAAGCATAACGTCTTGGTTAAATTAGGTTAAAGGCCCCTATTTTCTCCATCATTCTGTTTGTTTTTTGGTCTGTTTCTAAATAGACTTCTTCAAATAGCACCTCTTTCCCCTCTTCCCATAGCAAGGTACAGCTTTAATACCACTAGCTTTAAATAATTTTCATTGTCAAGTTAGCCTAAGAGACTAACAGGACTTTTGAACTTGTCTTCCATAGGAATGCAAAATTCAAAGTATGCCTGTGAAAAGATTAAACAGAAATTAGGGATGCTAAATATCCCATGTTACAGGAACAAACCAGAGTTAAAAGAAAAAAAAAAAAAAGGCAATCCATAGTTTAAATTTCCTGCCTGCAGGGCACGGTACACCTTACATCCTCTTAAATTCCACAGGTAATATAATTTATATTAAATGGGACAGGTCCCAGCAGAAATTTGTACTGGCGCCAGGCAAAACAATTACTTTGATGTGCTCTTTTGAAAGGACTGCGGCTCCCAGGTACAGGGGCTACATGCAGACAAATGGTAGAAGATTTAGATGTCCTATCTGCTATTAGAATTATTAAATTGCTAACCTACAATCATTGAGTAAGATGCACAAACAGAGCTAATCTATTTACTTGGTTTTTTTAAAAAAATTCATCAACAGCTTAAAAGTCAGAAAAATTAAAGTCAGAGAGTCTAGTAGTTTGCTAAGCTACAGTTTCCTAGAAAAGAAAGCAAAACATATCCCCCGCCAGCGGATGTGTTCAGAACGAAACCTTTCTCAGATGATGGCAGGATATATATTGTAAAGGCAATTACAGTGGAATTCAGGTGGGGCCAAAGTACATCAAGATTACAGTTCTGCAACAAAAAGCCTTTTGCTGTGTTTTGAACAGGTTTCAGGAAGTCCTCCACCTACCCTGTTGTTGCGTTCCAAAAGTCTGTTTGTAAATGGACTATTTGGAAAGCAGAATGAACTTTCTTATTGGAATTATGGCGGTCGGAAACAGGGGCACTTACGAAATCCCCATAAGATGCCAGGTAGGTCGCTAAAGATGAAGGCCCCTTCAAGGCAGGGACAGACGCACGGTCAAATAACTATAAGTGCTCCTGGGTCAGAAGACAGATGCTGTGCAGGAGCCGAGAGAGCATATGACTCTGTGTCCCCAACACCACCGGAGAAAGACAAAGGAAAGAAAAGAAGAAACGACGTGGAGAAGGGAAGCTTTGGAGGAGCCAGGTGAACAAGGTTACTGAGACGGGGCAGAGTACAGAGAAGACGTTGGAGCGGGTGAGTAGGGAATTGCACAGAATAGGAGAAAGACTAAAGAAAAGACCTGCAATGCGCGTGTGAGATACCCCAAGTTGAGGGGCACAGCTCATGGCTCGTGCCAGCAGCTCCCTGAGGGCGAAGAGGAAGCCCAGGCCATAGACAGGCCACCACTTGCATGCAACAGATGCTTCGGTCAGACACGGCTAATCCCATGGGCAATCCTGAGTCTTGGGCAAATTCTTGGTGTCCTTGATTGTCTCATTTGGCTTTTTTTTTTCTCCACGAGGAGGGAATTTAGTTTTCTTTACTGCTTAATTGGCAAACTTTGTAGATACTGTTTGGGTCTCATTGTGTCCCCCCCCCCCCAAAGTCATAGGTGAAATTACAGCCCCCAGAGTGATGCTATGAGGAGACAGGGCCTCTGGGGTCGGCTGGGTCATGAATGGGATTGGTCCCTTTCTACAAGAGGCTCCAGGGAGCTGGCTTTCCCCTTCCACCATGCAAAAACACAAGAAGAAGGCTGCAGCCTGGAAAAGGGACCTCACCAGACTGGGCCAGCTCCCTGATCTGGGACCTCCTGGCCTCCAAAATTGTGAGAAACAAGTTTCTGTTGTCTAGAAGCTTCCCAGTCTGTAATATTGTCTTACAGCTGAACAAAGTGATGATGACAGGTATGGTATTAATTTTATTTAAAAGAGTAAACACTGAGTAATTTAGTGGAAAGAGGCAGTCAAGCTCCGTTTGTACAGACTGGGAAGCGGCAGCAGAAGCTGACTTGGGCTGGTAACATGGAACTTAGGTCAGAGGAGTAGTTGATACCACCCAGGAGCAGGAGAAGGACTGGAAATTATGCTGGAAACCCAATTACATCATTAGTATCCAGTGCAGCTGCTTAATCCCATGTCTACCACATCCCAGAACCACTCAGCCACAACAGGATTGTTACCTAGAAACATCCTTACTGGAAAAATTAAGCACTGGTCCAATAATTTCCCATTAATGACCAATTTCCCTAAATGTTGGCTTGTGTGCCTCCTAAGTGGCCACTCCATCTTTCTGCTCCGTATCCCCAAATCACTGTCATTAACGAAGCACTTCTCCCAAGAACAGACCTTCCAGATGCTTCCAAAGAGGGGCACGGACTCCTTTTGAAATTTCCCCATCATTTCCCCCCTCACGCTCATTTTAATTGTGAATGATCCTCACTTCAGACAAATGCGGTGAGGCCTGAGCCTCTCGGCACGGGACTCCACCAGAGTCCTTGCCCCTTTTTATTGACGCTAATAGTTCACATGTTTGGTTTCCACTTGTCCTCCGCTGCAGGGTCCACCCCGTTCCCCTTTGGAACAAGGTGCTAACCTTACCCTGGTCCCGGCACACGGCAGATGATCAGTAATTGTGAACGAAACCCACTTAACAGGGCATGGATTTTTAATGTTTGTAGCAATTATGACCCTCCCTTGACGCGGAGCCGCTGCAACGATTCCTATGACTCTACCCGTCAGCGTTTAAACTGGTAGTAACTTACAAGCATGGTTTTCTGCCCTCAAAGAACTTACACTCTAAACAAAGAATAAGAGAAGAAAACTCAACATTCTTACTCTAAGGGAACTTCATGTTCATCAGGCTCTATTATTTTTAACCTCTTCCATCCTGATCTTCTCCAACGTCCTTTTCTCTTTCCACCCCACTACACGATGTTGCTGAAAAGCATTCTGTGAGCTGAACCGACTCACAATCTGAATTCTAAGTGTTGGTGGTGGGCAAGACGATAGAGTCGCCTTGCTGTTCAAGTCTGGGTGCACAAACCACAGGCCACTGAGACTTCGGCTTAGCTTTTCCCTTCTAAAGCCACAGAGCCCACTAATAAACACGAAGATGTACACAAACTCTTTTTCGTGAACGTTGCTGGGCTACTGCAGACCCACTCTGTCGGAATCAACCTTCGGGGGCTCATGTGAAATGGCAATAAATCCGCAGGCCTGGGAGACGCGATCCCCAGAGGCACTGACGCCCCCCCCCCCCAGTGACCCCTCACAGTCCCGCTCACCTCTCTGACAAGACTTCCAGAGGAACTCCCCTCTGGCCATTGTTCCATGTGACCTCATGGCAACTTCCCGACATGAGTTTAGCTGCAGGCTGATGTCTAAAAGTTCAGGCACTATAAAAACTGGTTTATTGGATGCAAAAGAGAATTAGGACTTCAAAGACTCTTACTCTGTCAAATTAAATTAACATATGGAACAGCAACTAAGCTATGATCGGTATTCATAGCATCAGCTCTTTGGTAAGGCTCTGGCTGGTTTTTAATGCAGCCTGTTCACTGTTTTAAGTGAGCTATTGCTGATGTATTCTGGTTACTTTGGCGAATATTTAATGCTGTGGGAAATGCTCACAATATACTGTAAAGTGTAAAAAGCCAAATACAAATTATATGTAAAGTATCATCCAGATTTTCTAAATAAGATAGGCTCTATATTATGCTTAGTTTAAAAAAAAATTCTTTATATGACAAAGAATTATACCAAAATACTAACGCAGACTTCCTCTGGATGGTAGGATTTAAGGGAACAATTTTATTTTATTTCTTGTACTTTTGTGAATTATTCAAAATTTTTAAAGAAGAGCATATTACTTTAATAACCAGAAAAAAGAATATATGTTTTTAAAGAAAACATGTTTTTAAAGACAAATACGCCTCACGTAAGAAGAAACGTATTTCAACAAAGAGTACGCAAGACAGAGACGCGCATTCCCGTGCACTTTCTGGGCCTCGTGTGGTTAGTTTCCGAGCCAGAGTCGTCGAGTGCTTATATGCCTGTGTGATAGAGGCGAGCGTCCACACACAGGACAGGTTTTGACATGAAGCATTTATTTTATTTTTGTTTACTCTTCTTTCTATTCCTTAACCTAGAAAACTTTTATAATGAACAAAGTGATAGAAGAGTGGTAAGATTTTTCTTTTTCTTTTCTTGTTTTTTTTTTTCCCCCCCTGGAAGAGCAGCCAGTATTAAACTACAGTAGTACGTCACTGAAGAAGCTTAATAAAGATTTAAACAAAATCAGGTAGGTTGAAGCCTAAGAAATAAGCAACGTTCAATCGTTTTGTCTCACAGAAACATCAAGTTCGTGGGTTTAATGGCATATATCAATATCATTAATTATAAGCAATAATATCCATTTTAGTATTGATCCTTATTACCCAATCATATATGTACATATGTATTTAAGTGTAAAGTCAATTTACTATGACCTACATCCCCTAAACTCAGAAAGCCAAACCTATTAGAGAAAGGCATTAAGACATGCTTTGCAAAGTCTGATATAAATGATTTTTTATGTATCTGCAAAGTTTTTGATTTTTTAAATTGCTGTTTCACTCCACGATTCACCTAAATAAGAGCAATAATTTGGCTCTCAAGTTATACACGCACAAGAAGCTTAAAAGATAGCTTCAAATTGGCAGGCAATTTAATCCCCCAAATATCAAAATAAGTGTTTGGATCAATCAGTGGCATCATTCGGAATCATCAGACCGACCGATTGGGCGTATCAGAACCATTCTGTGTGCGCCCTGCTCTCTCTACCTGGAAAAGAGCAGTATTTTACCTGGTAAAATTGGCAACAAAGAATGGGTGCAAAAACAATCACTAAGGGATAGGAGGATAGGGGTGGCCTGTACTGCTATCTTGATTCTGGAGGCTTTCCACTGTAGAAAAACAGGATATGCCACAATCATATGTTGAAAGAGATTAACTGATAATTGTACAATGCTTGATATTAGAAGTAATTTAAAATGAACTGCTGTGCAACTTGCAGTTGTTACAGGAGTTTATAATCTAGAAGCAGATATAGTGGCTGCAATGCTTTGATCACTCAGCAGACTGCTTGAGCCAAAAGACAGCATTGGGCGGAAGTCGTAAATCCAGACTCTAGGCCCAGCCTCTCAGCCCGTGAGTTCGATGACCTTGGAAAAATCTCCCAAACCTTCCTAGCTTGGGGTCCTCTGGAAGACAAAGCTCATGATTTATCTGTCACATGAAGTGGTGCTTTGCCAATTACTCTACAAATCAGATGAATTATAATTACCATTCATGACAATCACTTGGGGATGCGTTTGGTTTTGTTATTTACTATGACTGGCAAATATAGCTCCACCTCCCCCAAATGAAACGTTTCCTTTTTGTTTCCACCAGGAAATCAAGCGGCTCGAGGCAGTTATCACGACTGTAAATTTGTCAGTGTTGAGCCTTGTTTCATTTCAGCAACAAAAAGGAACGTTATCTGTTATCTGCTAATTATCCACAGAAGCCCGGATCTCACCTACCAAGAGGCCAGAAGACATGACGGAGGGAAGGGTGCAGATATTCCGTGAGTTAATCCATATTCATTTTCAAGATGAAGGAACACTGCCCTTGGAACGCAAACAGCCTCTCTAGGCCCACTGATGCAGTGTTTGACAGGGCTGTCAGAAACATTTTGCTAACATTTGACCTAAATAAATATTCACTGTGACACCTCGAACCTTTTACATTCGATCCTTTTTACAGGGGCTCCCTTTAGCCAGGGACCTTTGCTCTGCCTCCACCAGACAATGTCTCAGTCAGCTTGGCCTGCTCTTGTGACTGCGGTCTTTCCAGCTTTCCCCAGAAGGTATTTTTCTCTCCTCAGATCATTTTACTGTGTGCTTCGGCATTTCTCCAAAATTTCCTTAATAAATTGCAATTTATATTGCTTCAAACTGTTGACTTAAAATAAAGCAATTAATAAAAAAAAAAAGAAAGAAAGAAAAGAAAAACCTACCCTTCTCTTCATTCCCAGTGTAAGGTGACCCTGGATATATTTAACTTTACAGGTTTTTTGAGCACTACTTTAGTGAAGTGTCCCAGGCTTTTTCACCAGCAAAGCCACGAAATTGTGTGTTTTATGGAAAACATATAAATAAATAAGTCCTAAATCCATATACAACAACATATAAATAAAGGGAGGTGGTATTTCCCGTGATACCGCAGGTCCTGGCACTTGTCGTTATTCTTTAAATATACATATATTCTTGGGCTAGTATTTTTATTCATGAACAATGTACTCTCTTTCTGGTATAACACACTTCGGCTTGCTGTATTTTTCTCTCTAATCATATACTACCAGGTTTATATGACCATCGCACTCTACACGATTGCGATACAAAATTTTGGATTAATACTGGTTAGAAGCACATTGCCGTTTTCCGGGGGACAAGAGTGAGGAAGTCAGAATTCCATTAGGGCCACACTGTGAATTTAATAATTAAATCCTGTGGCTCGGGGTGCCTGGGTGGCTCAGTCGGTGAAGCGTCTGCCTTTGGCCCAGCTCATGATCCCGGGGACCTGGGATCGAGCCCCGCATCAGGCTTCTTGCTCAATGGGGAACCTGCTTCTTCCTCTGCCTTCCCCCTACTTGTGCTCTCTCCATCTCTCTCTCTCTCTTGCTCTTGCTCTGCACTCTCTCTCTCTCTCAAATAAATAAATAAAATCTTTTTGAAAAAAATCCTGTGGCTTAAGCAGGTCAAAAATCTGGTTGTACGCGAGATGACCAACAAGATCAGACTATGGTTCTCTAACTTTCCTTTGAATGCAAAACATACTAGAATACCCAGTCCTCCATCCTGTTCCCTCATTTCTGGGAGGCTGTTTTCTCATATTGTGCTACGTACTACTGAAAACAGATCTGGGCATCCAGAAGTCCCTGAGTTTTGTTCTCGCGCTTGCTGAAAAGCATTTCCCCAGTCTCAGTGTGTGATCAGTCATGACATACAAAAGAATATAAATGTGGGAGGTTTTTTAGGGGCTCTTGGGGTGAAAAATCCTTTTAGGAAAGACAGAATTTTTGAATCAGAAAGAGGTGAACTCAAATCTTCTCTCCATCATTTATTACCAGTATCATCTTTAATGTTATGTAAAATGTCTCATTTTTGTGTAAAATGGAGATGCTAGAACCTAGCTCACAAGGGTCTTTAAGAGATCAATTTTGAGGAATGTGCCCAATACAGAACGTAGCACATAACAGATGTTCAATATTGTTGGTTTCCATCTCATGGTAAACAGACTATCATCGGCCTTAGCAAATGAATACCAATTCTCCTTAAGAAGCTGAGATTGGCCCTTTAGTTTTACTATTTATTTGGAATGGAAAAAACATCTTTAAAGTGGGATGATCATCCGTATTGTGAACAAACATTTGAACTTGAAGAACAGGAACCAAATCTGATCTCTGTGTGGAGCCACGGACAAACACGGGCACATGGCTGGTTCTCAAAAGATAAATGAAGATGAAAAAAGAAGTTAATCAATGCCATCAATTTTTATTATACCCGAAGCACAATTCTGTGCGCCTAACATAAAAGCCTTAGTTTTCTGATTTACTTCTGTGTATTTCAGATATAAGTACTTTGATTAGATTTTCAAAGACAAAGTAGGTTAGTAGTGGTGGCTTTTCTTTCTTAGGCGTGTGTGTGTGTGTGTGTGTGTGTGTGTGTGTGTGTGTGTGTGACTTTTCACTCTGTTTGAAAAGTTCTGCTGGTGTCCTTGGAATAACAAGGACCTAAAAATAGGACTCAACAGGAATTGGTGGAGAATTTATGAATTCGGTCATAAAGCTTCCATTGTCTCTGTTATCTGGTAAATGATTAACACCTGGCTCTCCAGGAGGAAAAAAAAAAGTGTGCATGTATACACTTACATAAGTTTATTATAAATTTTGTGACTTAAAGAATGTATATCGAACAATCTCAAATAATAATAAAATGTACACTACTCTATTTGTGCATTCCAAACACCTGTAACTTCGGTTTGAAATGCTATTTCTTGCAAAATTCACCATCAGTTTTTATAATTCTATCATCAAATATAGTGTCATAAAATCAGACTATAAATCAATGTTTGATTACTTTTCCATTCAGCAAAGAAATGTCCACGTAATTAACAAATCAGTGCAATGCCAACATAAACACAGGTTGATATTTTTGTTTACATTAATAAGTAAAACCAAAGGGAAGCAAGTCAGAACTTCGCTCATTCATCAATAATGTGATTGACTTCTTTGCTGAATTGGATGATAGTTTTTGAATACTCAAGGGATATTTCCTCAAATTTTTTTGTGTGCCGGCTATGATACAACACTCTTAAGTTTAACCTGCAGTATTAAAATGTTCTCAGTAACTTTTTTAAGTCTGGACAATCATCAAAAAGATATGTCAAGCCTTATTTGTAGCATTTTCCAAGTTTTGTGACATAAATGCTCCCACCATGGTCGATTTCAGGCTACCCATGTGTCATCATTGAACACAGAGGTGGAAAGAGATGGACAGTGGTGCACGTTATGGACTATTTTCTCCATACAGATTCGATAAGCATAAATAACCTCAAGAGCATCAATAATAGTAAAATTTGGTAAAATAATTTGGAAATTATGAGCTTTGTGTATTACCTTTGTTTTTAGCATAATTCATTTAAGTTTATATACTTCAATTTTTAATAATTGCTGCATTTAACAACCAGCTCACGAAATTCCTGGAAATTTTATAATCTGCTCCAAGTTGGCTCCTGCACACCCCCAAATCTCCCTTAATACCTCTAGCTAGTTTGGGTCTATCTAGCTTTATCTATAAATAGGTGAATTTAGTGAGTCTTTAGAAACGGCTAGAGTTTCTATTGCACGAATTGGGCTAATTTTGTTTAGTTGCCTTTTCGAGAACAGGAAACTATAAAATTGTTCCTGTGGTCTCTGAGTACCCTGCTCTGCACATTTATTACAGTTCATAGAGTTGGTCAGTTTCCTTTGACACAGTTGGTCCTTGACCAGCGGCTAATGTGAGCCTGCTGTGGGTAGTAAGAGGAAAAGTTAAGGCTATTTGTCTGATTCCTACCTGAATCGTGCACAAGATTTCAGGCTGATAAGCTCTGATCTCTGGCACTCAGATGTGCCCCTAACTAGGAATAGATTCTCTGTAGCTTGATAACACCCTGGAAAGGAATCCTGGGGAGAAGAGCCTGACCATACCCTGGGGAGTGAGAACAAAATAAGTTCTCGGAATAGTAGTGTGGGAAATGTTAAGATATTTAGTAACATAAGATCTAGTACTTTTGTAACAAAGTCTCACCATACAGGAATTTAAAGTGTAGTAAGCCTCTACCAGAGAATGTAGAAACTGATCATTACCGTCTTTTTTCTCCGAGAGAGCAAAGACTGAAATACTCCAAGGGGTGGGATCTCGATTCAAACAAATCGTTTTCACTGTCAACACAGTAAGCATGACCATATTTGCTACTAATAATTAGCAAAATAATCTCAACTTCATATACTAAATAGTCTTAAATAATGACATAAGTATCGTATAAGTCAGGGTTTCAGAAAACAAAATATGCAGATGACTGAGACAAAAGGTTTCCCCCCTTGTTGGGTTTTATTATTTATTTATTATTTTCTTACAGTCCCCCACACAGTTGCCTCAATGTCTGACTTTATGAGAAGTAGAAGAACCCTTGTTTTGAGAAATTGGTTACATAGGTGGCAAAGGTATCGACAGAGAAAATGTGATGGTGCAGTTCATGATGGAACTAGAAATACCCATGTTCCTAAGATGTAGCGGGATATTCGTAAATTAAAATGAAAACTGTCCAAAGATCAAAGGTCTCCAAATCTCAGCATAAAAATAATGCAATCTGGAAAATAATCACTTTCTTCCTTAGCATATAAAAATAAAAGGGTACAGACAGACCACGGTAAAATGTTTAGAATGTAGAGAATATTCTAGGGTAGTAGGCTTTTCTCCAATAAGCTTTCAGAAACTTGGTCAGAACATTTCCATTAAATTCCCTAGGACAGAATTCTTCACACTCAAAGATAAACTTGACTCAAGCCCTCATCTTTCTCTACTCAAACCTTTTGCAATTCAGAAGATATCTTGTGATTATCCCAAGGCAGATTTGAAAGTGTATATGTCCTGTGATGATGAGGAAGAAAGCCAGTGAAGTAGTGGAATGAGTTCTGAAGCAGGAGAATGTGGGATGTGAAGCCACTACTGGGGTGTGGGGAGAGTTACATATAGGTATTACAGAGAATAAATCATCACTGAAAAGGACTTGCTCCCAAACATGTCATAAACGACAAGCTATGAAATATAAGGATATTTGGAAACATTTGAATATTTGACTAAATCTTTACATTTTCATCCGTCTGGAAGCATTAGTTACAATTGGACAAGGGGCAGCATAGGAAGGACACAGCCACTGCAGCTTGCCAGATGTGGTTGGACTCTGGCTCCATTACCTCTCTTGGCCCCAGTTTCCTCACCTGTAAAATGGGAATAATCATAGCATGACTCTCCCAGGGTTGCCAAGAGGATTAAGGTTAATGGGAATCAAGTGCTCGCTGGTGCTGGTGCTCAACGTACATGGCTATCGTTGGGATCATAGGCGGTATAAAGGAAATCGAAGCCCTGAAAGGATGCCAAATATATTCAATAACTATGTATGAAACATCAGAATATTAAATAACATAGATATTTAAAAACTCATGAAGCTTTCTTAATGGAAAAAAAAAATGACGCCCACTTAGCAGGTTTTCGGGACTGATGGAACAAGGCTCTGCAGGAAACACCAGCCGCAGCAGGTTTCCGCAGGGACCGGGGACGCTCCACTTTGCAAGAGTTGCAAAAGTCATTGAAAAGATCTGAACACGGGTTCATGATTGACAATGGAGTATACTGAACTGATTATAACACATAGCGTTAATCAAAAAAAGAAAAAGAAAAAGAAAAAAACCCTGAAACCTAAAAAAAATGAATAAAACACTGTTGTACCGAAGAGAATGATTTTCCACCCTAGCTGTGCTAGCTGTCAAACTTTCCCCCCGCCTGACCTACAGTGCCTGTGTATTTAAAAATGTGCTGATGGGGCACCTGGGTGGCACAGTGGTTAAGCGTCTGCCTTCAGCTCAGGGCGTGATCCCGGCGTTCTGGGATCGAGCCCCACATCAGGCTCCTCCGCTGGGAGCCTGCTTCTTCCTCTCCCACTCCCCCTGCTTGTGTTCCCTCTCTCACTGGCTGTCTCTATCTCTATCGAATGAATAAATAAAATCTTTAAAAAAAAATGTACTGACATAGGGATCTTTGGGGGCTATCATGCACATCTTAGCTGGAAAACAGCCTGGTATCACATTTGTTACCCAAAGGGACTGAAGCTCCCCCACGGAACCAGGTCACACCAGAATTAAAATGAAGAATTAACATCAGTGGCTTGTGGAAAAAAAGCCATTGTGTTACCCTTTCCTATGGACGAATCATTTATCTTTCTTATTTCTCTAGGAGAGATGGTTAACATCCCTCCTCACCCGCCCGTTGCTCTCCCTAACAACATCCCTTTTGAATTTAAAAGCACTGATCTGCATTTTTCCTTCTGTTGGGTGCTCCCCGACCAATCCCTTTTTGTCCTTTCTCCTGCAACCCCCCCAAAGATGGAGCATAAGAATGTGCATTGAAAATAAGTAACGTGTCTCTATTAGCATGCTTAGAAGTCTACTTGTTCCCAAGGAAGATTTCCATTGAAGATAAGAATGTTTTCCTGAGTCTTCTCGGGCCCATAAAATCAGGGAGACAACACAACCGAACGTTTTCTAGTTCACCACGTCCGTGTCTCTTCCTCAAAAACCCGTGTTCTGTCATTGAAGAGAACTCTGAGCCCGACTTTTTACTTCTTTGCTATTGCAGGGATCAGGTTTTGCCTGATCAATGCTATGGAGACAATACCCACGAGGACTGAAGCCACCCTGTGAGGTCTGACACTGACAACATCGCTCAGATGTTCTGGGCAGGGCCGTCCCACAGAGTCCGATTCTTAACATTACGTGTTTGTTCCCACACATTCATTCATCACAGCCACCAGATACTTTCAGTAATTAAACGCCAGCGTGCAAGAAAGATCTCTAAATCAGATTCTTCATGCAGTCTTCCTCCAATGTTTAATCGATTAGAAAAACACAGACCTCCCCGCAGGCTGTGGAACTACTGTAGATCCGTTTACAGAATCATCTTGGGTCCAACAAAGGCCTGCAATTGGCCACTGACTTATGAGCAGCAGCAAAGGTCAGAAGATCTGCTCCGAGAAATGGCCACGCTGTGCGCACACACAGAAATGTACATTCACAAAAAGAAAGGGGAGGAAAAGACCAAGAGGAAGAAGGAAAAAAAAAAAAAAAACCCAGAAGAAGAGAGAGAAAGAGATAAAGCACCACACCTCTGACAACGGCAGCTTTGTGACCCCCCAGTAATGTTACCCAGTTTTGTTTATCATGAAAAGATCCCCTTAATGCCTCAGCCCCATCAAACAGCAGACCAAGTCCATGAATGGCACCTATCAGAGCCCAGGGTAAATCCAATGATTAGAGGGAATTCGCCAAAGGGCCTTTGTAGCTGAGAAAAATGCCTGCTCCAGAGAGGAATGCAGAAAATTCCTGGGAGCACAGGCCCTCCTTTGTTGGCAGTCTGGCGGTATTTTGGAGCAAATAAAGGGACAAAAATGGGATCTTAGATGCAATGAACATTTGAAGAAAATGTTTTTCAAAGACTTCCTTGAAACATTTCTTTTGAAACCACCCCCCCCAAAAAAAAACCAAAAAAAAAAAAAAAAACCAAAAAAACCCACCCCGATTACTCCAATAAAGATGAGCTACAGAATTTGGACCCAAACCACCATTTTATAGTCCTGCACCACCCTGGAGATTCTCAACAGGAATATAGTTTCAGTTAGCTCTCCTTTGTCCTGCTGAGTTTCCTGGTTAAACAGTAAGCCAAAGTTAAAACCTTACAGATAAGAAAATACACACATACACACGCACGTTCACTCACTCACTCCCCTGGAATTCACTGACAGAGCGAACTAAGACTTAGCATGACACAAAGGCATCGGGCAAGGAAAGGGGATAGCATCTAGGACTGAATTGAGGGTATTAACCAAACTCAGGCCAGAACAAAGCATAAAGAATATGCTGAGTTATCCCCGTTATCAAAACATGCAGACAGCCAACCAGAAAGAAAATCTGCGGGGCAGACTCCATCGGAAAAAGAAGGGAAGTTAAGGCATAAGCACCCTAGGCAACCGTACGTTTGGCTCTCATTTGTTCTGTATAAAAACGCAGTTATCTATTTACTAAAAGCCCCTGAGTAAAGTATGGCAAGAAGAACACATCTGATGTTTTGATCATTCAACAGCCTCCTCTACCAGAGCACGCCAAAGGAATGCTAGGCCCACGATCCTTCTTTTAGTGCAGTTGTCCTGGGGAAAACAGAATCTTTCAGGTATGTTTGGTGAGAAGCAGCTGACACACTCGAAAAATGAATCAGCACTTTGAGGTACACTGGTGTTTTAAACCTTAAACCTTAGGTAGTCGTCAGGAAGACATTTGGGACATTTGAATTTCTCATTTTTCTAAAAAGGTACCCCCCCTTCCTAAGGCCCAAACAATTTTAATGACTTTTCTGCACAATGTGCCCTAAGTGTAATACCTTTTCTCGTAAATCTTGTTATAGACTTATTTTATGTTCCATTTTAATGTTTGCTGGGTTGAGGGAGGAGCAAAGTAATAATCATGTAATTCTACTTGAAGGTTTTCCTCCCCTTTCTCCTGGGCTGAAATCTAATAAAATATTATTTATTTGCATCTTTGGACAGCTAGTCACTAACATTTTCAAAACTGTAGTAAAGTGGTTGCAAAGGTGGTGCCTAAGCTTTGCAAATGCTGTTCATTTTATTATTTGTTTTAAATGCCATTTTACTGGTATCAGTGGATTTACTTTATAAGGCTGTCTTAGGATGCTATTTGGGTTCTCTACACAACAAATGCAAGGCCTTTGGTTTGTGCTTCTCCGTACTCGCTTCTGTTTGCCCATGTAATCATATAAAACCATGTAAGTCTCCCAGACTTCCCTTCCAAATAATTGAGCATACATAATTGTGGGGTTATTGCATCACTGTTTATGACCAACCCTGCCCTTTCTAAGAGTTACTCCAATAAGTCTCTACCTAAGGGTGTACTCCCATAAAGTTTATACATCTGTGCACCAAAAGGGAGAGGTCAATTTTACTTTTGCATCATTAAATATACAGTTTTGCAAGCACTAATGAATACAATACTTTCTCAACATACCCGATGGCTTGAAAAACAATTGGCATACTTTCCTGATGCATTTTGCAAATTTCCTCCTATGTCTGGACTGAAAAAGCTTTATTATGAGAGTTCTTATGAATAAAGGGCTTAGATTTGACAATGTAAAAAAAGATCCGTTTGAAAGAAATGTCCAGAGCAGAAATAAATTTAAACACAGAGCAAAATAAATGCTCTCAATGACCCTGATGCAGGATTCCCTATAAATGGAGTGTACCTCTCTACCACCATAGAGTTCTCTGAAGTCTAGCCAAATGCATAAATCTTGGAAATATCTCCTAAAAGATAAGAATGAGCTTGGAAAATAGATCATCAAAGAAATATGCGGTGCCTATAAAATACCCCCCCCCACGCACACAATTTTCATTCACCAGATCCTCTTTCACTAATCTAGCAGATGGTAAAAGTTTTTAAACTGCAATCTGATTTTCTATCTAAACCAGAATCCTCAGCATGGTAAAAAAATATAGATAGACAGTGGATATGATACAATCACCAGGGTCACATAACCATGCTCAAGTCAAGTTGGCCATGGAAGGGAAAAAAGATTAATAAGAATTGTGAATTCAAAAACATAACACTAATTGTTAAGAATATAAGTTTTTACTCCTCTCTCTCACTTCTTTATAGTACTATAATCTTAAAAAGAGCTTGAATTAAAAAATGCCATACAAGCATTCTAATGCAGCTAGCAACATTTCGGGGTGCTCAGAGCAAAAACAAACCCAATGATAAGCAGCAGCTCTCTTGTACAGGCTGGACTCCAAACAGAGTCAGACCTAAGTCTTGCTTTTCCCCTCTTAGAAGACTCAAACCGCGCTAACATCATCCTCTTTTAATTTCCATCCTCCAAAACTAGACCAATTAAACTTTTTGCCAGTTAGTTGCTTAACTCTTGAAACCACAGCTCAGATTTAGCTCTTCGTCACCAGGGACTTTAAAGCCAGGTAGAAACCATGAAAGTGAAGGTCAGACAAAAGAAGGTTCGGATCAGCCATCGCTCTGGAACCCTACGATGTACACTACAGAGGAACATCTCGTACAAGGAGGTGGTTTGCAAAACAGGCTCTTTTCTGTCTCCCTTTACAAACACTAGTAAAACCTCTGGGTGGACTGAACGCTATCCCCTGCCACCCCCCCCCCATTTTTTAGCATTTTAAACTGGAGCTCTCTGGAAGAAAAAGACCTTCCTGTTCAAAATATAAAAGCCATAACAAAAGAGGTTATTTGTTCTTTTCAAACGTATCTGTTTGGTCTGCACGCATACAACGCTGGATTCTGGAGTGTCCGTCACAGCCCATCTTGCTGTGAGGCCAAGGGCCTCGCAGCTCAGCTGTAACCACACCGACTGTGAAGAGACAGGAGATGCTGCTATGAACAAAATAGGTTCTTCGTGCGGCCCTTGAAGGTCCTCCTGTACTAACAGCAATTAGAGAGCCGAGCTGTAATTCCACCCCTCCTTCATGCAGGACCTTGTCTCCCCTTCTACAGGAAATGGGGGCTGAGTTAGTGGGGCATGACTATAATAGGAAT
The DNA here is from genome assembly GCF_017311325.1 of Ursus maritimus. Classification (NCBI taxonomy): domain Eukaryota; kingdom Metazoa; phylum Chordata; class Mammalia; order Carnivora; family Ursidae; genus Ursus; species Ursus maritimus. The sequence goes on along the minus strand of NW_024424564.1, from coordinate 8,294,407 downwards.
CTGTGACTGTGGAGCAGTGTAGCCATCAGTATAAATCTGTCATAGACACACTTGCAGAGGAAGAGGGACTTCCATACACTGCCCCCTTTACACTTTTTGATGCAGATACAGATTTATGGCACGCGGGAAGCAGAGCGCCTTTGAGCCAAAGGGGCCCTGTGAATCAAGGCCATTTTGTAGGTTTCCGCCGCTCGAAAGAGCTACCCATTTATAATTGTGCTTGAAGTCAGCCCCCTTCCAGCCCCAGGAGGCAACACCATTTGGTTGAAATAAAACTGAGGACTTTTCCCAACAGCTGGCCAGCTCTAGTTTAAGTTTTAACAACAGGATGAATGGATTGAGGACTGCTGAAGGGATCAAAAAGCATTATGCCAGACCGTTGGAGACCCTTTCCCCGGCTACACTGTTTCCATGTATCAGATTCATTCAGAGATGATGAACTCTGCTTTGAAGAGTTCCCTTGCATTGTTCACCCAACACAGATGACTCTTTCACCAAGATCCTTAAAAATGATTCAACTGAGACCTTGAGGAAATGTCTACAAAAAAAGTTTCAGACAAGAGAAGAAAAAAAAGGAGTCAGCTAGGAGTAAATTAAAAACCAGCCCAGAGTTGGTGTTAATTAATTAAAAACACAATTTCAAAGCATCCTTAATAGAAGACTTCCTCCACGCAGCCCGTATCTGATTCAGGGAGTGACTCAAGCAATAAAATCACAGTTGGGACGAGTCTTGTGGGGCTGGCAGGCCAAGTTCAATATTTTCCCTATGAGGCATGCCTGTACTATAAAAAGAATGTGATGTTTGAAAATGAGTGTCTCTGCTCTCTGTGTGCTGGCATTAAAAGCCTTTCCTAGCCCTCCTGCCACATTTCGAGAGTACAGTATGAATCACGATCATGTGGCGAGCACCTCCTTGCCAAATTCTTTCACGCTGCTACCCCGGTGCATTCCCTCTCCGGCTTCTGCCAGCAGCCTCTGTCCCCCGGCCAAGACCATCAGTGCGCACACCGGCGAGAGGCAAGCACTCCGCCCCGCGTTCACCAACGAGGAGCCGAGGAGGCACATTATCGTAAAAACCGTGATCGCTGAATTGACTGAGTGGGCAGGAGGGGCAAACGTCAGCTGAGAGCTGAAGCACAGAAGCTGGAAAGAAAGGACCAGGATGCAAAAGAGGGACTGACACCGTCAAGAGTGTCGTCTCTGTGGCCGGCACGGGATTAGGTTCTTTATTTCTTTTTCTTTCTTTTTTTTTTCCTTTGGCTTAAATGTATTTCAACTTTAGTTAGTGAACATACAGTGCAATATGGGTTTCTGGAGTAGAAGTCAGTGCTTCAGGGGACTAGGGTCTTTAACTGCATGCTCTCACGTAATACTTCTGAGAAACGACCACGGATACCGTGGATGAGGGAATGGAGACCCACAGGTATTGGAGAAGTGGCTTGCTGTGTTACTCAGCAAAGGGCAGCCGAGCTGGGGCTGGAACCTGAGCTCCTGTCCTGCTTTCTTCTTTCTATCCTGCCTCCTCTGATTCTGAAGCTCAGCCTCGGAAAAGCCACAAACTGCTCTTCTGCCATCTTGATCTTTTTAATATGTAAGCCACTCTCTTAACTACCACTGTCTCCTAAGTGCACATAATGCCACTGTCAACAATACATGTTTATTAAAATACTTGTCAGCCAGATTAACATCCACGGACCCATCTTCCACAGCCATGACCACAGAACCCACCCCAGACCTAACGGATATCCCCAAATGCTGCTCCAGGGTCATAAAGGGAGCTGGGAGGGTGTATGGTGGGAAATATTATTGTAGTTCAACTCCATGAATCACTGCTGATGGAACCACTCAAAGTTTATCCCCTACTTACATCTGCATTTCCTTTGTGTTCATTTATTGCTGTGGTTAACTACAGATTAATCGACTTGCCAGTTTTCTGGCTGAGTCTCCTGTAAGCCTAGCATTGTCTGGCCCCTGTGAGGCAGAAATGGATCACGAAACCAGGAAGCTGCCTGGAGTTACGATGCTTGTTTATCCCAGTCTTCTAAGGTTTAGAATCAAAAGCAGTATTGGATGGGTTAAGTTTCTGTGTTTCACGTTGAAAAGACAGCTTGTTCCAATGGCTGGCAAGATATAGAAAGGGAGGTGAAAGAAGGAGTGGAAGGGTCAGGTCACATGCGAGAGTGTACAGAAGAAACAGTAAAGCGGTCCTCTTAATCTCAGCCTAACCTAGGAAAGAGTTTGCCCTTCATGGAGTTCTGGTCTACCTGAAAGGGAGTGGGGGATGTTGGTTTTCATGGTACATGTACCTGACTGAGTCAGTAGTATAATATGGCTGCAAAAAAAATAAATCAATAAAAAATAAAAGAAAGAAAGAAAGAAAAATGATGTACATTTTAGGCAGTATTCTAGAAATGTTTGAGAATAATACTAGGTGCTGATCTCACTTTTCCTTGTATTGATCAAATCCTAAGAATCTATTAATGGAAGACTAAGTAGGCTTTTGAAAGGACTAGTACTATATTCAGTCCATCATTCATTTAACAATTATACCTTGTGCAGCTATTACACCTCAGACACTGTGCTAATGGCTAGACATATACAAAGATACATAAAACATGGTCTCTGTCCTACTGGAGTTGAATACGGTGAGATAATACAGTGTTCTAAGAGCTATACTTTAATAGTGGCCTGTACTTAGTAACCACTAACTTTGTGGTGTAACAATTTTTGAGATTTGGGCCACTCTCACCTTGCTTAGTGTTTTTGCTGGTAAAATTAGCCCAGAGGAATTTATCAGATTCTTCGCAAATGAAAGACTCTGTGAGTTGGTGATGTTGTACAGATCCATATTTGTGGCAATTATGGAAATAAATAAAGTGGGTAAGAATTAGTGGGAAGACAGCCTGGATAGTCATTCGTGCAGAAGACAGAAGAATTTTTCAGAATGATCCACCATATACGTGGGGTTAGGGTGTAGAAAGAAATAGGGAGTCAAATGTGAAGCCAACCCGCTCTGAAGCCAACCTACCCTGCCTGGCTCTATCATTTACTCCTTAGCTGCTGAATTCTCTAGTAAATCCCCTCGCCCATCTGTGCCTTGGTTTCTTCACCAGTAAAACAGGGGTGATACTAGTACTACTGCATTGAGTACTGTAAGAAAGAAATGAGATAATCCTTGCAACCAACCTGGTATGTGTACTTTCCTATGACTTAAACCACTTCAAAACTAAGATTTGTCAACAATTACTACGTACCGCTTTAAAGTCACGCTGGATTCATTCACCATTCTACAAAACGAGAATATTCTGTCCTATACCTTGTTGGCCTCATGTACTGGGTGTTCAGTCAGCATTCCTGGAACGGAAACTCTCTACAGTATTCACCTGTTTTTATCTATGTGTATGTAGAATTATTTACTATATATGTATTTATTACGTATTTTCTATAACAGGTCAAATGGACATCTACAGTGCAGCTCTGAACACCCTTGATCCAGTGTTAAGATCATTCTATTGGGAAAGAGAAGGAACAAATACCAGATAACAATGGAAACTCTCGGTGCACTGAGGGTATTGTTGGAATTATAGAAAAAAAGCCTTTTTTCTTGCCTGGGACATGAGAAAAAAATTGGGGGTGTTACTGTGTTACTTACAACAATCAGTCTTATCAAATCCAAATGAAAGAAGTCTTCAATGTGTAGCTGGATACTAGAGTTTATGTGACAAAGTAGTAAAGAAAGAGCCTAGGAGATTAAAATGGGCACAATTAATATTTCTTTTAAAGGATGTTTAATAGTTTGGATATTTGGGAATAGAGTGGAGTAGGGTGAAGATAAAATCAGAAGTATAACAAGACAAGCTATCAAGCCTGTAGTCCTTCTCACTAGTACACACAGAGCGGGCAGCTCACTGCTGGTGGAAACAGCACAGGGTCGGAGGCCAAAGGAGCTGAATAGGAGCACATCTCTAAAAAGGGACGCTGGTCCCGGGGCTCCTGAGTCATCTGTGTTATAAGAGTTACACGAGATCATCTGATCAAACCGCCTAGCACACCGAGGCCCGCTGTACGTACTGGTGAATGAATGAGTGAGTCAGCGGTGTAAACAAAGTTCTATTCAAAGCTTTCTCTTTAAGAAAATATCTGGGCCTCCCTAACTGGCAAACTACAAACTATGCCCCTACTCCACGGTGGAAAAGGGCATTGATAACCTAGAATCCAACTGCTGTTTCTCATAGTCTTTGTGAAGATGTGTGTGTGCCTCTTTGTAAGTGAGACAGACGAAGGGGAAACTCTACAACCTAATGGGTGATCTAAAGCGCACATGATGGGGCGCCTGGGTGGCACAGCGGTTAGGCGTCTGCCTTCGGCTCAGGGCGTGATCCCGGCGTTATGGGATCGAGCCCCACATCAGGCTCCTCCGCTATGAGCCTGCTTCTTCCTCTCCCACTCCCCCTGCTTGTGTTCCTCTCTCGCTGGCTGTCTCTATCTCTGTCGAATAAATAAATAAAATCTTAAAAATAAATAAATAAATAAATAAAATAAAACGCACATGATGCCTTGGGATCAAAGGCAAGGAAGGCATGATTGGAATAATAAACCCAAAAGTTGTTTTGTTATTTTTTTAAGCTTATCTGTAACAGGCTATGTTGACCGTAGGTCTTACTGTCAAGGACCTCGTGATCAAAATCCAAAGAACCTTTACTGTTTAATTATTTTAATTATAGAAGTTATGATGTGACTACGGTTCTCTAAGATTTTTAGAATTTCACAGACTCTAGGTATAAAATATTTTTCGTTATAGTCTTCCCTATGACGATTCACTGGAATGCCAACTTGAAAAAGAATAGCCAAGATACGATTTTCATTGCTTTCATCGAATGGGCCTCAGAGCGAGTCAGGAAACTTCTGTCTTTGAAATTCCCCACTAAAATAACATGCACTGTACAGGGGCCGGTTGTGTAATGAGCTCTTTATAGAAAAGGCATCACTTAAATTGCCAAATAAACAGAGTGAGGTAATTGGCCTTCTACAGTTCTGGGCCACGAGGAACCCACATTACTTTCTAAATGAGCTCAAAGTCATTAAAAATCCCAAGAATTTCATAATCCAACCTAGAGTTCAAGAGAGTCTTGCTTACTTATTAAAGGGAGCTGGAGGAAGGTAATGAATAAAACAGGAAACGAGACATTCAATAGACTGCCTTCAAATAGCAAGAGTGTGTTCATGATAAGGCAGACAGCAAGAGTGACCACTGCCAGCAGGCTCTTGGCTGGGAAACTGAGAAGCTCTGTCTGGAAATTTCTCTTGAATTCAGCGGTTCGCCCGGGCTGGATTTTTGCCTCCCTCCCCCAAACACCACTGTGTTGTCTTTTCATTGAGGTCCCTCTCAGGAATCCCCTGCGGGAATGATGGATCAAAAGAAGCTCCTCACCAGGAGAAGGAAACAAGACTGTGGGTGCTGGAGAATCTTTAACCTCAGTGAACTCTCAGCTTGCAAGCAGTTCGAGAACGGTCCAGTTTACATTCCACTCAGCAGCCTAACCTCTCGAAACTGTGCACTCTTGACTTAGTCAATGAACGTCTTTAAAGCATGGTGACAATAGAGGAAGAAAGATAGATACGTAAGCCAAGTGTCAGAAGACTGATCTTTCTACGTAGTAATGCACTTTTTTTTTCCAAAGGGGACATTTCCATGGCATAGGTATTTGATATTATCAAATCAAACTTTATTTTCATTTATTTCTATTGTTTTTAAAGATTTTATTTGTTTATTTACTTGAGAGAGCGTGAATGCGTGCCTGCGGGGGAGGGGCAGAGGGGGACCGCGAGGGACAAGAGGACTCCACGCTGAGAGCAGAGCCCCACGCGGGACTCCCTCTCGAGACCCTGAGATCATGACCTGAACGGAAACCAGAGGTTGGACACTCAGCCGACCGAGCCACCCAGGAACCCCTTAAATCAAATTTTTAAAATGATTTTGAGGGGTGCCTGGGTGGCTCAGTTGTTAAGCATCTGCCTTCGGCCCAGGGCCTGATCCCAGGGTCCTGGGATCGAGCCCCGCATCGGGCTCTCTGCTCCGCTGGGAGCCTGCTTCTTCCTCTCCCACTCCCCCTGCTTGTGGTCCCTCTCTCACTGGCTGTCTCTCTCTGTGTCAAATAAATAAATAAAATCTTTTAAAAATAAAATAAAATAAAATAAAATAAATGATTTTGAAACTGTGTCTCTCAAATTATAAAAATTTTTTCATATCATTGTAGTGATTATTATCATTTGAACCAAGAAATACCGGCGAGGTGTCCTGCGTTGAAATTATTTCTAAAAAGGAATTTAGGTTTGAGATACCTAGAGTGTGCTGTAAGGTGCATGAATGATCCTGCGGCCTCCAAGCAAACTCTTTTCCAGCATGTTATTTATTCCCAGGGATTGCACACATTCCAAATGACATCACCGGGGCTGCTAGTGCACGAGAAAATAAGCAAATGAGACACACATTGGCTCATGTGGCAAATCACTGGGGTTGCCAAGTGGAAAAGAACAAAAACGGGGAGGGAAAACATTTTGTTTTCAATCTACAAGGATATTAATAAAACTCAAATCCAGCATTCTGTGGCTACATTTCCCAGGAAGAAGAGTCTCTTCTGGCCAAAAGAACATAACAACAAACTTTTGTATCTAGAAATATGTATCTCGTGATGTCATTTAAAAACCCACTATTTATCATAACTAGGGCTGGAAACATGTTTCTCTGAAACTTGGACACCAAGAATAAAGGCGAGGACAAATTCTACCTAAAATACTCTGTAGTTCAGAGTAAATCAATTCGGGGAGGGTAATTTGATCCATTATATGTCACAGCTTAAAATCAAAAGTTTCTCTAGACAAAATTCTAAAGAAAAAATAAACAGCAAGTCACCACTGATTATAGTGCCTAAGACAGGATGAAGTAAGAGAATTTAAAAATCTCTTTAAAAAAAAGGGAAGACTTCCCATGCAAATGTAATTTATAGATACCAGAGAGAAATGAAAAAAGCAAACTGCGTATTCCTGATTACCAGTTAAAAGTAGAATCAGTTGGAAGGTTTATTGTCATTTAAATCTTACTGGACACTATGGTAAGACCATTCCAGTTTGGAAATCATCAGTGATGAATAACAGGAGTTAACACTTACAAAGCACTTACTATGTGCCAGGCACAGCCTTTTATATCATGAACTCATTTAATGCTCTCAACAACCTGGTATATTAATACAGTGACCCCCTTCCCAGTCTCATTCTGCAGCTGAGGCAGCCAAGGCCCCGAGAGATGAAGACCTTGTCCAAAATCATGCAGGTATTCATTATTAGTACATATTAATTTAGATGAGACTAACAAAAATGGAAAGATACGAATAAATATGGAGAATTGGAAGCATAACTCCATGAGAACATGAAAATTTTTGAAAGAGAAATTTCAGTTAGTGAAGTAATAATGCTTCACTTAAGTCACGTCTCTTACTTCGAGGATACAAACCACATGCACAAATGCACAACGTTCCCTAGAAATAAAGGCCAACGAAAAATCAAGTGCAAATTTCGTCCTTGACAGCAAAAGGAAGATATACACACGCACTGATATTGATCAGCCCTTATCAGCTGAGCAGCCATAATTTGGTAAACACGTTAATCTTTCCCAAGGGCCACTGGCCATGCATACATATGGAAACATCACACAAAATTATTTTGCCCAGTTTTTAACCCCTTCCTGACTTCTCCAGTTTAAATGATACATGCATACGAGAAAACCAACTGGTGACTTGATTGTCACAGAGCAGAATTTATCGGGAAAGCAAGACTGCTTATCGTAAACTGTGCCTCTTTCTGGAAACGTTTAGAATTTTCAAAGAAGTCGCCTCGGTAATAATGTGGTCCAGCCTGTAATTTCCAGGGGAGCAAGCTCCAAGCCAAGGAGATGAAAGGCAGTATTACCCTTAAGAGGGTAGCAGGGCATAGCACAGTGACTAAGAGCATAGGAGCACTGACAAGCTGCGGGGGTGGTGAGGTGTTTTACCTTTGTAAGACTCACTGTGCTCATCACAAAAGGGGAAACGTGACATGGGGTTGTTGTGGAAAGTAAGCGAGATAACAAATATAGAGCACTTGGCACAATCGCTGACACCCAGTAAAGGCTCCATAAATGGTCATTGCTGCTGTAGCATTCTCTTGACTCGGTCATTCATGACCAGTTAGTGTCAGAACTGGATGTCACGCACCTTTGGAACAAGCGTTATTATAAGCGGCTTCCTTATCCCTTGCATAGAACCTGGGCCTATCGAGGGAGGATCCCGTATCATTGGACTTTTCCCCAAACACAGTAGTATCCACCACCTCACCACCTCTCCTCTTCTTTTACCCTAGAATAATCCCTCAGCCTTTTCGCCTGGGTTTTCCATCAGAACAGAACCTCGAAGTTGACCATTTTAAACTCTCAGTCAGGAAGGCTCAAAATGCGCTTTCACAAAGGGGATAAACATAGATTCAGGAAGTCTGAACAGCAAAGATTCCACGGCTCACATTACCGGCTTCCTCATTATTCAAGTCCCGCTCTTCCTGGAAGGGGGAGGAGAGTCTGCCATTGATTAAACATTGCAGTAACATCAGCACTGAACAAAATCACATCATCAACCTAATCCGAGCTCAAGTGTGCCCCCCCCTTCTTGCGGAAAGCAGCCCTGTTTTTAAAAACACTTGGACAGCACATCAGGGGCTTACGAACAACTCCCAATCTTTCCTGCTCCCCTTTGCTCCTCGAGTCCTCCTTCAAATAAGACGAGCTGACAGGTACCCAGGGCTTCCTAAGTGGCTTGTGCCAAAGGCTTTGCTTACATGTCCTCATTGACTTCTCACAGCCACCTTTAGATGGAGAGAGGTATTCCTCCCATCCCCATTTTACAGATGAGCTAGCTGAGGCTAAGGAGAGTCAAGTACCTTGTCCAGGCTTACATCACTAGCATTAGAGCTGCTAAAAATCAACCAGCAGCGTGGACGGGCCCTCAGGAGACCCGGCTTGGCCACTGCCCAGATAGGTCACATCCCCTCCGGGCCTCAGTTTCCCGTCTTTGAGGGGATGCAGCCACTCTTGAAGTTCCCTCCCTGCCTGACATTGCACGGCCGGCCGCTGCTGCGGGCAGGCTTCTTTGTTTCCACGCTCAGCTGCTCTGGCCGGGCTTCCCCGGGCTCTGCCCTGCTGTGTTTTTGCTGCTGGACCTACTACAGACGCGCTCCTGGCAGCGCAGCCCCGGAGCACAGCCGAAGCTTCCTCTTTCGCTCAGCTCCTGGCCGCGTCAGTATGAACAGAAAAGGTGGGCAGGGGCCAACTGGCAGAAGTCACAGAAATAGCAGCGCATGATTCTCCTACGAGCAGCAGAAAGGTCGGCACGCAGGACCCCGCCGTCTGCCGAGCTCTTTCATTGACTAAGGTTGCTTTTGGCACGTACAGGCACCAGGGGTTTCCGTGCTCATTTCCCTCCAGTCGGAGCCGACAGCTTTGGAGGTAATGCTCCGCAGTCCCATGCCAGCAACTGACCGTCCAGGGACAGGAGATGGAGACATTCAACTGCAAAAGCCACAGGGGAACCCACACTCGGATTCTCTCACCGCATTCGGCAGCACGCAACCTCCTCCAGGACCTACCGAGGGCTCCGGCCGCCTCTGAGCACAGGAAAGAAGGTGTGCGGGTCAAGGATGTGTAAGCAGCCGTGGGCCGGCCATCCCGACACAGGCGTGGAAGGCACCCCCACCCCCGCCCCAGCACCAGGCAGGCTTCCTTCCCCAGCATGCTGCTCTCATTAGCCGCGGGGGGAGGGAATGTGTGCGGCGCTGTCTGCAGGGAGCCCCGCGAGCCAGGGAGCTGTGTCCTTCAGCCCAGTCCTCCTCCTCTCCCCGTGCTTCTCTCGCTCTCCCTGGGTCTAGGACAATCCTCAGGCCAGGCCAGTTCCAGTCATAACTGGATCTTTCCACTACTTAGTAGCACACAGGAGGATTTGTTGGAGTGGTTTTCTGTTTTGTTTTGTTTTGCTACTATTAAGCCAGATTGCTTCATAATCCTTTAAGTGTTTTTTAGCCAACTTTTATTTACATATCCGGGCCAGCAAACACGTGATTCGCCCAAGGATGTCACGGAGGGAAGGCAGATGCTATATCTGAAAAAAAAAATCTGATGCTGTTTCACTGAGGACACACCAACAGCTGAGCTGTCACAAGGACAACTGTCTCTGAGGCCAACACCACACAACACTCTCAGCCTCTGGACACCCTCCCAGACAAGAAGAAGGAGCGGCCGAGGTAGGGACACCAGAGCAGGGAACCCTGCTTCTCTGTCTCTCTTTCACTCTATCTGCTCCGGGGGCACCGCTTTGGGAGAGCCAGATGCCCGGGGCTTCTATACACGTGAATGGTGGCAGACGTCTGTCCCTTCTCTGTACCACGACAATCCACTTAAAATGTGCTGCCATCCTACAACTTAGACGCCATCCAGAAAGCAAGGCTTGCTGGCATCCCCAGGAGGGAAAGCGGCTACACGTCCCGAAAGGCACCCTTTCCATCAATAGTTACTGAGTGGTTTTATGGGATAGACTAATGCTAGACCTATCAAGGAGCTCTTTGCATCTTTCACCTTGGAGCTGGTCACGATGATTCTCCTTTCTTAAAACTATCTCTGAAGAGCCACCAGAAGGTTAAATGGATTTTGACTTATCAGGTAATTTTTTTCAAAAGTAAAAGGAACCTACAGCCCGAGAGACCTAGACCCCTGGAATAAGGATCTCTTCACCAATAAGAAAGCCTTAAACATTAAAATAAATATTTGCCAGGAGATAGCAATGAGGTTCTGACTATATATAGTCAGATTCTCAGGCAAAACATACTGTAACACAGTGACCTAGTTCTAAGTCTTACCCCCGCCACGCTGCCTAGCTATCAAGTGTAAGCAAGTCACTATCTCTGAGTATGTATTTTATTATCTTTTTTTAGATTTTATTTATTTATTTGAGAGAGAGAGAGAGAGAGAGAACACGCGCAAGCGGGGGGCACTGGGTTGGGGGGAGACAAGCAGACTCTGTCCTGAGCACGGAGCCCAATCCAGGGCTTGATCTCAGGACCCTGAGATCATGACCTGAGCTGAAATCAAGAGTCAGACACTTAACCGACTGAGCCACCCAGGCACGCCTGTATTTTATTATCTTAATATGAAAGGACTGTGTTAAGGATTTCTAATTTCCCATCCAGTTGTAAAGTAAAATATTATCCATTAACATTGTCAATGACAGTTTTTTAGTTTAATCCTTAAACACAAAGGGCAACACATGCCGTATAGCACAAAAATATCTCATTGCCGCAACCTCGGAAAGAAATATTTTTAGGAAGTTTTTCTTGCTCTTCTTGGAAAAAATACCACGTCATCAGGCTCTATGAGGGAGGAGATGACAGTGAGACAAGATGGGGGATGAGGGTTTATTTATTCACTTTGAACTGAAATGTTTTGAAAGTGTTAGGCTTTTCCTCATGGAAAATGCTTCTGCCGCTAACATTATCTCCAGTGATCAGGAGTTAGTGTCAAAGGTTTGTGAATGGATTTCAGAATGTGCCAGGGGCCCCTCCCATCACTAGCTGTCTACATTTTTTTCTAACCACTTGCATACTTTTGGTCAACCACTGTAAAATAAACAGCCCTTCCCAAATGTTTTTGTTTTCTTTGACAGCATAGCAATAATTCACTTGGAATGCTGCAGAATAGAGTAGCACTTTAATGCTGCTGTAAGGCTAGCTTTCTATCATTTCTACTCGTTGAGTTGCTTTTAAGCTAGAAGATGCCAGGCTGAAAAGAACCTAACACGCTTTGGAAAGATGCATTATGCTCAGATCTTTTCCTATCCCTTCAAACAGGTAAACATATGTACACACTTGTGCGTGTGTACCCACGTGTGTGCACGCATATTCTAAGTGTATATTAAACACAATACTCACCTAAGGTGTTTGCTGCTTTTGTGCTTGTATTTCTGTTTTATACTGGAGATGTATAGTATCTAAATTAAGATACGGTTTAGTGCTCAGGCAAAAGATGGTGTAAATCAATATTTATTCCTGCCTAGAAAATTTTAGGAAACAGGTCCTACTACACTCTTGGCTAACTTAGTTAAAATACTCTTTCTTGAGCCCTTTTTTCCAGTCATGCACCTACTAAAGGAGTAATTTAGAAAAGATATATAAAAGTTGGTCGAAAGAGCTTTGTTTTCCTCCCTCTTGGGGGTGGGGCTCATGGTCTCAGATGTATGTAACAGGATACAGTCTCTCTCTATGTGTCAAGCGTGGGAGGACAGAAGTTGACTCGGGGGAACAGTACAGGCTCTGCGCCCCCACGGTTAACTTTCTAGAGGACAACATTTGAAGTAAGAAATTGGAGTTTGGCCAGTGCTCCATTTTCATCCCAACCATCCTCCTCTCTGAGAAGCCCGTCTCTAGAGTGAGCAACGTGGCTCTTCACCTGCGGTCTGCAGCAAGCATGAGTGCGTCCTGCCAACACAGAGTTTAAGTTCCAAGGCCGGGAGTCGATCCGCTGAGCCACCTGCATTCCTTGCAACTGGCTGGAGCCCAGAAAGCCTGGCTTAGCTTTGGGCTTCTCCAGCAGAGAGCAGTGAAACACTGTCAATAAACTTAATTCTGGAAACCAGAGTAGCTTCCAAGCTACGAGAATGGCCAAGGCAGACCTGGCAGACTCATCAGAGTTGCAAACAAACTGGGGAAACTGGGCTTGGAGATTTGACAAGCTGGCTATGTGCTGGAAGCTTGATGTCGAGATGGACGGTACTGCGTCTATTTTTAGACATTTAACTGTAAGTCACGACAGCACTGTGGAGCAAGACAGACGACACCAAAGAAAAAGCATATGCTTTCCAACACTAGCTTCTCGTTTTGACCACACTGTTATTGTATTCGCATCCACGCATGAGGCCACCTTCACCTGCATTCAGTGTTATCACAATGTCAACTCCCGATTCCCAATCTCAGGCCACCTACCTTGGCAGTCCTGCGAGCCTCCCTTGCTGGCAGCAGAGGAACTGGTTGGTAGGTCAGGTGCAAGAAGCAGTCTATGCATACGCATTCTATGGGAACCGTGGTTGCCCCGAGCCATTCTGAGCAACTTGCAAACAGCTCTCAATGGCTCCAGCGCAAGAGGAGGTTCATAGTGGGGATGTGTGAATGGCACTTCCAGGTAAAGTGATGTACTGACAGGACACGGGACCTTGTTAACAATATGACACAAAAATGCAAACGCTCCCCTGACACCCAGCCCTTGGCTGGGGTGTGAATGGGTTCTCCTCCTCCTGGTCCACCAAAGCTGATGACACAGAATACTAGGGAAGGGCGCATGTTTGCCCTAAGCTGCTCTCAAACAGAGCACATATTTTCACAAAGGAAGTACGGGCATTTACAATCCCATGACATGATAGGTATGATCTGATCTGCTACTTTTCTTGCGTGAAAGGGAGTTTAATTCATTATTTTTTTTTAAGCAAAGATATCAGAGAGATTATTCTGAAGAGCTCTAAACCGAACCCAACGAAGACAAGCAGAGCGTTCACCTGCCTCGTGGAAGCGGGAGGTAACGCCCTCTGTAGCCCTCACACAAACTTCTTACTAGAGGCTCCATGAGCTCCCATTCGGAAACTCTTTTTTTTTCCCGTCTTCAAGTGCGGGGCTGGGATGCCAGGCTCTCTGTGCAGGCTGCCAAAATGCTAAGCGAGGCAGGGGGCACTACACATCAAAGGGGAGAGGGCAGCGTGGCACCGTGCCCGAGAAGCGCGCTGTACAAAGGACGGACTTGGAAGAGACCGGCTCACATCAAAAGCCACCGCGTGCTTTACACTCCCCAGTGACCAGGCTCATTTTACCTTCCCCTGGAAACTCCTTGCAGCCACTCTATCTCCCACTTCTCGAAGGAAAACTCTTTCCTTCTTTACTCCTCCCAAAGCTGTTCTCCCCAGTCCCGTCTCAGCAAAAAGGAACACCTCGCAAGCAGAAAACGACTTCCAAGGGGCAAACAAAGCTGCCCGCCCCGCACACCTCACTGCGAGGCTTCCCGGCCCCACAAGAATGCCGTTGCTTGGGAAAGTGGAGCCCCGCTGGTCCACGTCAACATTCCACCCCCTCGGCCTTTCCCAAGGTCTCAGTGAGAAAACCTCCCCCCCCACTTTCTTTCTTTCTTTTTTTTTTTTTTTTGTTCTTATCAGTTCAAACAAGAACAATGAATTCCTCAAGCCCACAAGAATGTGACAAGGTGTCAACAAAGCCAACCAGGAAGGTGATGTATGGCCCATAGGCTGCAGCTCCCATAAATCACTCCACAAACCAGAGTCGTAAAGAATGAGCCCTGCAACCTAGAGCCCAGAGTGCCAGCTCCTTGCACCCTCAAGGGTGTACGCCCCTCCCCCACTCTGGCCACCCTCCTCAGGCACCCTTGCCAGCCCACCTGCCCCAGTGTTAAGTTCTTTTCTTTCTGTGGCAAATACTGCTTATAGGTGGTGAATCACTATAACATTTAATGTGCTTTAGGGAACGGTGTTGACATGGCTTTGTCGAAGGCTGGAAACATCTACGTAAAACCCTAATTTCAAAGGTTTATAAATGGCAAAAGTATTCATTCTTTGATCAAAATTTGATCTAGAAGGTTTACGCTTCAGTGGTGAAATGATGTCATGGTTTTCAAAAATCAGATGCCAGAAATTGCTTTGCCAGTTTCATACATGATACGGAAGAGAAACAGAACCACCAAGCTAGAATTCCTTTCTGGGCTCCTAGTATGTGGCTTTCTTCAAAGAAACATTGGATGTATAGTCACGTATGTACTAAAGTTAGGAAGCGACTGGGGGTATTCAACATTGCCATAGGCAAAGTAATTTACGGATGAGTACAGGATTACCAAATAAGATATTCTCTGTCAGTGTTTTAATGCATCTGATTTATACTTTACACCATGATTTGAGAGCGAGTATTCAGTGTAAGCTCCTAAAAACATTTCAATACAGATGACTGACTAATTTTGCAGAAACTTAGGATCCACCCTGTGAAAAACATAATACAGAACTACTTTCTTGGAAAAAGTGTCTTAAATACATATTTAACGGACAGACCAGAACAGCTAAGCAAATCGCTTGTAAACGGGTATTCATAGGACAGACTGATCAGAGCAGCTAGTCTTATATACCAAGTTGAAGAGAAAAAGGACTTGCAAAGAAATGCTTTTGTTGAAAGCTAGAAGCAACAACAAAAGAGAATAACCTCACCAGTGCCCATGCTAATGGAGACCAGGGTCAGCATAGTTGAATGTAAGCTCATTTCTTCCCTCCAAACACTTTTTTTTTTAAAATCAAAGATTCTAAAAATAGCTGGAGCAGCAGAGACGAATTTATTCTCTACCGACTAATCTTGCTCTCTAATGGTAGTAATTTTAATTCAAAGAAAGAGCAGATTATGAAAAAGAAAGTACCAGGGGCGCCTGGGTGGCACAGCGGTTAAGCGTCTGCCTTCGGCTCAGGGCGTGATCCCGGCGTTCTGGGATCGAGCCCCACGTCAGGCTCCTCTGCTAGGAGCCTGCTTCTTCCTCTCCCACTCTCCCTGCTTGTGTTCCCTCTCTCACTGGCTGTCTTTCTCTGTCAAATAAATAAATAAAATATTAAAAAAAAAAAAAGAAAGAAAGAAAGTACCATCCACCAAACTGGTAGTTCAACTCATAGGAAGGTGACTTACAATGGAGGTAAGCCTTGGTCCTAAAGAACAACTAAACATATGAAAATCTGAATAAGGGATTTTTTGCAGTACAGTGTGATCTTTGAAATAATATGCTAAGCTCATTATAAATGACAAGTTCTTCTAGGGCATGTAAAAAGGTCAACTTTGAATGATATCATTTACTCACTCAAGAGCACAGCTATTCAATTAAATGAAGTGCATCCGGAATTCCTGCCAAAAAGACAACCAAAGAAAGTATGTACTGACCCATTGTCAGTGTATCTTCTAAGATGAGAATGGACGAACGGAAGTTCAATTTGGCGCTACTTTGGAAGAATTACCTGTTCCATTAACTCTTTTTAAACATAAACATTTCTTTTTATTTTTACGCATGTGTGATTTTGCAAAACAACAGAAAAAAACCCGCTATGGCCACAGTATTCAGCTATGTAGTAAGTCTATAATAGTGTTACTAGGGGAATACAAACTTTCTGGTCAATAAAGAAGGAAGAAATGATAGAATGAGCGAATGCAGATCTGTGAGATTCCAATTTTCTTGCATTGGAATAACTTGTAGAAAGCACTATACTTGCTTCAAAATGCGATTTTCCTGAGATGGAACTCCGAATTGAAAAAGACAAAGAAGAGGACACTGGGGATGACCACTTAAAATCTTATAATATTTTAAAGCATGCTTGTGAAAATATTAACCTTCATGTATAGACAGAGAATCAGGTGAATTAGAACCATGAATATCTATTCTTTTGTTAAAAAGAAAAATAGCTTGCTGAACCTTTAGGAATTTCCATGGGTAAATCTGGGCAGCCTGCTGCAAGTTATGATTTGTCCCAAAGAACAAGGGTACACAGCTCACCTGTACTCCACTCCAACAAAACCTGGAATCTCCCAATGTCTCCTTCTGGAAAAAATTCTAAAACAGCTGCTGGAGGGAACGCATCTTAGATCATTTCCTTCCTATTGGAAACATAGGCTTCGTTGTATGAGAGCAATTTGTCCCCACTGAAAAGACAATGTTTAAAGTTCTCTGAGAGTCACCTGGGTGGCTCAGTAGGTTAAGTGGCTGCCTTTGGCTCAGGTCATGATCTCAGGGTCTTGGGACCGAGCCCCGCGTCAGGCTCCCTGCTCAGCGGGCAGTCTGCTTCTCCCTCTGCCCCTCTCCCTCTGCCCCTGCTCCAGCTCCTGCCCCTGCCCCTGTTCCTGCTCCTGCTCACGCTCTCTCTTGCTCACTCCCGTTCTCAAATTAATAAATAAAATCTCCTTTAAAAAATTCCCTGAGGATTTGCCCATGTCATTAAAGACTTTTATCTACATTTTTACCCACTGTATCTCAGCAAAACTGACAAAGCTTTCAAATAAGTAGCAGACTTTACATAGCTTTAAATTGTGTTCATTTGTACATATTCTATGCATATTCTATGTGCATTTATTATTTAAATTACCTATTTATTAATTTTGATTTTAAGTTTCCAAAATAAAAATAAGCTTTTCTTCATAGGTAATAAAGGAGATCTATGAAAGTATCAAGGAGGGTAACCCTCTCGGGTCCCCTCCCTCTTCCGGAGCTTTGTACTATCACTTTATTCTCGCTCAATAAACCTTGCTTTGCTGCCCTCCACACACACACACACAAGAGTATCAAGGAAAAAGTCTTACTTTTATTCACTAGTTTGTGTCAATAAACACAGCCAAGACCCAACGTCAGTTTAATGCGGGAAGGAAGAAAATTTAAAAATCCTACAAATCGGGTTCTGTCCTATTGTCACTTCATTCATATAGCAAATACTTATGTGTGTGCAGGGAGCTATAGTAGGGTACAGAGAGATACAAAATGGAATCTCATTGCCATTGCCATTAACTGACCTATCTCACATTGCCCTGTCTTGTTACATACATTGCCTTCTTTATATGTGTTTGATTTTGAATTCCAGAAGGCAGGACATATACGTTAAACCCCATGGTGTACTCTTCAGTCCTCTGTCTTTATTATTGGACTTATAATAATTTTTTGAGGATAAATATAATAAAATATAACTCAGACTAATGTGATAATGGTTATATACGTATATGCTTCATATTACACATATATATTCTTTATATGACTAGTAAGACACTAACTCTCTACCAAGCTGTCTTAGTATTATGGGAAATTAAACTTAATTTCTCAAAAAGGTGACTCACTAATAGTGACATTGGAACTCTCCTCTTCCATTCTGTTCTATTGAAATAAATACTATTCCGCACTTTGTGATTGACCATATATAGCCACACATACTTTGCCTTGATTCAATTTAAATGAAATAGTGAGAGAAGGAAATAACTTCTTCTGCTGGTGGTTGCCCTATTGGATTTCCACAGCACCATTCACTTCTAACATGCCTGGTAACAGAATCTAGAGGGATCATGATGTAGGTAGACACACAGCTTGAACACGTTCACTCCCTGCCTACGTTTTATAAGATCGACCCTGTGCTGTGCACTGAAAATACAAATAGGAAGGAGACGCAGTCTGGTGTGCGCAGGACACGCAAGCAAACAAGCACAGTGCACTGTGAATGTGCTCTGTTCAAGGTGCTTGCGGACTCCCACGATGGCGAAGAGGAGAGAGTAATTAATTTCGGGAGGGGAATACTGTATTTGAACTGGGGCTGGGGAGATGTGCTGAGATTTGTCCAGATGGAGATAGAGATAAAGAATAGGACAATCAGAGGGGTGCCAGGGTGGCTCAGTCAGTTAAGTGACTGACTCTTGATTTCAGCTCAGGTCACGATCTCAGGGTCATGAGATCAGTCCTCACGTTGGGCTCCGTGCTAGGCGTGGAGTCTGCCTGAGATGCCCTCTCCCCCTCTCCCTCTGCCCCTCCCCCTGCTCATGCTCTCTAAATCAATCAATCAATCAATCAATCAATAAAATCTTAAAAAAAAAAAGAATAGGACAATCAGAGCAGAGGTGGGAAATAACCAGTGTAGGTTTCAGAAAAAACGGTCTTTTGTACTAATGAAGTGCGAACTACAACCAGCAGACAGAAGAAGGCAAAATGAGAAACTAGAGCTCATGCTATAATCACCGTAAGCGATTTGGACTCTGTCCCTAGAGTGAATGGTAGCCACTGCAGACTTTTGGCAGGAGAGTGATGAGCTTTCTGTCTTGAAGATAGCACTCGCAGTAATGTAGGGGGTGGGCTGGAGGTGGAGGAGACGAGAGACCGCAGGGAAACTAGCAGGAGACTAGCGCAGAGAGTTCAAGTGAGGGAGGATGAGGGCCCGTTCAGAGAAAACAGCAGTGGGAATGCAGGAAAAGAAAACTCAAAACATATGGAGCAGTAAATGACAGGACTTGGTGAGTGTTGAAAATGGAGAAAGAAGGGCGTTCAGGATGACCGGGTGAACGAGAGGACTCTCAAGTATGCTTCGAGAAGAGTCAGTGAAAGGGAGTCACTGACTATCACAACTGAAACAGACGTCACTGAGCATGCTCGGAACGGACACGTGGCATGAAAAATAAAGAGGGCCTCAGTTCCACCCCTGGAAATGAGCCGCAAGTGAAGGGCAAGTAGAAAAGAGAAGAGCCTACCAGATACGAGGACCTTTCAGAGAGGAGCAACATGAGGACAAAGTTTCATTCTGGGAATCCAAGAAGGAGAGTATGAAATTGAGAAGCATGACCAATGTGTCCAAAGTTCAGAACAGGCAGGGGGCTGAAGACTGAGAAGTGTCCCTTGGATCTAGCAGTTAGGAGGTTATCGGAGACCTTACTGAGAATACGGTCCATGGGATGAAGGGGGTGGAAGCCAGATCCCATTCCGCCCGGGCGAGAACGAAAGACGTGACGAGATGAGTCCTTGTCACTTCGCATCCTGTTGCCTCCCCGCCATTTCAGAATGGCTTCAGTTTACAAAAGACAGGTCCTCTTGATACGCCCAAAGACCTTGAAAGCCAAGAAGGCTATCTAATGCTGCAAAGCACGAACAAAGCCGCAGGCACAAAAGGCGATCGTAGGTGAGGGTGATGTTAACACATCAAATAGGGAAGCTGAATATATTGTTCACAGTCAAGGTTATTCCACTATCCCTGAGCCTTTCTCAGGAAAACTACCTGGAAACAGAAACCAAACTGGATGAAAATTTTAAGAGATCCTAAGACACTCATTTGGCATCGTTCCATGGAACTGACAGCCTGTGTGTGAACTTTTTAAAAAGGGAGTGTGCCCAGAAAAGAAATGCAGCTCTCTAACCTAAAGGGAAAACCATACTTTTGGGATCCCTATAGGAAAGGGATATGGTCCTGGAGAAAACAGACTCTACCTCACTAGTCTTTAGCTTTTAGGATTTAGATAGAGAATATACAAGATTCTCAAGAGAAGGAAAAAAATAACATCTGGAGGCAAAGCTAAAGCTTTCTAGAACTTAAATTCATTTTCCATTTGCACACTAAAGGAAGAAACTCCTTCCTATAAATGAATTGAGGGCCAGAAAGACACACTCAAGCGGTGGTCAGCAAACGTTTTGTGTAAAGAGCCAGGTAGTAAATATTTTAGGCTTTGCGGGCCAGGAGGTCTCTGTGGCAGCTACTCATCTCGGCCACTGCAGTGTGGAAGTAGCCACAAACAACACGTGGACCAGTAAGTGTGGCTGTGTCCCAGAAAAAAATTATATTTCTGGATGCTGAAATCTACATCTCACATAACTTTCACATGTCACAAAATATTACTATTCTTTTTCATCTTTTTTCCAAACATTTACTAATGTGTAAGCCATTCTTAGATTGGAGGATCATACAAAAGCAGGTGGGGGCTGGATTTGGCCTGTGGTCCAGTTTGCTGACTCCTACACTAGAAGAACCCCATCTAGGTAGTTCAACCTCCTCCGTGAGCCCAGATTTAGTGACTTAGAATTTCTGGGTGTGGAATGCACTCACCTGGAGAGACCATGGAATTGATATATTTGGCAAGTTAGAGACAACTGGTTCTTTGGAAGTGTCACAGCCCTTCTCGCTGTGACCCTGAGCTAGTCACTCACCCTGATGCTGAGAGAGGAAGTTACAGTTGACCTAGGGGCTATCCATCCCATTCTTCATTCATTCAACAAGCATTCACTGAGTGACAATGGCTTTTCCAGTACTATGGGGGATATTAAAGAAAGCAAAAATGGGGGCCATATCTTCCAGAAGTCTACATCTATTTGAGACAATAGACTCACACATTGGAATAACAGTACCACAATCTCAATGCAAGTTCATCAAATTAAAGGGCAAGTTCTCAGGCTGCTAATATTTAGACCAGATTGCTAGAAGGAGGTGAATCTTTTCACTTTCAAGTTAATCAAAGCATGTGTTAATTACCAGCTGCTGGCATTAGGAAAGTATAAAAATCATCTCATAAAATGCTAATCACCTGTATTATAAATACCTATTTTAAAACTGATATTTTGTCAAATTATTGTAACAAATGATTCTAATTCATTGGTCATGACAGACAGATGCTTCTGACTAAGCCTACATTTTTTTTGAAACCAAATCACATCTGATCAGTCATTCTCTTACTCAGACACCTTTAGTAGCTTCTCATTTCCCAGGATGCCCAATCTCAGGCATGCCAGGCATGGCCCACATGACCTGTTATCACTAACTATTTAGACTCACTGTCTATAGCTATCCCTGACCCATGCCATGGCCTTAATTTGCACTCTCCAACCCAAACTAGTTGCTCTCATTTGAACGCACCCTCTACCTTCCTGCCTCCATTAATTTGTTTGTACTTTTCACACAGCTGGAAGGGTCTCTCCAGGAACTTTTCTTCCAGCTGTTCTATTAAAATCCTATTCATTCTCTAGGGCTCTGCTGAAGTTCCATTCACCTTTTTCATAAAGCCTTCCTTCCTTTACCTCATCAGAACGAAGACCTCATAGATCTTTCTTTATGATTTACATTTTGGCAAAAATATTTATAAAATACCTACCTCATAAGGATCTTTTAAAGATTAAAAAATAAGGAAGATAAAGTTTATAACGCACCTAGCATAACTCCTGACACATAATTGGAGTTCAAAATAAATAGAAGTTTCACATGTATGCATATCTACCCTTAGATGATAAGTTCTTAAAGTTTAACCATATTTTATTTACTTACACACAAACCTATTATGCTAAGTGTTCAATATTTCTTTCTTTTTTTTTTTTTTTAATTTTATTTATTTATTTGACAGAGATAGAGACAGCCAGCGAGAGAGGGAACACAAGCAGGGGCAGTGGGAGAGGAAGAAGCAGGCTCATAGTGGAAGAGCCTGATGTGGGGCTCGATCCCATAACACCGGAATCACGCCCTGAGCCGAAGGCAGACGCTTAACCGCTGTGCCACCCAGGCGCCCCAGTGTTCAATATTTCTTAAATATAATTGGAATATGGGGCACGACACTTTTACAAAGCATAACCAATGCTTTTAATCCTAAAGCTAAGTGTGAGAAGGACTGAAAAACTATGGTTTCCATAATGTTTCTAATTGGGTTGACTATATGGTGCAGAAAAATCATGGTTTTTGGAGTAGGTTCCAGGCTCAGTTTTATTACTGTGTATCTGTGCAAGTTACCTACATTTTCTTAGACTTGGTCTCTTCATATATAAAATTATGTCGGTCAAATGCGCTCTGAAGGTTTATTTTGAGGTCTCTAGAACAATGCTTGGTATTTGGTAGGTGTTTAATAAGCATTGATTATGGATATTAAGCAGGGTTGCGTTTAGATGCCTCATTTATATTACCTACTTTGTGAAAAAATGCTCAAAATTAGCATGTACCAGAACAAAATGTGAATTGTATTTCTTGACCATTCTTTCCTAATATGTAAACAGAACAGCAATTTCTAGCCCTTTTTGTGTGGAAGAGCAGGTGCAATGGAATGTAGTTTACTAGCAGTTTACTATGATCCCTGATGAGTTACCCTATTGATAGCACCCTCTTTGACTTCTCCTGGATGACCAAGGCAGATAACAAGAGGGCAGCGTGGACCATGATGTCAGATCGGACATGAGGATCCATCAACCTATCAGGTAGAACTTAGGAGCCATGATCGTTTTACCATCTACTGGAGAGGGTCCCTGAAATACTGTGTTTCATTTCCTAGTCATTGCTGCCATCTTTCTGAGTCGCTCTTGGTCCACCATATATATCCCTGCTGGGTTATTGCTTTGATTTATGTACGTACGTGATGATGGCAGTGATGGAAGCCTGTTTCAAATGGTGCGTATCCAAACTAAATTGGCCTAGGGAACCCTGCAACAAGAATGAATCAGTCTATCTGGTATTGAATTGAGTGAGTAGCATCCTTAGAAAACAGTTCTTTGACTCACTCTAGCTAACCATCCCATCAACTGAATGTTTTGTGAAGGTTTGTGCATCTTTGACCAAGAAGTGTAGCAACTTAGTGATGGCAATCTCTGAAACTATATGATACAGGAGATCAGTGATAATCTATCAGACTCACTTGCACACGGTGTGTTGGTGGTTTGGGACAGCACCAGTACTTTCCATAGGACAGTGTCTATAATTGGGGTTTTGGCACAAACTCTTAATTTACTTTTCAATTTCAAAATGCCAGGATTCCATTAGTCTATCAAGAGTAACCAATAAAAACCACTAATCACCTCGTTGATAACTTATTAAAATTGGTGCTAGCATCTCCACAGGTTCTAGGGAGGATTTAGATAAAAGAGTTAGGGGAGAACAAGCAAGACTGAGACTAGCTGGGTTTTTCTGTCACATCACCATTGCACAAACCATCACTTAAGATGTACTGAAGTGGACAAGAACCATGAGAGAAAATAACAAAGAAACTCTTGCTTCAATTTTTCTCCATATTCAAGGTAAATGGTGCCTTGGGCCCAAATGAGGTGACTCATTGCCTCAGTTCTCTCTTTCCTGTTTCATGTTCAAATGCAGCCAAGACTGGAAAGTAATCCGACCCCTCCCTGATCATAGTGGACTGCTTCCAGGACGACATTTACTTTTCATTCTCCATGTGCTCTGTAAAACCACCTACTGCTCAGAGAAGCTCTTTGACATGTTCAGAACGCTAAGAGCAAATGAAAATGGCACTTTGAAGGAAAAAAAAAAGAAGAAGAAGCCAGAACAAAGACGTCAGAAACACGATCTGCAAGATCAGGCACTTATCCGCACTCTACGTGAAAAAAGCTTCAGATGCAAAGAACTTAGCGATTTAACTACCAGTTTTCTCCTGAGACTTCACTGTCACAAGAGATCCTTACATTTCCAGTGGCAATGAACAGATTCTCCCCTTTCACTGAGGCCAGCTGCAGCTTACTGGATATTTGTTCCTTCTCAGACGCTGAGATTGTTTTGTGAGCAATGCTGGAGGGAGAAGGAGCTCCAAAGGAAGAGGACATCAGAAGACAAAGGGACAGGTCAGCAGGTGCCTGTGACATCTGTGTCCATTCTGCTCTTTGGCTGGTGGCAGAATGGAAGGCCTACCTTTCATCGGTTTAGCAACATGGCGCCCAAGGCCCATAGTTCAGGCTCTTGGTAAATACTGCTGCGGGATAACAGGGGCTTCAGGGAATACGTCAGAAAGAGACACTACATCCCGGCCCTCCAGCTGCCTTCAGTCTTGTTCAGACACAAGCTTTATGTATATTAATTCACTTCCTTCAGGGCTCCACCCAAAACTCTTCTCCCGTAGGCAGCCTTACAGCACTGACTAATGGCTCCCGCGTCAAGGCTGTGTGCCCCACCAGACTCCTATCCTCCACGTTTACACAACTGGAACTTGGCAGAAGTGCTCTTGCGTTGATTCCTGTGTGCTCAGTCCAACCGATTTGTCAGGATCGTGAGGAGAGGGTTTTGGTTTTCTCTTTCCTTTGTGTCCTTTCACAGTAATTAGTTCTGTAGCTTAAACATAATAAACACTCACTGAGGGAGGACCGATCAGCCAATTCCGACGCCTGCTGCTCAGATACCATTCCAAATGTGCGGGTTCCTGGCTCTCCCCATCACACATTAAGTTCCTGGAGGTTCCCCTTCTTGAGAGGTCTCCAGATTCTCATACTGCCTTTGTGTCCAAAAGCAAAGATGCTCTCAACAGACCAAAAGTTAGAAAAGAATTCAGTGCCTCAGTGAGCTAGACCTCTGCTCATCATAGACACAGGACAAGGGGCTGCTTTCACAGTCTGGGGCACTAACTAGGTTCAGGAGTGCCAGCTAACCATGGCAGGTCCTCAACTCAAAGCGTCAACATTTTCAGTTATGACATGCGACAGTAATTTAACCCCCCGCTAAGGAGTCTCGTGTATCTACTTCTACCTCTTTGCTCAGAAACTCTCTGCTTTCTCCTCTACTACCTTCTTCTGTAGTGTTTAGAAACCAGAAAACCAGAGCTGATTTCTCCTCCTCCTCCATTCCTACCCTCCCCCATTTCTACAGAGAAAGCAGCAACAGAAAGAACAATTTGACTCAGATGGGTAAGGAGGGCACAATGCCAAGCAGTGTTGATACACGTTGGCTACATCTCAGCTAAGTGATTTTTTTTCCTGAGTTAGCACTGCTAAAAAGAAGAATGACTATTTTCATTAATGACTGCTTCGATTGCTTTCTTAAATCTGTGCTAAAGAATAAAAGGGGGGCTAAGGTAGGAGAGGTAATATTCATTTCACCTTGATGCTTACACATAGTCACACAGGTATCACCAGAATAGACATAATGAATCCTCTCGCTTTTTACTTGCCTCTTCTGATTGCAACACATCCTTGGGTGTTCTGCCTTGTCAGGTTTTTCATAACCCAGGGGATAAAAATAAAGTTGAATGCTCCCTTAACCTCTCCTAACTCCCTCCTCCCATTTGCTATTAACGCTGGCCAACAGATCTACCAGCTGCAAGGCTGGTTCCTTCTTGTCATTTGGACTTGAAATTCACACAGCAACTCCTCCATGATACCTACCCAGACGGTCCAATCTAACGTAGCCTCCCCTGTTCCAATAGTCTTCATTACGTTAACTTGGTTCGCTTTTATTCATAACTCTTATCACTGTTGGAAATTATCATCTTTATTTTTGAGTAACTAGACGGTTGTTCATAATACCTCTCTAGAATGTAAGATCCGTAAGAGCCGAGGTTTTTTTTTTTTTTTAAAGATTTTATTTATTTATTTGACAGAGATAGAGACAGCCAGTGAGAGAGGGAACACAAGCAGGGGGAGTGGGAGAGGAAGAAGCAGGCTCATAGCGGAAGAGCCTGATGTGGGGCTCGATCCCACAACGCTGGGATCACGCCCTGAGCCGAAGGCAGACGCTTAACCGCTGTGCCACCCAGGCGCCCCAGAGCCGAGGTTTTGAACTGCTCACCAGTGTATCTCAGTATCTAGCACAGTGCCTACCCAGCATTAGTACAGACACAAGAAACATCAGTGAGTGCGTGAAGATATAGCCCTCCTTACAGGCAAGTCTTAAGTTTCAATTCTTTCTCCTACATTCGTAAAGTGTTTTCCTCTCCAATATAGAGGTCTATCCTCCTTGGACATGGAGGAATTACATATTTGGTGGGATCCCTACAGTTCACAAGTTTTGGTTCTCCATCATTTTCGCCAGTAACCAAACCTTCAGTATTAGTGACAAACAGATGAGGGCGCAGAGGCTTAGAACAAATGTCTTCCCCTCTTGGCAACAGAGAAATGGCAAAACGCCCCTCTAGTGCATGCCATGTTCGATTCCATTCAAATTTGAAAACTCTAGGAAGTCTGAAGACTAACTTATGTTTAAATTTAATATAATAATTATTTTAAAACAATAGCTGTAATATTTTCAGGGCATAGAGATTTAAATATTATAGAATGCTCTCAAATCTACCTGCAAACGTGTAATATAAAACGTTCGCCCTTGTGAAATCAAACAAAAATACACTAATGTGCAAAAGAGCAGATGTGAATAAAAATGGATCACGATGTTTCTAGTCGCCATTAAATAAACCACAGAATACAGGCCACTGACGATTTTATGCTGGTGTTCAGGTGACCACCGCAGGTACACACTCAAGGAAAATCTGCTACGTTTGTTTAACATAAACACTATAGAATCATTTGTAGTGTGTTCTAGGAAGAAAGAGGATATATTAATATTACAATATTCATGTTACTCTCATTAATTTAGACCATTTTTCTAGTATGCTAAATATTTCCCGGTATTAAAAAAACAACAACAACAACAACACATGACCATTAATAGCAAATCTAGCAATCTCTGCCAAAGGCAAGGTAAATGTGTGCTACCTATAAAACAGCCAACCACGGAGCCAGTGACATAATACAAGATTTCAAAGAGGTGCAAGAAAATGCTATTATTTGCCTAATAATCATAATTCTGTTTCTGAATGTGTAATTTTGTCTTTACAACACTGTGCAGTTAAATTCACAGGTGAGTCAAAAATTATCATCTTGGCAGCTGTGTGGCATTCTTCAAATCTCTTAAAATCCCTTGCTTGGGTTTGCTTTTCTGAAAAGCACTTACCCACCTCTCCGGGGTGTTATATGAATCAGGCTTCCTGGAGCCCGCAGAGTGGAAGCATGGCCAGCAGGTTGGAAGCTAATAAGCACGATGGAAACGGGCCCTACTTAGTTACTATGGATACCGCAGATATAAAGGATTCCTACTTGTGGTACTCATCAGCAACTACTAACACAAAATCCCACATGCCGCTTGGACCTGACTGTGGTCATAAATGTTTACTGCACATACATGATATTCATAGAACTGCTAAGGCAGCAGAGCCACCGCACAGGAAACAATACGTTTCTTTCCCTCAGTGTCCGTGCGTATCCCGCTTTCCATCTGGGGAAGTTAAAGTTTTGTTTTGTAATTAGCTTTACAGAATAGAGCGGTTTTTGTTTTGTTTTTTGTTTTTTGTTATTGGATAACTAACACCGCTCGGCCAAAAGCGGATCGAAGCACAGGTCCTGTGCAGGGTCACTGGCTTACCCAGGAACACAGCACCCTTGAAAAGGTTTGAAAACCTCGCTTTGCTGGAGGTGGAGGCTGCAATTACCGGAGCCTGAAAACGGAGTTCTCCAGCAGGTCAGAGAGACGGAGCTGGGCACAGAGCCTGGCTGTTCCTGCCTCTTACCGTCCTATTCATGTGAAAACCTTCCAGACCTTTTCTTGTGAATGAGTCCCAAATTACAACTCAATGTCTCCTCATCTGATCCATGCAAAGGATATCATCTTGCTTTTTTTTTTTTTTTTTTTTTTTTTTTTTTTGGCTTTGAAATCAAATAATCTTTGAAGGCAAGGCTGTCTGTTAAAACACACCGGGGTCATTTCACTCTTGTTCACAGATGTGCCCTTCACACCTCAGAAAGGAAGATGCAGTCGATTGCTGGGACCGGAACTTGCCCTTGTGCCTGATCTGGCTAAACAGTTTCAGGAAATCCACAGAAATGCTTCGTTCTGAAAAGCTAACTGCACGACAAAACCTTAACTTTCCAGATCGAAAAGGAGAGGTCATAGACATGAGTTCATGATCTGGCCCCCAAACGATTCTTCTTGGTTTCATTCCCTTGCTTTCTCTGAGCTGCCGAAAGCATCGCCAGGATTTAGGGTTCACTGCTGTCCACGGTGTGCCTCCACGGCGAGCTCGGCCCAACGAGCTAACAGGGGAGCAACAAGCACGCCAATTATCACGAGCTGAGCGTGGGTGAAGAGGGGCCCGGGAACCCCACACAGGTGCTGTGTCTAGCAGGACACCCGGGGAAGCATCCAGGGAGGAGCACGGGTCCACATGCCACCGTTAGCTGACAACCTATTTTATCTCCTTTGTGCGCAGCGGCCCCCAGATTCCCTTCCTTCTCCACTTTCTGCATCGCTTTTCTTTTTCCACAGTCTCTGGAGATCATTATCCACAGCCATGGCTTCAATTACGGCCACCAGTGGCCCCGTAGCTGTCTCGGCAGCTCAGCTCCCTCTCCCACGCGTCCCCCGTACACAAGGAAGAATGAGAAGGCTCCATCCACTTGGAACTCTAAACCCATTCTCCTCCTTCCTGGGTTTTTCTCTTAGGTGTAATCCTTGACACTTCCCACCTTTTCAATGCTTGGAGTACAAGAGGCTTCTAACAGCTGGCCTCCATGTGGTACCACCAAGAGGATTAATTGTTCTAAAGCAGTATTTTAAACATACTTTCAGAGATATTGAGTTTTTCCTCAATTCCTGTGTCATATAAAAACGTGAAAGTACTTAAAATATTTAAGCCTGTTGGTAGTCGCAGTGGGATGCAGGGAGAGAAGCAGGCAGAGAAAGAGCCATTTCCTGTTGTTCGAGGTTGTGGGTGTGTGTGTGTGTGTGCGTGTGTGTGTGTGTGTGTGTGTGTGCTTTGTGTGCTGCAAGATTCGGAGAAAAAGTAAACATACCCAATGCTTATTCTTTTGTTTTTAGCCTTTAAATGCTCACGTCACACTGTGGAGTTAGCCACATGTTCATGCATTAATCGATTTTTGCAAAAATGCATGTGGCTATATTAAATTTTAAAGTATAGTCTCTTCAGAAAAGAGTTGCAATATTCCTTTACTGAATTTCTGTTAAGAGTTTATCATTGTGTTTACCACAGACATACGTGGTATGTAAATTAAACATAAAAAGTGTGCAGGTTTTTACCAATTTAAGATAAACTGACATAACCTGACAAGAGATGAAACCACCAATGCAATATTCAGAAAAAGAAAACTCATTTAGTTTCTGAACTCAGTCTTCCACAGTGACCCACATATCTTAAAAAATAATTAAAAAATAAAATATATATTCACGTATAAGTTTTGCCACAAGGAACTCTGTTTTATCCATCCCAATCAGCAAGTGCTGTGTCTCTAAATGATCTTTAAAAAAAAAATCAATTACAGACACATTGTTTTTTGGTTGTTTATTTAGAAGAAAATGCCCCAAAATAGACATAACTCTTTCCACTTGTGGAAAGAACATGCCACCATGTTGTCAATACCAGCTTGGCAGCTTCATCTTAGACCGTATCCCTGAAGTAATCCTCTTTTTTTTTTTTAAGATTTAAAAAAAATTTTTTTTAAAGTAATCTCCACACCCAAGTAGGGCTCGAACTTAGAACCCTGAGATCAGGAGTTGCACGCTCTACCAACTGAGCCAGCGAGGCGCCCCTCTCCTGAAGTAATCCTAGCAAGACTTTCTACATTTGCTATCTTTGGAAGGTATTTTTCCAACATCTCTTTCTGTTTTGTAATCTCATTGAACGCAGTAGCAGCGCTAATGTCACTTATATTTACGTCTCTAAGTATTGGATCCAAGAGATTAGCAGTCGTATAACTCTTCAGGGCACAGTAATTAATGACATAATACTGTGCAAATGCTTCTTCTTTTCTTTTTAAAGCTTGCAATTACACAGTTTTAAGAAATCATCTTGTGGGAATGACCTAAGTAGCCTAACCATATACTTTTTTCTTCATCCAACAAATGGATATTAAGCAACTACTGTATACCATTGTCCTCAATTTTGAAGAAAACGCAAAGCATGTAGGTATCTCATCTCATGGAGCTTAAAAAACTGGTAAACAAAGATAAAAAATGTTCAAAAATTATCAGGACAAGAGAAAATGGATAATGCCGTAAGCAAGGCATTAATGACACGTGTTCACGTTCCAGGAATGAGTCAGCCTGCATCTGACTGAGGGAGGCAGGGGTTACTTCATGAAAAGAGCTGGTGTCAAAACCAGACTTTGAAGGTTAAAGAAGATTTTATGCAGTTGAAAGTGGGAGAAAGAAATTCTAGGGAAAAGCAAAGGTGAGAAAATGTCCTGTTGGTGGAATAGGAAGTTCACCTCCTTGGCGACACGTATATGAGGAAAATGGCACACAGACAGCTCAACAGTCCTATCTGTGTGACCTGGAAATTTATAATTTATTCAGTCACTAATGAGGAGCCCCTGGCAGTTTATAAACAGAGGAATGACCTGATAGAGAAATGACCTGAGAGAATAATCTGAAAGTGGCCAAGGAACACAAATGTAACAAGATTGGGGGAAGTACGAGGTGTGTGTGAGCACGTAAGGCGAAAGTAGGCAGGGTAATCATAGAGCTTGCCCTCCCCAAATACGGCACTCTGGGAGGTGCAGGAGGCTGTGATTGGTAGTCATATTGGAACACAGGCACACACTGGGACTGTCTTGAAAAAAACATGACATACGATCATCTTAATTATGGGGCCCTAGTATAGCATGTTAAGAGGCAATAGCTTTATACTAGATAAAGCACTTTATTTAAAAATGGTTTGAAAGTGAACCTCTTTAGAAATAAAATCAGATTTTTTTTGGTAACACCTCCCATCTCAAAGCCATAAACTCGGAAAAAATCCACCAAGGACTTAGGCAGGGCTATAGCTGAACCATGAATTGTCTGCTCACTGTCACACAGAAAACCCAGGTTCTTTCTATTCTGTAAGCATTTTGAGGACGAGGAATGTTTTCTTTATGTCTGAACTTCCTCCAGGTCCAAGCACAGCGGCTTACATATAAAAATTATTCGATTTTTGTCATATTGTATTAAGCAAGAGACCAAAGGCAGAATATGGCAAAATTTGAATTGAAGGGCATTCAGGTCTCCTCTAGGGGCCAGTGGCGATTAGAATGGAGTCGATACAAGGTACTATGAAGGTAAAAAGGACAGATACGGAGGGAGGGCAAGACATGATGGATCCAAGGGCTATTGTGTTATCCAACACAGCAGCCTTACCCACATTTTGCTGTATAAATTCAAATTCGTTAAGGTGAAATAAAGCCAAATATGCAGTTCCTCAAATGCATTAGCCATACTTCAAGTATTCAAGTAGCTCCATGTGGCTAGTGGTTACCATACTGGACGGCACAAATGCAGAACATCTCCATCATCACAGAAAGTTCTATTGGACAGCTAATCCCGAACCAGGAGAATCCTAGCACCTTCAACAACAGGGAAAGAAATCAGAGGGGTAGGTCTAAGAGGCAAAGCAACATCTAAGCTTTTCATGGATGTCAAAAGCTAAGGAGAGGGAAAGGAGAAGGAGGCTGGGGACCCTTGAAGACCTCAGACGAAGCAGGCTCGAGAGAGTCTGATTGCAAATGAGTTCACCAATGTGAACACCTCCTTCAGGCTGTTAAGTGAATTTGATGAAGAAGGAGAGAAATGGGACAAGAACTTGGGGGCCAACAAGGATAAGACTTCTTAGATTGATTCCTATTTCTTTAAGTACAGATCTGTGTCCTATAATTTTTCAAACCCTCCACCAACCATGGCCTATATCTGAACCTTGATAAAAGTGGAGTCACTAACTGGTATTACGGATAAAAAGTGTCCACAGGCATCCGGCCTGGCTGATACAGTCCGCATTTTTCCACAAGGTCAAAGACGGCAATACTCTAGGATTGTCAAGATTTCCCTTTATGACTTTAAAGACTGTTTCTAGGTTAGCTTGGTTAATAATTTAGATCAAAACAATGGAACAGGCCAGCTGATGAAGATCAGAAGCGGAAATGCAAAAGGGCTATCTTTTTAAAACAATCAGAAAGGAGCGTGAGGGGCGACATTTTGACACTTTGGCTTCGTGTCTGGGAGTTTATGTGCATTTGCGTTTTGTGTCGAAGGGTTCCCCATTATCGCAATATTTAATATACATGAAGCCCCTGAAATGTTGACTAACAACATGTGTACTGCTCTTTTATGGATTCAGTGTGTAAAGGTGTAATGTAAGGCTGCCTGTTTTGTAAGTGATAGAGAAAAATCAGAGTGGCACAGCCAAATTATTACAGGGTCAAAAAAATATTCTTGCAGGGGCGCCTGGGTGGCACAGCGGTTAAGCGTCTGCCTTCGGCTCAGGGCGTGATCCCGGCGTTATGGGATCGAGCCCCGCATCAGGCTCCTCCGCTATGAGCCTGCTTCTTCCTCTCCCACTCCCCCTGCTTGTGTTCCCTCTCTCGCTGGCTGTCTCTATCTCTGTCGAATAAATAAATAAAATCTTTTAAAAAAAAATATTCTTGCAGCATTTTATTCTAACAGAAACTGGAAAATAAACTTTTTTTCACTTCATAACACACATGAAACCTGAATATTATTTGAAGTTGATAACAGAAGCTGGTGTTTCTAAATATGTCATTGAATCCAACACTTTTAAGCCTTGAGCCAATGTAGGAATTACTGAATCAGATTTTTTTTTTAAGTGGTAAAGGTGGAGAACTGTAAAATCGGTCATAAAACATATGGAATACTGAGGGACGATTCAAACAATCTGACTTGCTATTGTATGTATACACAGTCATTTTTTTGAATTAGTACATACCATTGGAAACTGCATCAACCCATAAAAATAACTCATATGCCTATTATGTTTTTCCATTTTAAGCTTGTAATAGCAATAACGACCTTAGCAAAAGACATTTCCTTGGAATTAATGGCTGGCTGGGAGGCAGAGCCAAGGGCCACTGGTTCCTCCCAGCTGGTCATTAATCCTCAGGAAATGCCTGCACCTCCATCATTATTGCTAAAGCACCATTACAGAAAATTCTCACAGTTCTAATATATGGAAATTTGAGGCTATTTTGCAAGCCCACAGTATTCCTGTTAGCTAATAGGCCACCACTGAGCACAGCGGACATAATTACCAAAATGACAGAAGGGAAAATATTGTTCTCCTAGGTCTGTAAGATTATAGGAAATGGGGACTAGCCTTATGGGAAGAAGTATATTTGAAGCTAGAAGACATTAATTTAAAGAGATATTTGGAATCACGTACATAAAAGTTAATAAAAGACAGAGCATCCATTCCAGTTACTTGGTTAAAAAATATTTTTTAGAAAAGTTACAAATTAAGGTTATATGGACCTTTATTTCCTCCCGAGCTGATCAAAGAGAATGAGGTCAGGAAGCCTATTTATGAACACAAATTATTGTATTTGACTAGTGAAGTTTAGGGAAATGCATACAATTGAGAATAGGATTTCTTTCTTTTTAAGTTTTACTTAAAAATTATGTACATACCATTAAATATCATATAGTAAACATTTGTTTTAGACTTTATTACCCCGGCAGCTTTTTTTTTAAGTTCAGGGTTTTGTTTTTGTTTTTCTTTATCTTGGCTCGAGGCTTAGCACATGCCAACAACCATCAAATAACTGAGGATAAAATGATAAATACAGTGCTGGCGTCCTGTGGTATAGTCTTCAATTCTCAAAAACAAAACAAAACAAACAAAAAAGAAACCCCCCACAGATTTACTGGCTTCCAGGCTAAGACGAAAATTAGGTGTTTTTAGGTCTATTCATTCCCTCCTTTAAATAAACAGGGCCCAACAAACGGTTTCAAAGTAGGGAATTAATCCAAAAATCACACCCAAAACAGTCTATAAATCTTTACAATGTGTTATTATAACGAACTACAAACGTTGGCTACGATGCTTTCCATGTAACGAAATTCACTGCAGGTTCTCACTGTGTGCTACAAATACCTGGTTCTAAAAATGATTTGGGAGCTAAAGAGACCCTCTACGGGGTAACTTGTGCCCCCACCCAAAAGTGTTGAAGTCCTCACCCCTGTGCCTCTCTGAACGTGACGTTATTTGGAGACAGGGTCTTTGCAGACGTAATTGGGTGAAGGGGAGGTCTTTGGGTAGGCCCTCATCCAGTACGACTAGAGAAGAGGAGACGTATAGACACACGGCAGGAAGAATGTCATGTGACGACAGAGGGAGAGATTGGAATGATGCAGGCTAAGAACCATCCAGAGCTACCAGTGACCCCAGGAGCCAAGGAAAAGGCGTGGAACAGATTCTCCTCGAGCCTTCGGAGAGAGCACGTCCCTGCCAACACCTTGATTTCAGACTTTTGGTTCCCAGAACTGTTAGAGAATAAATTTCTGTCGTGCTAAGGCACCCGAGTTCGTGGCGCTTTGTGACAGCAGCCCCAGGAAGCCATGACAGGCTCTGAAGGAAGAGGTTCATCAGAAGAACTGTCAACATTACAAATGGAAAATCAAGAAAGACTGGTAGGGTGACAGGAAGTTGCTCCCTGTAGTGGAAAAGCAGTGGACGAGAAGTCAGGAAACCTGGTTCTTGTCCTAGCTGATGAGGTGGTGTGACCTCGAACTGGACACTTAATTGTTCTCAACTTGCATTTTGTCACCTGCAAAATAGGAGAGAATTCAACTGCAGAATCTCTCCACCAAGTCTAGGGTGACTGCGGGGTACGTCAAGTACCAAATAGACCAACGTTTTCATACCTACAAAAAAAATCACAATTTTGGCAGAGTTTGGACGAGGCCTCAGTGACAGACACCAGGACACAGGAAGCAGAAATGTAGGCTTTCCTTTGCCACGTCCATGGCCACACCTTTTCTAGAAGTCTGACCACAGTTACTTGGATCAAGTAAGACCCAAGGGTGTTTGCTATGGAAGTCAGAGCAGCCTGTCCTGACATTCTTTTAGGATTTTTTTCTGAACTTTCAAGATTCTCAAAATGTCTCCAGCTGACTTATAAGTAAGCTTTGGTTTAAATAATTGTTACCACCAAAAATAAAGAGTGTTACTTGTAAATCATGAAGTTGTAAAGGGCCAGTAGGAAAAGTCTGAGTCCAAAGAGGAAAAGAAGTGCTTTATATGCCGCAGCATAGTTGGGATTTAGGATTCGAAAGAACGGTGGTAACAAATGTGCTAAACTTGCTCTCCAGAAGGATCCATAGTGATCAGATTTACAGCTTGTTGCTCACTGGTTATTACGTCCAAACATCATCATCCTCACCATCATCATCATAAATGTGGTCATCTCATCAAACACTCCGATTCCAGGAGTGACAAGTAGAATGCGACAGGCTTTTGTCATTATCAAATGTTAATATTCACAGTTGGAACTACTTGTAAATCCAGTGTTTCTCAAACTGGAGGACAAGACTGAGATACTTAGCTGGTGAGGCAGCTTGGCTACGTGCCAGTGTTTACACCTCAGCACAACTTTGCTCTGTGTGTGTGTGTGTGTGTGTTTGCATGTGTGTGTATGACAGTTGCAATTTTTTTAAAAAATTTTAATTTAATTTTTTTTAATTTTTTTATTTTAATTTTTTAATTAAAATTTTAAATTAAATTAAATTAAATTAATTTAATTTAACCTAATGGTATTGCAGCATTCTCAAATGGGGATATTCCTACAGGTCTCGAGATAACAGGATTCTACTGCAGTTCATTCTAGAGACTGGGCCAGATAGCCAAAGTGCAATTAACAGGACATTTCCCCAAAGAGTATCTGTTCTCATGGACATTCAAAATCTGTGTGAGATGGATTTCTAGAGGGAGCAAAGTATTTATCCACAACTTCAGGACTCTGGAGACATGTTTCAATATATCCCAAGAGGGCAAACAGGTACTCAAATCAGCCTGTTGTTGTATGTGGCCTCAGGAAAAGCAGGTGTGTTACCCTACGAGGCCAACTCTTTGCTTCCTGGCCTCTGAAATTGGCAGAACTCTTAACATAGTACAAAAGCATAAGTTACTCCAGGCAAATAGCTAGCTGTGTGCCAAGCCCACCTATGATTTTGGCTGGGTCAGCCAGCCCTTTCTAATGAGGGAATGTGAAAGAGTAACTACACAGCCACAGACAGGAACCAGGGGCCAGATTTCCACTCTCCACCTTCCTACAGCCACAGAAAGTTTTTGCATGCTTAGAAGAGAAGACACTTAATGTCTGTCATCACAGGATGTGTCGAAAACTCTCAAGCAACCTACAGTCTTAGAAGAGAATACCTCTGGAGGTCATACGTGAATTTACACAGGTGGTAAAACTGTATAGAACCACACACACACACACACACACACACACACACACACACACGAGTACCATAAACATAGGCATATGAGAATATGATGGGCGGATTGTGTTCATGCAATATCCTAGTTGAGATTCTGTACAAAATACCACGACTGAGGGGAAATTGGGCAAAGTGTACAAGGGATTGTTCCATATAATTTCTTACTACTGCAAAGGAATTTACAGTTATAAGAATTAAAAAGAAAGATAAGGTTATATTTGCTGGAATTTGGAGTAGAGGAGAAAGGGAGAAAGTAAGGGAGTCTAATTTTTCTCTCTACCAGGAAGAGGGCAAGAAAGAAACTTTTTTATTTAAAAAAATACAAATGTGTAAGGTTATCAAAAGGTTCCGTTCCAGTTTGATGTTTTTCCTATCTAGGAATTTGGAAACAATGTGGAGGGCCTTCCTTCTGATCTTTTTTTAGGGGAGAAGAAGAGAGGTCAATAAAATCCAAACAACGTTGGGAAAACACAAAGTATCTCTAAATACGTACTCCCATCAGCTATTTTTCATACTGAATACTTTCAAATGTCACAATATTACACATAGTTTACCAATTTTGCATGAAGTTAAAAGTCATTAATCCCGTAAGAGATTTTATTATGATTCATGAGCATGGGAAGCGTCGCTGTAAACCAGTAGGATCATCTTTTGTAGATGAACTGGAGTCTGGAACTGCATTCCCTCACATCTGCCTCAGCTTTCCCTATGGATTTTAATTGGGGAACTAATGCTATGGTGGTGTTCTCAAATTTGGATATTCCTATTTGAGGTCCAGAGAGAGACAGGAAAAGCAACTAAATTTATTGAGCACTCACTATATGCCAAGCACTGTGTATTGAGCTGCCTAGACCAGGAAGGGTGGGACCCGTGTGTGGTGAGGGTACAGGCTCATGCCCCAGACATGACATCACACTACCACTCTGCCCACTCAGAATCACTGACTTAGGAGGCCAAAAACGATTACATGATTCAGTGGCTAAGGTCACAGACAGCCATGGAGGAAAGGGCCCCAGGAAAGCAGCATCTCCAAATCCCAAATGGACAGCTGGATCATTGTGGCTAGTTTTACTGGAATATAGAAACATGTAACAACATCAATAGGGATGTTTCACCAAAATCCACTCTCTGCTACCCAAACTTGAGTTCTTTCAGCCCCGTAATTAAACATAAATCCAAGCTGAATTGAGGCAACACAACAACAAATTAATATGGTACAAATATGGGGGAAAGCTGCTCCTATAAATGGTAACTGTATATTCGAGAGATTTTTTTTAAGAAGACAACACGTGTAAATATTCATTTAAATATGACTACGTCCACTCTACTTTCTTTTCCCCCAATTTGAACACTCTTAGATGGTCCTCAGGGCTCGGGCTCTCAGAGCTAAAGCGCTTAGCCTTCCTACTGGTTTCCTCCAACACCACACCCTCAGCTCCGCACGAGTCAGTCTACCAGACCGACCTCCCCCCTTCGATTGTATTTCTGCAGAAATGGATTGTCCTCTACTGCCTGGGATCACTGCGACCTCCAAAGTCACTTCCACTGTAAGCGATCCCCCGTGTCCCAAAGTTCCCTTCTCATTCCGATATGTTTTGAGCATGCCATTTTTCTGTTTGGAACTTGGCACTGACTATCTTAGGAGACACGGATCTATACTCCTCTCCTTTAATATCCATCACTTGAGACAACTTTCCTGCTTATCCACTTCTCCTGGGCCACTTCATCCCTTTATTCACACTTTGATCATCTGGCCCCCTCTTAACCTCACCCAACAGTGCACACTGACTCTCTCTGCACACAAGTATAATCGTATACTGTTGGAACTGTTTTAATATATGTCATTGTACATCCGAAAGTTATCCATTTTAGCCTTCGAACCAAAAGAGCAGATGAAAATGGAAATAGAAAAAGCGCAAATGCCTCCTAATTGCTAAGTAGGACAAGGGTGAGGCTGAAGACGATGACCTAAGTTTTAAAAGTTATATAAACAACAGGCAATTTCATTCACCCTATTATAAAATATTAAACTTTAATTGCTGATTATATGTACCGCTATCACCTTATGACCATGGTGCTTCGTGACTCATAAATTACCTCCTTATGTTATCCTAACTGCAACCCAGAAAGGAAGCCTCGAGAAATACGATACCTGTCATCCCCATCTTACATATGAGCAAACAGGCTCAAGGCTGTTAAGTGACTTTTCCAAGCACATATAGTTACAAATTCATTAACTCAGAAAGCAAGCCAGAAAGACCTTCCATTGCAAACCTAGCATTCCACCTAGGATACCATCTGAAGTCTCATTTAGGACCAAGATTCACAGGTTAGAAAAACAGGACAAAGTCAGAAATATCTGGGAATGTTACCGTGGAAAAGAAAAAGCTGACTTCATAAATTCTCACAGGTTTTAACACTAATGATGCAAGATACTATATTCTGAGCATTTACTAGGAGCTGGCCACTTTAGCTAAGACTGCAAGGGAGGGAGTAGGAGCTGTGTTTTACAAAAGAAGGCACTGAGGCTCAGAAGGGCAGCGATGGCTTAAGGCTGGTAAGGGCTAAGGCCCGGACTCAAACCCAGATCTGTGTGGACACTCTACACTGCCCCAAGTAAGACGAATTATTTTGAAGAAGAACACACCAGATGTTCTCTGTCACCACGAAGAACCGCACAAGAGGAAATGGACTGAAAATCGTACAAGGAGAAATTGAGGTTGAGTATAAGACCCTTCCGTGACAGGCTGGGTATTTAAATTTGCACACCATGACCAAGGGTACTCATGACATCTTTCTGGACAGCTTTTCCTCACATGTAAAGATTTTCTACCAAAGATAGTTTTGAGATTGAAAGTAAATCAATAGAAACATTTTCTCAGGCTCACAAATTTTATAGGAAGATAAAACCTCAAAAGGAGACATCTACATTTTCAGGCAAATTTTAAAAGCTGTGCTTGCCTTAAGCATATAAGATGTCGGCTTCTCAAATGGGGAGCACTAAATTTTTATTGGAACATAATTACTTAAAAGAATAGGAAATAGCAATGATGAATACATACCACATTATAACAATCCTGGGCAGAAAATGCTTTTTTTAGAAAAAAAATTCAGTTGCAAGGGAATTCTTCATGCTGTGACCATGTATGGCCAAACCCTCTCAAACTATACAAGCTAGGTACACTGGACCTTCTATTAATCCCATAATGTACATAACGAACATAAAAGCTCACTCACTGCATCATAGCAGGAAACACGTGGTACTTACTTACTGTAGGGCATGAATTAGTTTTCTGTGAATACTTACGAACCCTTAAGAGGTTCCAACAATGCAAGTTAGATAATAGAGCAGTTTTGTTCCCATAGGTGTTAACAACTGAAAAGAGTCCCAGTTGATATCCACTGAGATCAGTGATTTAACAGCGAAGCAGATTAAGACTATGTATTAGACTAAGTCACCGTTCTATTGTTTAGAAAATTACAGACTTTCAATGGTTTTTGTGTAGCTTATCAATTGCCTGAACAGGATGTAAAGCAGACACATAAAATCCTAAGCCCGACTGATTCATGGATAAACTTTAGTGTCCACAAAAAAGTAGGGTACCCTTGGAAGAAGAGCATTCCTAGTAAAAAAAAACAAAAACAAAAACCCGCAAGATCTACCAGTCCCTTGGTTTGATAGCCTGGAAACGGCATGCTGTACACCGCAAACCTGAACAGAACGTCATTAAACTCTACCCCATTGCTATTCAAGGAATTCAAAGGGGGTGAAATAGGGGTGGGAATGAGTTCACTTTCACCCAACCCATACAGGAATTATAGAGTCCAAAGACAAGGAAGGGAAACAAAGAATGTAAAATCAAACTTTGCTTACTCTTAAACAAGAAATTTAAAATTTACTAAGAGCACAGGAGAACGAAATGTTATAGGATGTACGGTATCAGCACACATCGCCTTCCCGTTCTTTCTGATAAACTCATAAGGTGTGCACCCCGCCTCGGTGCTACTCAGGGACTGTGGGCCTCAGGAGAACAGGCTGGGGGGCGGAGGGAGCACAGAGATGGCCACGTGCATCCGTCCACCTCCAACTTCATCCATTTCCATTAGGGAATGTAGAGAATATTAAAGTTGGGCCATCTGAGAGAATAAGGGCAGGAAAGAAAATGTAGAGACGGAGATCCTGTGACAGGGAAATGACCCTCTACGATCAGCTTCGGACACGCACTGAAGTCGTCTTCGACCTCAGAATCATTTGGAACAGTGAATGATAAAAGACTGCAAAACAAATTCTACTTTATAGGACACTATCAGCTATCATCTTATGATTCTCTGTTCTTAAACACAGGGTAATTCCCTCACCTCCCTGGGCTTTGGTGGTTCCCGTAATAGGGTGCTCCCTCAAGACTGAAAATATTTGGGTTGTCTGGAAACTTGGCAGGCCTGCACTTCCTTTATTGGTAATGTTAATGCTTAAACTTCTAAGTTATGAGTTAAGACATTGCTACCTTTGTTATTCTGACTGTGGACTCCTTACCCCTTTGGTGGTATAAAACCTAGGGTATTAGCTCCCTCCCCCACCAATGAATCCTTAGTTGTAAGCCCCCCAGCTTTATGTGGGGAGTTTCAAAATGCCCCTTCAAAGTCCCCTGAAAGAAGTGCTTCAAAATGCCCCTGAAAGAAGTCAAAGAAACAAAGAGTTATTAACTGATTTTCCTTTTTTGTTTATTTTCATGTGAACACTAAAAATTAGGAGCAAAGGACATGGGAAACAGGCAACTAAAATAAGTTTTTGTAGGGAAAATAAATGAGAAACTACCTGAGAAAAGTATTCTGTGAGCTTCTGCCAACAAAGCTTTCTTCTGTTTTTCTGATGATCCAAAGTTGTGACAAAAATTCTTTGAAGGTACAGCGCTAGAGTCTATTTTGGAAAGCAGAACGCTATTTCCAGGAGTGAGGGAATGGAAAGATGAATATAGGGCAAGGCATTCAAAGTCTGTATCGGGCCTGGGTGATAGTGGTTCCCAGCTTACTTCTTCAGTGGAAAGGCACAAGCTGGAATTTGAAATTATTACAAACACTGCCTTGATGCCTATGGTGTGTACTTTTAACCCCTTTGGAGCCTCTTTGAAAATACAAATCTTCAGATTAAAAAAAAAAAAAAGACAGGGGCGCCTGGGTGGCACAGCGGTTGAGCGTCTGCCTTCGGCTCAGGGCGTGATCCCGGCGTTCTGGGATCGAGCCCCACATCAGGCTCCTCCGCTATGAGCCTGCTTCGTCCTCTCCCACTCCCCCTGCTTGTGTTCCCTCTCTCACTGGCTGTCTCTATCTCTGTCAAATAAATAAATTAAATCTTTAAAAAAAAAAAAAAGACAAAGCATGCGATTCAAATGCACATTCATACTGGAAAACAAACGTTCAAAGACCCTGCTTTATACACAGTAAAGAAATACTGTTATTCTATTCAGCCAACATTTATTAAGTCCTGCTAGGGGCCCGACACTGTGCTAACATCAACAACCGTGATCTGCTGACTGCATGCCACACAGTGAATAAAGATTTTTGGTGGCTTCTCATTGAATTCATACAAAATAATCCTATGAAATGAACACTAAAACTTCTTGTTTTACACACAAGAAGATCAGAGCTGGTGACAACAAGCAACTTGCCTTGCTAAGCTGTTAACTGAACGCAGGCAGTCTGAGCTCCTAAAAATTGGCTGAATATCCACCTAGGTCCTAGGTGCTAAGGGTAAAAGGATAAATATGATATGCTTTGCACTTTCAAGAGCTCATTTTTAAATACAAAGGGTAGCACTACTCAGAAATATTAAGGTATACAATTAATCGCTTAAAGTCATCTGATAAACAAATTATCAGCACGAACAAGGAGAAAAAAATTAGAGCAACGTATGTTGAGGCAGTGGCCCGACAGAATTATCCTGATCTTTCTAATTCCCTTTCAAACCCTCCTTCTTGGAGCCAGTATCTGGCAATTTAATACCTATCTGTTTAAACCTATACTAACCAGATAAAATTTGACTCACTATTTTGATAGATCAAATATGTTTACATTTGCTATTAGCCTGGATGTTCACTGTGGTGATAACGAGAGAATGTAAACTCAGGCCCACTTGTACAATTAATTCCTAGATTATATGTATAGCTATATACAAATAATGACACTGAGTGTCCTTAGGATTTGGAAAGCAACACAATCATTTCTATGGAAGGACTGTTAAATTCCGGGAGCTCAAAATACTTGAAAACCGGAATTTAATTTAGCTTCACGGGCTCCAAAGCACGGAGGGATAATCGACGGGGCTGTCAAAAGGTTTTCCTTTTGGTTCCCCAGACTGTAAGTGCCCCCAAAGCAACCCCCATCTATACTGTTGGCCTCCATAACCCCAGGACCTAGCACAGGGCTTGATCCATAGTCCCTAACCATAGTACGTCAGAAGACTTTAGTAAAATGTTCAGATAAATGGATAAGTGCAAAATCAAATGGTCTCGCCATTGTAGCCTTAGGGTTTACGTGGTCCAGCCAAACAAGACAGAAGTAAACAAACAAGTAAGTGAACTAAAACAGTGTCCAAAACAGTCAGGTTAAGCGTCCGACTCTTGATTTGGGCTCAGGTCATGATCTCAGGGTCATGAGATTGAGCCCTGCGCTGGGCTCGGTGCTGTATGGAGCCCGCTTAAGGTTTTCTCTCTCTCCCTCTCCCTTCTCCCCCACCCCCTCTAAGAACAAAAACAGAAACAGGTGTCCAAGCATTTTTTTTTTGCAAGTCTGTGCTGTCCGTCTTACATGCTTAGCCTTCTGCAGGATATTTCGTTCAAAGAGACGCTCAAAGTGCATTTCCTGGGTGAGTGCGTTGAAACCACAGCACAAAGTAATGACAAGGCCTCCCTTGGTCCTACAGCCGGGATTAGCTCTATGAGCTTTTCACACTCAAACAGGACTCTTTGAGCATCATAAGGCAATCTCCCCCCACCTGAATTTAAACAACTATCATTCCACAACCTGAGTCTCATGTAAGAGTAGATTTAATGCCATTCTTCTGAATGTGAACAGGGTGCAAAAGCCTGTTAAACCAAGTCTGATTTGCAGCCACTCGTCAATGCTGAGGAAATATGAAAAAAGAGGCCTCTGCTTCCCATAGCATCCTAAAAAAGACACCATACTTCTAAAATCACATTTATTATAAGAATGAATAAAGAATGAGTGAAAAACTAATTTTGGGGTCGTGGCTACATTAGATTACCCCTGAGGATAGAGTCTGTGTAGCCTGGGTCTATCAAATCGACAGACAATCTGAAAACTTTATGTCTGTCAT
The DNA here is from genome assembly GCF_017311325.1 of Ursus maritimus. Taxonomy (NCBI): domain Eukaryota; kingdom Metazoa; phylum Chordata; class Mammalia; order Carnivora; family Ursidae; genus Ursus; species Ursus maritimus. The sequence continues at coordinate 8,250,466 of NW_024424564.1, read as the reverse complement.
TACTCCCCGCCTCTTTCCCCACCAAGTCTTTTACCAGAGTTGACCCCCTGTTTCTGGCCCTGCCCCCCATCTGGCGGAGGTGCTAATGAGTAGTGAAATGGCCAAAGGGCAGGCAGCAGGGGGAGCTGGGAAAACAAAGCAAAGAAGGAGACAGGAGGCTGGGTCACCTACAAGCTCAGTAATCAGTCCCGGCTAACAGAGCCGGCTGCAGCAATGGAGTTTCTTGTGTTTTCCAGCCCTCGGTGCTTGAGAGCCATTAGCTACAGATAGAATGTTCCTGTCAGGTACTTCACCAGGAGAAAAAGCATGGGTAAACTGAGCAACCTGCCTATTATCTCCCGCTCATCAACACACAGAAGTCCTGATTTCAGTCCATAGTAGAGACAGTAGGCTCGATGAAACGCCATTAAATTGAACTTTGGCCAAAAACGGTTAAATATTTGTGTCAAATATTGAAGAGTTTAGAATAAGGAATTCCTGGACTTAAAAAAAAAAACTTAAAATAAATGCAGATACCACCTTTAAAAACAGAACACAAATGTTTTCTTGAAATATGGAACAGTTTGACCTATGTTGCCTAGTAAAAACTATATACATACACACACATACATAGAGAGAGAGCATGTTAATTGTATTTATATACATCGTGAGAATTTCCAATATTTTAGAAATACATACTGCCATCCATAAATACTCAGTTGTGGGTAAGCATATGTAAATATGCGTCTGGTGGTATGGATAAAGTCTTAAGTACCTTTCCAGTCGTATAATTTCATATTCTTTGAATTCCATAACACCTGACATTTAATTAGAGTGAATGGAGGTAACTGTCTTAGACAAGATTTTATTGAGCTGATTATTTTGTGTGGAGAAATAGGACATTTATCAGAACTACCTCCTATCTATAATTTGTCACTCAATCCAGTGGGACAAAAATATGTTCTTCTTTGATTATAGACCCCATGGTGTTTGCGGAACTGTGACAACGTCACCTGAGTGGCAGACCCGGGGGTCAACAGCTGTACGGTCCTGAACAGACAGGATTTGGTAAAGTTGGCCATGCCAAACTGAGCCGGACGGCAAAATAGGGCAGGTTATCGACCTCTTTTTTAAAGACTTCGTTTAACAGACTAATTAAGAATAGCATTTCAATATTTAAACAAATAAAAAAGGAGATTAATCTTGAATCAAAATATGAATGATCAAATCTAATTCTTGCCTTCAGAGTATGATTTATTTCTTAGTACTTTCATATTTAATTTTGCATTTTTAAAGAGTTATTTTAGTAAATTTTGTAGTAAGCTATTCAAAGAGAAAATAAAGTGAAATCACTTTTTCCCCACAGAGTTCTATTAGAGTTTACAAAGCACTCCATTTTTATCAGAAAATACGGCAAAGGAGATGGTTTCAGAAAACACAGCTTACCAATTTTCAACACATTATATGCATCAGAAGACTCCTATGTAAGTTACTGAACATATAGCAAAGAACCATGTGCTTTTGGGGGAATATCTCCACTTTTTAACGCATGTTATTACTACAAATTTCTAAGGGAAAATGGTTTTCCCTCCGCACACTCCATTAGCAGCTCTTGATGTTATATCAAAGTCACTTCCTCCCCTCCGACTCCCATAAAAAGTTACAATTATCTGCAATATGCATTATTGGATATTTCTTTCTAAACATCAAAGTTATACTTCAGTTTAAAAAAGCAAGTGTTAAATTACAAATGGCTGAAAGTTAAAAAAAAAGGGGGGGGGAACAAACATCTGGAGGGGAAAAGTCATGGAAATGAAAACCTAATGTTTGAGCTTCCACATCAGATTTCCAGGTTCCTCAATACACTAATGCTTGGGATCTTTAGAAGAAATCCAAAGAGTTTTAATCAATCTAGTTTGTAATAGGTTTTAGGCTGATTTAATTTCCTGTACTTGATCTTCACATCATCGCTGAAGTTTCTAGATGTCTTCAAACTTGAAAAAACAAAAAGCCTTTGTGGCCTCTCTAGAATCCTCACATGTCTGACTAACAGCTGAAATCACATCACTTTCCTGTGCATCACAAGCTCTGAAAAGACAACTGCCTCCCCAAAAGAGATGCAATGGAAATGCATATTTTTAAATCAGTGCACTGCACACACCCCATTCCCAAATAAAGAGAATGAACAACCCCTCCCCCAAAACAGCTGGGCTTCCTTAGTGACCTTTTCAAAGTCCAGCTTTAGCAACTCGTCCTTGGTTCAATTTCTAGGTCAATCTCAGTACCTCCAGAGTGTTGGCTGGTTGATTGGTTGGTTGGTGTTTTCTCTTTACAAACCATGAATTCATATTGGGGGTATACTTCCCTTGTGTCCTGTTTCCTTTCTCATAAAGGTATTCTGAAAACAAAACACCTACAAACATCTTTGTTCCCACTGCTTTACTCTTTATTATTCTGTCCTTGCTTTTTTTCTTTCCCCTCCAGAAGCACTAGTCACTTCCCTAAGCAACATCTGGATGGAGCGTTTCATCTTCCAGGTTCGCATCTTCTTGAGACTTCGCTCCATTCTCTAAAACTTCTTCCAAATAGTTTCCATCACAAAATCTGTTCTGTGATGAGCTCGCTTCCCAGGCAAAAACTGAGAAAGGCAAATATTAAATGCCTCATCTCAACTGGCAGAAGGACTAATGGAATTCTACGGAGGTTCCAAGAAACCAGCACGTCTCTGGACGTGCATATTGAGACACACAGGAGGAAGCACACTTTTCAGACTGATGAACAACGCATGACACCAAAACTCTACAATTAGAAGAGAGGCTTAGAAACTGCTATGCACAATTTTCCCCTTAACTGAAAATAGATTCAAAATGTACTTTAGGATTATTTATAAGCAGTTCTTAAGTTTGATGATACTAAGCCTAGATACATTAAAGACATAATGATACCACCAAGGGTGCTTGGCTGGTGTGATGCCTGACGGTCACCTCCCTCCGTGCGTGTGACTACTGGTAGCTGTGAGTAAGTAGGGCTTAGGCTGTTGGTGGTAACTACATGAAAATGAAGAATTAAATGTGGTATTAATCGTATTATCTAACGTTATTTGAGTGCTCGAATGTGCTATGCCTTTTATTAAGCCCTTTGCACGCTTGATCTTATTTAATCCCCACAACAATTCTATGTATGAAAAAGGTATCTACCTAACAACTATGAAAAATGTGTTGCTCTTTCCACCTTTTTAGAGATAAGGAAACCAGATCTGCTCCAGATTCCATAATTAGTCAAGTGATGGGCCAGAATTTGAACCCAAGCCGTCTGAATCCAGATCCTGAGCTCCCAACTATAAGACCAGGAGGAAAATCTAGGTCCCACTTCTCTCTCCTTCCTTTACACCCCTCATCTCCTCCACACCAAAAAAAAATTTTTAAAGTAGAAGTCCAGACTAGCTCATTAAAGTAATAGATCCAAAATCTAATTCAAACTCAGGGGGTTTGGAGGGGGCACAAGCAGAGTAAAGGAAAGAATAAAAGTGCGCTTAATCAAAATCCAGCTAATATACTCACTGGATTAGCCAATGGTCCGTCCCTTGCTGAAGCAAGACTAATGCAAGTTTCTCCTCTACGTCTACACACGTACTTTTGGTTAGTCAACTCCTGAGTATCCTACCAACTGCCGATTCCAATCACATCGGATGAGAGGGTCACACTGCAGATATTTTTTTCCAGGCCTGTTACATGACATTGTAAGATTTATAGGACATCTTTTTAAAAGTGAAGGAACTTTAAAACAAAACAAAACAGCGCAGAAGAATAAAGGGTAGCAATTTGGCTTTTAGGCCATGTACCTAGTAAATCAAGTCAGTTCAAAAATACATTTCTAATACAAGGAAATCAGTGAACGACACTGCTGGAAAGAACTGAACTTACTATGAAGCACAAGCCCATTTCCTATGGAAAATGCAATAATTTATTTCTTTAGTTCAAGCTTTCCAGAAAAGAATGCCACTGAACCGAACGCCTGGCCGTGACTGGTTGCGGACTCTACCCAACAGAATATATACAAGCAAAGAGGAAACACACTGTCTAGAAAAAATACACAATTTCCTTTTATTTCCTCTTCTAAGTAGAACAGCTCTTCTTTGGGGACCAAGTGAGGGAGCTGTAACAGTTCACTACACAATATTTTCCATTCTCACAGCCAGTAAAAATTAGACATCACCCCAGTCAATGAGGACGACCCTGTGACTCCCAGAAAGCAAGGGCTTCCATGGTGGTTGCTTCTCGTGGGCTTCTTCTCCAGCATAAAGATCAGATGCCTGGAATCCATATCTCCCTCCAATGAGTAAGACTCCATCAAGAAAGAAAAGAAGGCACATAGGTCCTTGGCTGAAACATTGTCTATGTAAAGATGAGTGGTGGGAAATAAAGCCGTAAAGATAGGTGGGTGGGAACTGTGGGACCTTGAAAGTGCTAGAGCAGCTTGTAATTAATTCAGTGGCTAGCTGTGCCACCTTAGCAAGTTTCAGAGCAATGACGTGACTATAATCTACAGATATTACTGGTGAACATTATAGGATATCCCAACGGTAGAACAATACGAGGTAGAAAGACCAGCTAAGAGGCAAGCTATGGAAAGAATCTAAGTGTCCATGTACAGATGAATGTTTAAGGAGATGTGGTGTGTGTGTGTGTGTGTGTGTGTGTGTGTGTCACACACGCACAATATATATATAGGATGGAATACTGTTCAACCATGAGAAAGCAGGAAATTTGGCCATTGGCATGGATGGGACCTGAGGGCATTATGCTTAGTGAAATAAGTCAGACAGAGGAAGACAAATACTGTATGATCTCACTTGTAGGTGGAATCTAAAAAACCTAGACTTACAGAAACAGAGAGTGGAATGGTGGTGGCCTGGAGTGGAGGGTGGGAGAAGTGAGGAAATGTTGGTCAAAGGATACAAACTTTCAGTTATAAAGTCTAGAGATCTAGCATGCTGATTTTAGGTAACAACACTGTACTATATGCTTGAACGTTGTTTAGAGAGTAGATCTTCAATGGTCTCACCACAAAAAAAGAAATGGTAATTATGTGAGGTGACAGAGGCCTTAACAAATGTTACTGCAGTAATCATTTTGCAATACGTAAGTATCAAATCCGCGCTTTGTATTCCTTCGGTCTCCACAATGGTGTATGTCAATTTTCTCTCCATGAAGCTGGGGGACACAAGAGGGGCCACACTTGATGGAAGCTATTGTGCCCGTTAACGTTCATTGTCTTTGCTTACGATTTATTTCATTTTAGCAACATTAATCTCAAGACTTCAAAGAACTCACCATTTTCTATTATGTTCATTTTAGAAAGTTTGTACAGGTCTGTGCTCTCAAAGTTCTCATGCTTAGGAACTGGCAGACCTGTATTTACATGTAGGCCAATACCAACTTAGTCAACACTAGCTCACTAGTGTATGATGGAAACAGCACTTTTTGACTTCTGAGACTAAGCAGATTTATCCTCAATTTGCCAGAACACTCTGGGAGCCTTGAGTATACGTCAGAAGGCTGACCATCTACCCTGAGACCACCAAGCTGGAAACGCCATGTGTCTGGGTGCTCCCGTGGACACTCCCACATACACCGAGCCTTCAAGCCCATCTTGCAAAAGCTCCAGTCCCGTGAGTGAAGAAACCTCCAGACGGTAGACTCCTAGTACCAGAGTGCCCCCCAGCTGCTTGCGTCCTCTCGCTGAGGCCCCAGACATCTGGAAGCAGAGACGAGCCTTTCTGCGGTGCCCTGTCCATATTCCTGACCCCAAGAATCCAGGAGCATAATAAAATGGCTTTTTTTTTAAACATTAAGTTTTGGGGTGGTTGATTAATCACTAATAGATAACTGGAACCATATGTACAACAAGAAAGGTGATAAACCCACGGGTTGTGGAGCCCACACTTGGAACATGATACTTTAGTCTGGGTGACATATTTCAAACGATTAAAAAACAAACATACTCAGGAGAGAATAACAAGAATGTTCCTTTAGGGGAAGAAAAAAATGAAAGGATTGAAGGTATTCAGACTAGAAAAGACAACAAAGGGTATGTGTTAATTGTCTTCAAATATTTGAAGGAGTATCATGAGTAAAAGTGAGAACAATTACTCTGTATATTCCCAGGAAGAAGGCGTAGGGACGGTGAGCGGAAGATACGGGGTGGCAGATAGAAGAATTTTCTAATGTTCAGAGCTTTCCAAGAAGGAAGAGGCAGCCTTAAGAGGTAGTGAGCTCCTTAACACTAAGGATCTCAAGCAGTCCAGATGATTACCACCTGGTGGGTACTTTTGGAGAGAACTCATGTATCGACCAGAGGTTGAATGAAATGCTCTTACTTTAAGGTTACATTGCAACGCTGAGATGTTTTTAATCTAAAGATCATCCCCATTTCCTTGTGCTAAGAAATCTAATCCCAACACATGTTGAGCAGAGGAAAAAAAAATACAAGATGAATACATTAAATGAAAGGCAATACCACAGTATAAATAGAAAGTGATGTAGAGCTCTAGAGGAGAAAGGAATGGCATACCAACAGGAAAATATAATCCAGCATAGCTGCAAAGACACTTAAAAAGGATGAAGCATAAGAATAAATCAGGGAAAAGAGAAAAGGAAAGCCTCCCAGGGCAGAGGATAGCTCGTATAGACTCTGATGCCTTTATCTTTCTCGGGAAATGGCTTTATTCATTTTTAAGAGTTTCCTCCTCTGTCTGTGGGAAAGACAGACCAAAAGAACATGGGCAGTGTAGCAGAGAAGGGAACAATGTTGAAGGGGTAAAATTAGGGAAGCTCTTCAGTGATCACTGGATTTCTGGCCTGAAAGAGCTACAGGATCTGGGTGCTTGTGGGATCAAGGGCACCTGCCTAGAAGCCACGGTCGCTAATGTCAGTACGCAGGAATACCCACTGAGGGAAGCAAAGAGATCTGGGGACTAAAGACCTGGTTTCCTTAAAAAGCCAATGTAAAAAAAGGAAAAACACAAGCCACCTCGAAAATGAGATGTGTCCAAAGCAAAGCCATGAAGGAAACAAAAAAAAAAGAAAGAAAGAAAGAAAACGTTACAAAGTTATCTAGTGCACATTTCATCTGAATTTTATCACCATTTGTAATCAACTTCCAAGGTTTCATAATACCCTTTAACCTTAGTTACTCAACCCACCGAACAAGTCATCTCATTGTTACCCCGGCTGGAAGGAAGAGTGGAGACTCTTTTCATGTTGATAAGAGATAGAAAGAGGAGTCACTCCCAGGAAAGAAAAGCATTGTGAGTAAACTCGTGGAGCCTAATGGTAAAGGGCGGTGATAATTCGGCGCTTGCCTTAACCCTTTCAAAGACTCAGAGAACCAGAAGTCAGAAATACATGTAATTGAGAAAATAAAAGCAATTTTCACCTAAAAAACGAAAACCAGAAAATTTTCGTTACCAAAAAAAAAAAAAAAAAAGAGAGAGAGAGAGAGAGCCCAGAAATTATATCTGATTACTCACCCATTTCCTAGGTCTGCCTCTTGGCCGTTTTTCTCCAGTGGCTTCTGCTTTCTGAAAAATGAAAAAGGAAGTCATATGGTTTCCTACCTGACATTATTTATAAGTGCTGCACCGAGGGACACATTCCAAGTTAGAATGTTCTGGTTTGCGATGAGGTATGGAGATTGCTTTAACAATCCCCTTCCGCATGAAGGCTTATCTTCTTCTCCATGTTGGAGTAGATCCTCTTTTCCGGGTGTTTCATTCCATGATGGACAGAGATATCTATGCATCTCTCACCCTCAAATACTCCCCTGGAATGATCTCCTCTGAAATGCATGAAAATGCTTTTAATAAGGCATTTTGCTTTTATTTCTATCCGTAATAAAAAAACATACTCTCACATATCCGTAATTATATAAAGTAGTATTTTAAGAAAAGTCATGTCTCTTAAATGATTTTCTTTCCATGTCACAACTAAAGTTACAAAAATTAATATTGATATATTGCTTTACAACTTACAAAGCACTTCTACGTACACTGCTAATCAAAAGTTAGTCTAAAGTAAGAATACATAGGCTTTCTAATTCAAAAAAACCAAACATTTTCACACATCTACATAGTTAATTTCCTATTCCTTGCCAAAATCAATCACGTGTCAATCAATTCATTTAAAGCAGAGAGAAAGAGAGAGAGAGAAAAAAAAAGTTCACAGAAATCATCTATGTCTGTCCCTGTGATGGAAAACAGGGGTGCCAAAAATAGTAATTAATAAAAATGTGTATTATTATCAATAAGTCCTCACTCAACACAGACCTGACAGGAATATATTTCTAACCCCCTTGAGAGTTTGTTTTATTGCTTCATACAAGATTTTTCTGGTATCACTGTTGTTTTGCCTTTTGAATCAAATGTTAACGTAATCTATAAGGTAATTTCCCTGTTTATGACTCCTACTCAATCCCCAAATACACCAAAACACACATACACACGCACACACACACACACGACATACATCTTCTATAAAAACATACGTTTATATTTTTCAGAATAGAGAAAAGTTAGTACACACTCTTCTATATGCGAGAATCACCCCAAGGCCATATAAACTCAGTAATACAGGGAACTGAGCCAGCACAACTTGTTTTGCATTGTGCCCGTTACCTAAGTTAGCAGTCAGTGGGTACTTGGAACAGTAATACTAAGATTACCTGTTACAACGGTCTACACTACCAAATGAGACTCACCTCTTTCTCCCTTCAGATCGCCTTATAAAGATAGATGGGGATAGATAAAAGATAGATAGACAGACACAAAATAAGCCACAGGATTCCTCACAAATAATATCTCCCTGACTGGCATTACTATCCATCAGGTCCTAGGAATTAACCCAAATTCTGTATGATTATAATACTGTGAGTTCACATTTATTGAGCACATGTGTTATCTTCATCTTTCGTCTTTACAATGGCCTAATCAGGTAGGTATTACAAGTTCCTTATTCTGCAGATGAACAACTAAGTCTTAGATAGTTGAAGAAGGTCACGCACAAAGGCGTTACATGGCACCCTGGGAGCTGAGGTTTGAGCCCAGTTCCGTTGGCCTCTAAAGACTGGCTTCCTCCCCTCCTAACACTACTACCCCCCTCCCCTTAGCATATGTGCATTCGCTACCATACGGAGATATTTTAGTCAACTAAAATTGTCGCTGACTCAGCTAATTTCCCTGAACAGAAGGAAACCTGGGAGCCTTTTGGAGCTGGGTCTAACTGTCAGGTTTGGGCACCGTGAATCATTTACTGCTTGTGAATGGACTCCACAAAGGACTCATTTATTGTCAGGGGTTACAGACACTGTCTCACCTTTAGTCACAAGGGCATGAATTAAGTTAAATGAAAGCGAGGACACCAGTGAATCACACCCTCTTTCTGAGTGTTGTCTTGGGGAGAGGGAGTTGTCTTAAGAGGAACACAGACTCTACTTTGGAAAGCTTGGATTCAAAACCCTGCTCTGCCATTTTAGCTTTAGGACTTTGGGCAGGTCCTTGAAAACCTTAATTCGGTTTCGTGTGCGAAATGGAGATAATGCCTCCTGGGAGGAGCAAAGTGCCCACCATAAATGAGGTGCTCAGTCAATGCTCTTTCATTCCTAACAAGATGGAACTCTTCAAGGGAAAGTTTTCCTTCAAGTTAGTCCAATCTCAAAGAAGGTTCAGTCAATGCAAATATTCCATTACACTCTTCTGTCGCCTTTGGAATGAAGCTTTTAAGAAACCCTTTGGCTAGTACACAGTGAGTGAGTTAGAGGAGAACAAAATTGCCTAATACAGAAGCGGTGTCTGATTCAATCTTTGGGATCAACTGGGAGATTGCAGTTTACCCAGTGGTAAATTACACAAATATGGAAGACAGAAATCCTTTCTAATGGGCACAGGGATGGTAGGTGGCGTTAAAAGGAGGGGTCTATTGACCTTCAAAAGGAACAGTGCCACACCAGGCTTTCTCGGGGTGGTTGCTACGTTTCAGGGGCCATGATGGGATCCGGGCGTATCTAAAATCTGCTAAAGAGAAGGTTGTGTTCTAAAAGGGTTTCACTGCGTTTCAAAGTCAGAGAAAGCAAATCTCTCCAACAGAGAGAAAACCCTGCAAATAAGAAGACTTTAAAATGAGCATCTCATTGACAAAAAGCCTATTCAAAAATAAAATTCGCACCATTAGCTAAAGGGCAAACTATCACAATTATCACTTGGACTTGTTAAAAGCAAACTCGCTCCTTGGTCTTCAGGCCAGTGTTCCATGTAAACTGAAACCCTCATTGGAGTCTACATCTAGAAGCACATTAGCTGTGCTGTGTGGCGTCCATCCGGGAGGCTTTCATTGTTCTTTAAAACCCACATTATTTAATCATTCTGATCAAACTTCACAAAGGCTGCAAAACAAGTTAGGATTTTAGTTTGTAAACCAGCAGAGACCCAGGGTTTTGACATGGAGGAAAATACTGGCTTTAACTTTTTTCCTGTGTTTAATGCTCTTCAGAATATTATTTTTTCAATAGAAGACAAACAAATCATTTCAGGGGTTTGTTTTGTTTTTAATACATCAACATATACAATGCTGTGGGAGTATATATTTGGTTTCCCTTCACCAGAGTGGAATTTGGGACTCTCCTACAAACCCACGTATAATTGAGATAGTAACTTGTTCTAAGTATTTACAGCTTATGGGGGTGGAGGGGTGGGGGGTGCAGAAAGAGGCTGAGAATTCTGCATTTGTAAAAACTGAAATTTCAAACTATGGCCACACGATTATAGGAATATTTGAAGCCACCACATCATATCTTGTTAAAAGTGTTATTTATTCCTTGCTTTTCATATTTTGCCTTTTTTTTTAAAAAAAAGGTTTAGATTCAGAACTGTATGTTTAATTGTATAATATGCTTAGAAGCAAGTTCATGAGGGTTGGGAAGAATGTTAAGTGGAAAATGTAATTTTTCCTTTCTAAGAAGTCTGGTACTCCAGGCTCTTACATGTACTCCACACTAAAAATAATAATAATAATAATAATAATTGAAAAAGGAAATTCATCTAACAAATGTAACTCTTAAGCTTGGGAACAGTGCTTACATTAGTGGCTGGTGCCTAAGACGTGCCACACACTTATTGAACGAAGAAGGAAGCAAAGAGAGAAACCCTGGTGTTTATATCACGTGTGTCTTATTTCCCTCTTGCCATCAGAATTCTCCAGGTTGGCAGGAACTTGAGACAGCATTTTGTCTAGCCCCTTCATTGAACAAATAAGAAAACTGGATGTGTTCTGATCTCCAAAGACATAGCCCTGTGGGTTTGGGGGGCCAGAAGTCTGGGGGTATCGGCTGCAGTAGGCACCCATTTCCAATCCCTTTATAAGTTTGTAGAGAACTTCTCTCCAAAGGGTTTCTTGAAACCTACCTTCTACCCTGTCTTTCAGGTTACTGGAGATAACAACCTGCAGTGTAGCAAATATTTTACAGCACACAGTAGTGGGAAGGTCATAAGCTTTAGAGTGAGATTTGAATTCAGGCCCAGGTGCCACCATGTTCTAGAGTTGAACATTAGACATGTCACAGTTCACACCTTGCAATCAGTTTTCTCATTTGTGAAATGAAGACCATAATATCTACATCAGAGGATTAAGGAGCTAATACCTATGTAAAGTGCCTGAAAAAGCTCCAGCAAGTGGTAGGTACTCAAATGTAATTTGTTCTCTCCCTCCATATCTTAAAATGTTACCGTTAAGAAGAATACTCCCAATTCTGAGTGATTTTTCTGAGCATTTTCTTACTTAAATAGGACGGCTATTACTTGCTCAGTTTCACCGAAGGTGAGATTAAGCCAATTGCCCACGTTCATAAGTAGTGAAACTGAGACCCAATGTGATTTCAAGGCAATGAAGGGTCTGTTCTTCTGGGAGATATTTCATACAAAATTAAAGAGCCATGGGCAGATTTGGAAGAAAAGAAAGAAAGAAAGAAAGAAAGAAAGAAAGAAAGAAAGAAAGAAAGAAAGAAAGGAAGGAAAGAAAAACTTCTAGGGTGAAAATCAAATGACTCATTAAAAGTAAAATGTTTCTGAGTTTCCTATAAAGACACGGACAATTGCTCAGATTGGAAACCAAGAGAATTATCCACTTCTGACTTCTCGGTCAAATTTAGATGGCTATTAATTTTTGTTCTTTAAGTGCTCTCATCACATTTTATATGTACTGTGATAATGCATGAAAGCCCGAATTCCCTCACCCCAAATCAATCAGTGCCTCTGCACACAGACCCCCCAAAAAGAAAAAGCTAGAAAAATATGTGGGCGTAGTACCTTGTTTTGTTTTCATGTATCTTTACAGACATGTTTTTAAGACTAAGACCTGCAGATTGAAGAGCGTATGGAATGAACTATCCAACGCCTAGAAAGTTACATTTTATTTCTTTCAGTTGTTCTTTTAAATATATGAACAGTGCAAATCAGTGTGCACCGGCATCGAAACCAACTAGTCTCATCGATCAGGAGAAGCACTGAGTGTTTCTCATTTTGCTTTTTTGATAATCCAGCTCTGTCGGGTTCCAGATTTTAAGTGCAACCATTTTTAGTCTTCAAAAGATGTTGCAAATTTGCCATCACTCCATATTTTACAATAGGAAATACAAGTGAATTCCATCAGCCATTGTAGTTCATGCTCGTTTTACCCGAGGAAGCCCTTATTGTCCACTCTCATGTCATTATTTACACCTGCCTATCTTCACCTATACAAACACTAACTTAAAGCCAAGGCCAAAATGGCAGGAAGAGCTATTTACAAAGTTTACGATTCTCCTCCTTTAAACCATCACTCTACCTTTTTTGTGATCAGAAGAATCAATAGCTATGATACAAGAGTTCGCAGGGGTTAACTTCTGAGCAAACTGCCCCCTACATCACCCTGCGGAAAAGACAGCAATTGTACCATTCTTCTCTGAATCAATCAGAAGATGCCATTCAAAACAGTCCAGTGCCTTAAAGCAACAGGGAACAAAGCAATAGCCTAAAATAGAATCACTTTTTAACGTTTTTCTCCTGAGTAGAACAAAAATTCATAACTGGAAGTTTTAGAATCTAGGATATGAAATTCATTGTTCTACCCTTGTGCCAAGCTAAGTGGTTCCAAGGTGAGCTCTGAAAACCACAGAGGGTGAGCTGACAAGACAAGATAGGTTGGAATGGCTTAACGGACATGAAATGCTCTTCAGCCTGCATCTATTCTCAAGAAAAAACTGAAAAACAATTGACTACCAGTCTGGTATGTTCTATCTCCTTAGCAGAATGATTAGTTGGACTTTGAGGTAAAAATGAGCCAGGCTTGTGGGTCAGTCAAAGCAATGAGGAGCTCTGGATGATAAATTCAGAAGAATGACAGCTTCCAGAAAATTAGGACTCTGGGTCCCTTGAAGTAAAGTGACTTCGTGAAAGAATCCAAACGTGTTTGAATTGTCCCTATTGGGATCATAATCTGTGATGAGTCAAAGGCATTACCAGATAGAGTTTACTGATGCATTAAGGCTTGGTCCTCCCTGGCAAAGTGAAGTGGGGAAAAAAAAGGAAAAGAAAAAGATCAACTGCTTAGGTAAATCAGCATAAAATACCAAGAAAATGGAGACAACCCCTGGGTTTTTACTTAATTCCACTGGTCTGGATACATGTGAATACTCAGATAGGGCCCTGAAGCCCAGTGAAAATTACCTGCCCATTCAAACACACAGGAATCGAACAAAATCATAGTAGTCACAGAAACCACAGGCTGGAACTGCATGACACCGTCCAAAGCCCATTCTTCCGTGACTTACCTTATAATGATGCCTTTGGTTACTTTCTTCAGTGGGGCCTATTATATTCTGAAAAAAATCTCGTCTTCACTCAGCATCTACGCTCTAACATTTCTCTGAAATGATGACTAAAACCTATGTTCTCTCATCGTAAAATACCTGTGCTTGGTGTTGCTAATCATTAATGAAAAATCAACGACATTGCTAAGAACGCAATCAGAAAAAGCACAAATCTGCCTTTATAGGGTCCAATCAATACTAGACTTTTTTTGTACAAGCAAATGGAAGATACAGATCAAATGTTTACTCGAACACATTACTTGAAGTGTACATACTTTACCTAGAGGATATTTTCATTCTGCACCTTGCTTTCTAGCTCTGATCAGTCCACCTAAAGTCAAAAGGCAGTTCAAGCAAACCTATGACACTTTGAAGTAGGGCTGTCTCACACCTGAGATCTTTTTATATGCATTTTCCTTCTATTAAAATTTAATTCGATCTCAGAAAAAAGTTTTTGTCCTGAAAGTATCTGAATGAGAATTGGCTTGAGGCTTACAGATGAACTTGACTTGTGACCTTAAACACTGGGGAATGGTTGAGAGCCCCTCCAGTATTCTCTCATGATTACAAAGCCACAGCAAAAACCCTAAACACCCAGGAGATAATATCTTTCTCTTCTCTAAACAGGCAAAACGCAAAAATACAAATTATTTCCATCCAACACAAACACGAGAGGGAAACAAAACAAAACAAAAAGGAAATTGAGAGACAACTGGTCACAGGTATATCTTACAAGGTCATAAATTACAAGGTCAAGACACACACACACACACACACACACACCAATAAATTATTTATTCAGGAAAACATTAAATTCTGATTTCTTTTATTAAGATGGCAATATGAAGCTGATTCAGGGACAAATTTTGAGCACTCAGATTGGACTTCTCAGGAATGACTAGAATTGCTACATAATGGTCATCCATGGGAATCTGTCATAATGGAACAGAAGCAGTTTGAAGAATCATTACCTTCTCTTCCAAAAGTTCCAAGAAGAACAAATTGTGTTTTTATAAATGTTTGTTTTATATATTACACAAATCAATTTTATATTGAATATGGCCTGAAATTAAAGTGATTGCTAATTTAGTAGTTGTCCACTCGGTCCTGCAACATTCAGTGTGCATTGTCAAGTTTCACATTGCTAATTTTCCAACAAGCAGTTTTGTTTTCAAATGCCCCAAGGCCAGTTACTGAGTCCAAACACAAACTTTGTAAGTAAAGAAACTCCAAGCAGCAAGAAATTTTAAACACACAACATCATCAGGATCCCAGTGTACGTTGCATCTCTTCTAATTTGAGAGATCTGTTCTCCTATATACTTACCAGTTTTGTTTTATATTTTTCCTTGGTGAATCTCAGTTTGCACAAGAATACCCAATTTATTAATCATAGGAGACTTCTCATATCTACTCTGGTCAGTCTAGCAGGGTATGTTTATCTTACATGTTATGAACAATATAACTTTTTCTAAAAAAGATTGCTTCTCAAAATCCTAATGAACATGTTTTGTCAGAGCACAATATATGTTTGATAAACAAATTTATGTTTGATAATCATGTTTACATAGGGTAGTAGCAAACTCAACAAATACTGATTTGAAAGTGAGAATACCTTCAGTTTACACACGCCATGAACAATTCATCAATGTCATTCATTATTTTGCAAAGTATTATCTTCTCCAAATGAAGCGTAATTTATAAAACTGAAGAAATGTAACAGTCGTGTTACGGGCAAATATATTTACTCATTTTTATAAGAAGGGACTTTTATACCAGAATTGTGTGAAATAATGTTGCCTGGATGAATGGAAGATTTCAGGGGAAGATTTCTGTGGGGAAGAAGAAAATCTACTTCTGTTTTAGAAGCTGTAATAATGTATACATATACATGAAGAATTATCAGAAGGATGAGTAGCCTAGTAGGATCATTTGTAAATGCCTATTACTAAAACAGCTAGAAGTAAACCAAACCTTACTTGGGAGGAGACCAGCTTTTTTGTTATTTTGCTTTAGGTAGTAAATTAGACACAAGTCTCAGCTTTCCTTGTGTCAATAAAGATTTTGTTAGTCAGTGGTAAACTTTTCAAAATGAGGAGAAGGTGATGGAAGTAACTCCTTACTCATTCGAAAAAATGTAATCCAGTGAAATGTGAAAGATAAGATTCATTTTCCTTTTTTTGCCTTAAATTTTAAATCAATTATTTATGATGAGATATACGGATTTCTTCCTGGGAGATGTTGTAATGATGCATTTTTTCAGAGCAATTACATCAGAGTTTCAATGTTTGTTAGCTACCTACCAAGATATTCCTTTGCCATTTCATTAGAGTAGAATTAAGTTAGGTACATCCCACACTTATGGAAATTTAAAGACTCCTTTGTTAAATTAGCCCCTTTCAGCTTATTTCATAAGCCAGGTAAAAATGTAACAAATCGGGAATATTCATATCAGATATATCAGATTATAGACTGTCAGTTCTAAATGATCAGGTAATTTAGAGCCTGCTTCAAAGATCATTGATTAAATGTGGGTCCCGGTTGAATCTGCACTCTGTGAAGCAGTGATATGTAAATGCATTAGAAATCTGCTCCTTCACTTCAGCTCTGTTCAACATGATTAAAATAAAACAGACAAGAACTCATAGTTACTCCCTAAACAACTTTATATGTATCACTGGTTGCTATGGAAGTTTACAACACTGAACATTATCACATCTAACATGGTTAGTGCCCACAGTCACAGAGAAAGCCACACAAAACATCAGTCCCCAAAGATGATCTTAGAGTCCTTTTTAACAAATACTGTACGTGATGTGCTCAAAGCTACTAAAAGGTACACCAAAACTTACTTCTGAATTTTGAGCCTTCGTTTTCAACTCATATACAACCCTACAAATCAAATGCAGGAACTTTTTTTTTTTTTTGCTTTATAAAGCTTTTTTAAAAAGTGAGTTTTATATTCACCTTCACTTCTCTGTACATGCATTGACCCTGAGATATTTCCTCTTTGCTAGCTCAAATACAACCAACATGAAGTTACTTTAAACCGCAATTTAAAATTTATAAATAAAAACACTGGAACTAATACTTGAATGGGTTCTACCCTGCCCCAAAATATACAATAAATGAATCAAATCCATGTTTAAAAAACTTCTCATTGTCCCATTTAGAACACTGCTGTATCACCTGATGGGAAGGCATTTTGAGAGATTATGATATATTGTATTGCAGGTTTATTGTACACAAACAGCATACTTTATCATCACGTTAAAATCTGTAAAATTCATGAAACTTCTTTTCCAGTATCCCATAATTGGATTTACTTCTAATTATCATTTGGCAAAGTACTTAAACTTATAGAACGATTTGGTTTTGCAATAATCATGTAAATAAACACAAAGTAAATCAGTCTTTATTATTTTTTGAAGGAAATTGCAAACATCGCCATCAAGCAAATCCTAGAGTTTTGATTTATTTTTAACTCTTTCACAACTGGTGCAGATCTTAATCGTGTCTTTCTCCACTCCCCCTCCTCACCCTCCCAGCCCGGGTTTTGAGTTTCATATTATTCGGTGATTGTTTATTTAAGAACAGTACTGGAAGCATCTTCATAAACTTTCTACGCTAAGCAATTATGCTTAGAAATCTTACTTTGCTTAGAAATAGTAAAGGTAGGAAATGCGTCTTGGGTTACCCAGTTGGGACAAATCCTTAGGTTTGGAGCTAGAACGGGAAAATTACAGGGAAGTTCCTGTGGTCATGGAGAAAGTTGGGGGGACTTAACTTGAGAAATCTCACCTTTTGAGCTGCTTTGGAGGGACTCTTGTTTTTGCTGCCTTTGGGTCTTCCCCTGGGTCTCTTAGGAGAGGGCTCACCGGTTGGCTCCTAAGTGTGGGGGGGAAAAAATGCTGTTGTGGAAGAATGTCTGAAAGAAATTGACCCTGACTCTATAGTTAGAGTTTCTGCATGTGCTGCTCAAAAGAACTGTTGGAACACATTCAGTAGGAGCATAAATGCAATGATGATGATACTGAGTTTACAAGAAGAGGAAATAACTATACTTTTAATCCAAGGGTTCAAAAAGGAAATTCTATTTTGCATATGAAAAGTAGATTCTGGTTCAACTCTAAAAAGGTAACAAAGGCTGACAAGGTTGTATGTTCTAGAAAGAAAGTTACACAGTTTTAAGGTGTAAAATTTGAATGGTTATGCATTTGGCAACTTATAAATACTTTACAGGAATGCTACTACCCACTGTACTAGCATTTCAAACAACAGAAATATGAAGCTAACATCATAAATATTTCAACAATCTTCTCTGTTAAAAAGACGGTTTTTAATCATCTCTGTATATCTGCATTGTAGGTCAATTATGACTCAATCAACACATTGAGTGAAGTATTGGAGCAATTATCCAAGATCTTCAACTCAAAATAACTCCATTCCCCCTAAAATTTCCAAATAATTATGGTAAATCTGTTGTGGGAGGTTTTGCTTGAATTATCTAGATAATTGCTTCAGTTCTCCACTTCCTTTTGGAGTTGGAGGCAGGGTCTCTAGCCTAAATTTTAATGTCTTTTGATAAAAATCAACATTTTCTCCAAAACTTGCTTTTGAGAAAACTTTTTTTCTCAAAAGCAGGGGGGAGACTGCAGAAAACT
Organism: Ursus maritimus; assembly: GCF_017311325.1. NCBI lineage: Eukaryota > Metazoa > Chordata > Mammalia > Carnivora > Ursidae > Ursus > Ursus maritimus. Next base: position 8,231,928 of record NW_024424564.1, on the reverse strand, counting down.
GAAAGAGGGGAAAAAATGAGGGAGAACGGAAGTGTCTGGGAAGGAGAAATTGAAACTATCAATAGGTTTAGCAAAACTTTAAATGCTTCCTATGCCAAGTAGTAAATACTCAAGTGGTTAAGAGAATGCGATGATTAATATTCCAGATCCTAAATATTTATCCAGTGAATCATCAATTTACATTTCATTCAGATTCGGTGATTAAATGAGACTAATTAGCTTAAAACGCATGGAAGTCTTCAATGAAAATTCGCATCCTCTTTAGAGAACCTGGGGAAGGTTCCCTGAAAGCTTCTGCAGGACCACTAGCGCCAGTGGGCACATCCGGAGCAAACACACCGGAGACACGGTTTTCTTTCTTTGTGAACTCTGCCTTAACTCCAAGGTAAAACCTCCAATCACCTCCAGATCCCATTGCAATTTCTTTTGGATTCATTTTTGGAGGTGGGGGGCAATTCGAGTTAGAGAGAGTTGGGTGGCGGGTGGGAAACCAGAACGGGGGGGAAGGGCAGAGACTTCCTGGGAGGTGTAAAACAGGATCCGAACGCGGTTTAAAGTGTCGCTTGGGCAGAGCGGGAAAACTCGGGGGCCTCTAGATTGGCTTGTTTCCTTTGATGATTTCAAAAAGGTACAACCCTTTCAGCTTTTCTACAACGCTCTGGCAAGCAAACATTGTTCGATTTTCCCCCACCTTGCTCTCGGGCAGCTTTGGGACTCCAGGATTGTTTTCTAATCGGCCTATTTGCCGTGGAGGAAGCGCTTTAAGGCTAAGGAAAGCAGGAGAAGTTTTAAAGCCCGCGGAAGCGGAGTTTAAATGTTCTCAATAGACATGTCCCGCTCCAGCCCTGCCCGCCGAGGCTTGGAAATTGCAGCGAACAAAACCCCCCGCCCTGGGCGCTGCGCGCAGCTCCGCAAGCGCCTGCTGCACGCTTAATTGGTTGCATCCGCAGACAAAACCCTCCACTCCGCGGGGTCCCGGGCGCCCCTCGATCGTCCCCTCCCAATCCCCAGCCACTCGCCCTGGAGAAGTGCTTTCAATGTCTACAGCTCGGAGATGCGGGATCCAGGGGCGAAAGGGGCACCGGGCGCCTGGCGAGGAAGTGACCTAGCTACCGTGCACACGCTCGGACACCACTTTCCACCGCGCCCTTGGCCAAACGAGTTAATCCCGTCCCGTGAGGACCCAGGCTTCCCTGTAGCCCCTTTCCTGGGACACCTCTGCGGCGGCGGCAGGCAGAGCGGCCGCCGCGCCGCATTTAAAGAGCTCTAAGAGGACCGGGCGGGCCCACGAGTTCTTTGTCGGGAGGGAGCGAGTCTCGGGCCACCGAGAACTTGGGGAGGGCGCCAAGGGGGCGGCTGCGGCGCGCCAGTCCCGGCCCGCGAGCAGCCCCGGTTGGCGGGAGAAACAGCCTCCGGCCCCCAGGACTTCTGCCCCTCCAACCCCGACCCGCCGGAGCACCCCTGCGCCCCTGCACCTCCCCCCCCCGCACCTCCTTCCCCCCCCGCCCCCCGGCAATTGTAAAGCTGCCCGGAAAGTGCCGGGCGAGCCCTGGGTTGTCGGACCCCGGCCGCTTCGTCGCGAGGAGACATCGCGCCACTCGGGGCCGTGCACAATAGCGAAAGTCCGAGGACGCGCTTCGCCCGACCCCACCTCCCGCCGCCTGCCGCCGTGCCTCATCTCCCCGCCCCGAGGAGCGCGGGCGCCCCGGGGCTTAGCCGCGCACTCGCGCCGAGGACTCCGCAGCCCGCCCCCACGGCCGGCCGGCAGCGCGCCGCGGCCGCCGCCACTGGACTCCCGCGCTCGGGTCGCCGCGCGTCGCGGGCCCCTCGCGGAGGGAGCGGAGGTGGGCTGGCGCCCCCACCCCGCCCGCGTACTGACTTGCTGCTGCTTCCTGGGTCGGCCGCGTCCTCTCTTCTGAGGCGCCGGGGCGGCAGGTTGTCCCTGGGCTGAAGTGGACGGCTGCCCGGCGCCTTCACCGCGTGCGCTCATCCTGCCTCCCGCCGCCGCCGTCGCCGCTACCGCTGCCGCCGCCGCTGCTACCGCCGCCGCAGCCGCTTCGCCTCCGCCGCCCCAAATGTGCCCAGCACCTTTCGGGAGATCGGGCGATAGGGCTGGGGAATGAGGCAGGGTGGGCGAGAGCTGGCGTGCTGCGAGGGCTGCTGCTGCTCAGGCTGCCGCCGCTGCCACCATCAACACCGGACGTCCAGCGGCTGCCAAAAAGAGAGAAGAGGGGAGGAGGAGGAGGAGAAGGAGGCGCTGCTGGTGGCGGCGGCAGCGGTGGGTGGGTGCCGGAGGTGGAGGTGGCGGTGGAGGTGGAGGTAGCGAGAGGAGGAGAAAAGCGAAGGAAAGCGAAAAGAGGGTTTGAAGTTGGGAGGCTCCCCTCTCGGTTTGGGATCAGGAGTTGCGGTCACCGGTAGCACTTCGGAAGCGGCTTGGAAATGGAAGAGACTTGGAGTGGATTGTGTCCCTTGAAATGTTAGGCGGGGAAAGAATTCCTCCTCCTCTTCCCCCCCGCTCCGCGCTCGCAGAGCAAGAAAGAGAAAGAGAGAGAAAACAAATAGCGCCTTGGGCAGTCGGAAAGCAAAAGGAGGATGGGGAGATTCTGCCGGGATCGAGTCGGGCACTGAGCGCAGGCAAAGGACGGAGCAGTGGGTGGCACCGCGCCTCCTCGGGTGGCGGGAGCAGGCGGCAGCGGCACCGGAGAGTCGGAGGGGGACGGGCTGCTCGCTCCTGCGTCCTGCACCAAGCGCGCGCTGCCCGGGCTGGAAGTTTTCTGAGTTCCTGCCCCAGGATTCAAGTGGGAAGAGTGTGTGTGTGCTTGGGGAGGGGGCGGCGGGGTTGGGGGGGGGAGTGCCCACCTCTAATCGTGGGCGGATAAAGGGGAGGGGGCTGCGCAGGAGGAAAAGTATGAGGAGGAGGGAGGCCAGGCGGACCGCCGAGCCAAGGCGCCTGGCCGCGGGCCAGAGGCAGCGTTCGAAATACAACTGCCTCGGCGGCGGCGGCGGCGGCGCCCGGGTGCCACCCGAAGCCCCGCTCACGTGCTCCCGCCCGGCGGCGGGGTTAAAGGGACAGGCCGGGGATCCCGGGACGGCTCGCCGCCGGCCTCGTCCCGCCTGCCGCCCGAGGTCGCCCCTGGGCGGTTGTCCTAGTAAGGCACGGGAATGTGACCGCCCCAGAGCCGCGTTTAGGGGCTTGGCCTTTACCTGCACCTCCTCGACGCGGAGCCAGCACTCTGCAGGAAGCGTCTAGCTGCTCGCGCGGCAGAGTTCTAGTTCCTTGTGAGTGGGAAGGAACTGAGTAGGAGTAGGAACGGGCCCCCGGCAGCCTTGCTTTGCCTGGGAATACCCTCATCACAGCTTGCACGAGCCGAAGCGCGCGCGCACACACACATGCACTCAGATCCACACAGGCACATACATACATAAGCACACACGTAAACACACACACATGCATGCACATTCGCGGACACACGCACACGTGCAAACAATGTGCACACATGCACACGGAGCGCGCCAGCCTCTTCTTTGAGCTTTTTTTCTCTGGGAAAGACTAGAGGCGAAGCAAAGTCTCCCCCACCTCGGAGCTGGCGCTACGCACCCGTGTTCCAACGCAGGGCAGAAGGGCTGCCCCCCTGGGGAAACCCCACAGCTTCCTTAACACAAAATTGCGCCAACTGTCCAACTCTCTCTGTAATTTACCCTGGTTTAACCTTTTCCCTAGGAACTCCCTTTCTGCCAAGTCCTAATTTTATTGCTTGGGCTGTTTCTGAGTTATGTGAAAACTGTAATGACCACAGTCCGTTTTAAAAAGGTGGAGTACATTTAAAAATGTACCTCTTTTCATCCTTGAATAACAAAAAACTCCGAAAAAATTAGGTTCAGATTTTCACACATCACGCCCAAAATTATTTTGGACCAATTCCAAAATAAAAACTTTCACCCGAGGAAAAAAAAAATTTCTTCCCCAAAATACAGACCACCGTGGAATAAAAACGCCTACTTTACAGCCCTAAGCAGGGAGTTAGGCACAGCCAGGTTCCGCCGTGCCTGTGGAGGAGGCGCGTGTAAATGTCTGCTTCGGCGCGGCGGCGCTGATTGGTCCGCGTTGCCATTTTAAATCCATTTCCAGCTGCCCTTTGCAGAGCTGGGACACTTAGCTGCACGTTGAGTGCCCTGCAGAAACCCGGGGTTTCTCCTGGGTCTGGGAACGCTTAGCTGTGATGGAGACGGAGAGCCTCCTTCCCTCCGGATGGAGCCCAGCAGTTGACTGGGGAGGGAGGGGTCTAACAGGAACCAAAGGTTTTCTGCCGGGACTTGGCTGAAAGATGGTATCTTCATCAAAGGGACTGAAATTTCATGTACTAACGATTGCAGTGACATTTCCTAACTGCCAAGTTTGCACATTTTTTAATGTGATCACATTCGCACTGTGGTGTGCACATTTTACTTACACATACAAAATGGGCTTCTAGATTTGTTTGCTTGCTTTTGCAAGGACTAGAGATAAAATTCTGAGGATGAATGTAGGAGAAGTGATCGAGGATTTCAGCCCGCCAGTTTTATACTGGGTACATTGTATCGTCGGATATTTCTTTCATAGGCACAGAGGCTGGCAAGAAGGGGATTCCAAAATTTGATTTTTGCATTAATCCTTGACTCTAAGAAAAGCACAAAAAAATTGGGGGTGGGAGAATGTCTGGCCACTCGTAGTCAGCCCACCGTGACTTTGCTGTCAGATTATTTGACCCCTTTGGAATTTATAGCAAGGATATAAAACAAATATTGCATCAAATTTTATCTAAATCAGTTTTATATATTTAATTTTTTCAGGTTTTTATTTTCTGTTAGGAGAGACATTAAAATCTGTTTTCAACTTTGAAAGTACTTGAGACTTTAAAAAATGGTGTCATATTCTGTTTATTAAGTTAAATGGTTTTATTTTAAAGAATGGATTTTTTTTTACATCCACATTTGAAGATTCCCCCCCCCCCCAGTTTAAGTTGTTCAATTGTTTACATCCCCTTCTTTATTTCACCATATTTTACCCATCTGTTCAAGGTTAAACTCGTATTTCTAATTTGAAACCTTCCAGGTGGTTTCTGTCCCCATGAAACTATTTCTTTTCTTTTGCATCTACTATCAAACTGAACAATTAGCACCTTGGTTGTATATGTTAACAAGGTTTCTAATTATCTGTGATACATGATTTAGAGTTTGGATCAGGTCAGCTCATTAGTGGGTAGTAAAATCAATTCAGTGGACCCACCACATCATTTTAAAAAAAGAATACAATTGATAATATCACAGGTAAAAGTTCTGTTTTAGTTATACAGTACCTGCAGGTAAAAGTTGTATACAGAAGCTTTTCTCCCGACCTCTTTAATATTTCAGAAATTGGTATTTATCTCAGAGTTCAGGGTCTCTTGGCACTGTCTAATCACATCTTAGCCCGTATCTTTTCTATTTTAGTGATACGTGTAATACCGATGGCACCATAGATCAGTGAAGGGTATGTAGCAAAGTCTCTTTCTTACTGAGGGTTGCAGTGTTACGGGTTTAAATGTCACTGACGTAGACACTTAGGAGAGCTGGATTCCTTTAGAACTCCACTAAACCAGCTCTGCGGTCTTTAGTAAATCATTTCGCCTCTCTGTAGCTCAGTGTCCTCATTTCTAAAATGAAAGGTCAATATAATCTCTGAGGGTTCTTTCAGTTTTAACAGATTTTAAAACATGTATGATAGCTTGTTCTCTAATTGTGTTTTGTTTATATGTAAATGATATGTAGATTCTATGGAGACAAGTAGTATTTCTAACACTTCTTTTTAGCACCAGTCATGTGTAGGTAGCGTTCAGTTCATAATAGACTTCTGGTACTTTCTAATTTATTGCTATGACAAAGTTACTCTGAATAAGTTACTATTTTATAAATGTATCACAGGATGAGACAAGCGTTACATGTATTAAAATATCTTATTAATCCTTCTGATGAAAAGAAGATTCATCTGTGATGAAGAGATTGAGGTTCTCACACTGCACTGTATCACATTATATTTATACTTTAATATAGCCATAAATTAAGGAATAATTTAAGGGTGTTCTCAGATTAGAACAGATTGAATTAATCATAGATGTATTCTATGTGTAATTAAACAGACTTATTATAACCAGACATTTTGAAAGTCAATCTATTTGGGGGTCATAGAAAACAATGTAACTAATATTTAGTGAACAGAATGCAGAGTATACACACATATATACATATGTACGTATAGCATATAGAAGTTCAGTGTAGTGCGACGTAAACACGTATTTCTAAAAAATACTTCGGCTGTTTTGGTATGGACTCATTTGTACTGTTTAAACTCACAATTTAGAGATTGTGTCTTTTAAAGTATGCTTAGTGTTTCATGAAATGTAGCAAAAATAATCTCTAAGACTTTCCCTACATTATCACCAAGAAAGAACACATGCTGCCAAGTTAACACTTTGTTGGTGGGGTGGGAGGTAGGGAGGTGGACAGGCTTTCTAGTCCCAAAGACGGAGGATCACCAAACAAAATGAACATCTACTCATTCAGTCAGTCATTCAACAAACATATATTGAGTTGGTTTTGCACTAATTTCACCCATTGTTCTCTCAGGACTCAGGAAGGTCATCCACGTGGAACTGAAAAAAATGTCTTTTGAAACAGCTGGGTGTTCCTTTAAAAAGTCTTTACCTATTATGTTAAGCCTGTCACTTATCCTTACAAATATTTATTCTCCTTTATCCAATCCATCGTTCATTCAACAAATATTTATTAAGTACCTAATATGTGCTAGGATTCACAGAACAGTCTTTTTGACAAAAGTTATGGAAGCAGAACCGAAGTGGAATAGTTTATTTCCATCTCTCCTCTATCGACATTATACTATCATTCCAAACAATCTTGGTCTAAATATATTATCAAGTAACTTTGGATAGCAGGAAGAATATGGCCTTTTAAATCAGATTTAGGCATAGAAGGTGTGGCCTGCAGAATGTTAAAATTGACCCCTAAGACTTCCTTCGCCCCTGGTGTGCACGCTGTCATAATCTGTGATGGATTTTACTTCTATGATAAGGTGATGTTCCATGGTACAGTTTACCTTAAGATAAAGAAATTATCCAGGTGAGCCTGACCTAATCATATGGGTGCTTTTGAAGCACAGCGTTATCTCAAGCTGATTTTAGGAGAGGAAGTTTGAGATTTGGGGCTCAAGAAGGATTTGACTCTCCACTGTTGGTTCGAACAGGGAGACGGCATATGGCAAGGAATGTGGGCAGCCTCTAGGAGCTGAGGGCAGCCCCAGGCGACCAGCCAGCAAGGAAACAGGAACCTCTGTAGTAGCACCACGAGGAACTGAATTCTGCCACAGACAATGAGCTTGGGAGTCGGATCTTCCGAACAGCCTCCTGATGAGAACTCAGCTAGGCCAACACCTTGATTTCAGCCTTGTGATGCCCTCCGCAGAGAACATAGTCATAGGCAGACCTGACGTCTGCCCACAAAACTGTAACCTCATAAATGGGTAGTTTGATGGTATTTAAAGTCATTTTCAGTCTGCGCAACAATAGAGAACTTGATATAAGAGGGATCTGTTCAGATAAACTTCCCCTCCTTTTCCTAATCCCATGGACACTTCCAAAACACAATTACTCATATAGCTTGTCTGGAAATGTCCCGAGTGGTTGTACCACACCTACCAAGACCCCTGCTGTGTCTCTTTGGGCTTACAGTGAAGCAATGGCCAGCATGGAAACACATCATCTTGCATTGCTTTCCATCCTTCTCCCTCTCTCTCTCTCTCCTTCTTCTCCCTCTCTTTCTCTCCGTCTTCCTCCCTTCCTCTTTTTTCTCATTCTCCTCTTTCTCTGTCTCAGTACCTTAGGATTCCTAAAGCCATCATACCAGAGGGACATGGGGAGAAGTTACATATTTAGATACTTCCAGGTCCCCCCAACCCCTGCCTTGAAACCACCTCAGACTGAGGTAAAAGAGATCAGAGAGGAGAGATCCCTGCTGAATCCTGCCCCAATTGCTGATTTATGAATAAAATAAATATTGGTTTTGTTCTTAAGCCATAATTTTTGGGTGGTTTGTTACATAACAATAGAAACTGGCCCATCTTTTTTTCCCTAAAACTAGTATCTTTTTATTTACCTCATCCCAATTAATCATCTTAAACAAGTGATTTGCTTAGCTGGAAATCACTCTTACCGGGGAATCACTCTAACTCCTCTTTCTCTTTCCACTTCAGTGATCACCAAGTCCCTCCAGTTCTGCCTTCTAAATATTTCTTGAATCTATCAACTCTCGACCGCCAGCATCACTACCTTAGTTAGAGCTCTCTCCAGTTTTCATTTGGATAACTCCAATGTCTTTCTCTCTGGTCTCTTAGCCTTCGGTCTTACATTGAAAAAAAAAAATCTCTACAATTCTTCTAGAAGAATCTACTTTTTTTTAATCAGGTATCCTCTTTTCTTATCACAAATGCAACAGTCCTTCTAGACTTAAATTTTTAAAGAATGATTGATTGATTGATTTTATTTTAGAGGGGGTGGAGTGGCAGAAGGAGAGAATCTTCAAGCAGACTCCCCAATGAGCATGGACCCCCCCCCCCGACATGGGGCTAGAATCACAGGACCCATGAGATCATGACCAGACCCAAAACCAAGAGTTGGATGAATGTTTAACCAACTGAGCCACCCAGACACCCCTTTCTAGATTTTAAATGAACTAACATAGGTTCATGCTGCATATTTTGTTCCATAGCCTATTTTTATGCAAATAATATATCATGAATATTTTATGTCGATGAATGTTCTTGTATATATATATATATGTATATGAATAAAATAGAACACCTGGAATTAAGTAAGCATTTGATAAAAATTTTTATGACATCTTTGTGAAAAAAATGAAGAAATATGGATTGGATATTATGCATCCTTTTGTGCTGATGTCAACTTCAAAGATAGTCTCTTTATCAGCATCCTGGCAAAATTTTCAAATGTTCAGAAATCCTAAAGGTAGAAAGGAGAGCTAACTATTGATGCCCACATTAAGATTCAAAAAGATCTCAACAAGCTCTAAGCAATACACCCAACTGTAAAACTGCATTTCACCATCTCCCCTCTAGATTAGAGTGGTCAATGAAATACAAACACAAATCCTTGGGATGAACTTCTGGAAAAACCCTTTAAATGGGACTGACTCAACTGAGAGGCCCCTCCATTTGCATGTGGCTCTCCAACTGTTCCAGGACCATTTATTGAAAAGACTGTTTCTGCTCCATTGTATTTCCTTTCTCCTTTGGCAAAGGTCATTGACTATATTTGTTTGGGTCTATTTCTGAGTCCTCTACGCAGTTCCACTAATCTATTTGTCTATCCTTTTGTGACTAACACACCGTCTTGATGACTGTAGCATAATGCAAAGCTTGAAGTTGAGTAGTGTCAGTTGTACTTCTTCAAAATTGAGTTGGCCGTTCTGGTTCTTTTGCCTATCCATATAAACTTGAAAATCAGCTTATTGATATCCACAGGTATTTGCTGGGATTTTGATAGGGATTATGCTGAATCTGCAGGTTAAAGTAGGAAGAACTGACATCTCGACTATATTGAGTCTTATTCATGCACATGGACTATCTCTCCATTTACTTAGTTCTTCTTTGATACCTTCCATCAGAGTTTTGTAGTTTTTCTTATGTAGAACTTGTACACATTTTATTAGATTTATACCTAAGAATTTCATTTTGGGGGGTGCTGATGTGAACGCTAAAGTGGGCTTAATTTCAAATTCCATTTGTTCATTACTAGTACATAAGAAAACTATTGACTTCTATATATTAACTTTGTATCTACCACCTTGTTGTAATCACTTATTACTTATAGGAATTTTTTGGTTAAATGTTTGCAAATTTCTTTGTGAACAAAAATAGTTTTATTATTTCCTTCCCAACCTGCATACTTTTTATCTCCTTTTCTTGTCTTATTGCACTAGCAAGTCATCAATTACAGGTCAGGTTTCCCTACCCCGGTACTGGGTCTGCAGTAGTTTCTGCTCTGGGAGTTGTGATTCTCTGTATTCATCTGTCTCTTCAATTTTGAGGTGGTGACTTACCCTGTAATCCCATTTCTCTTATGCATCTAAGAACTGTTTTTTCAGTTTATTCAGCTTTTTACTTGGTAGAACAGAGTGGTAATTTATAAACTCCTTACATGCTAGACTGGAAGCCAAAAGTCCCCACAGCTGGTTCTTAAATACCCAGAATAAAGAAGGTAATAATATCACTGTACTTTGCCCTTGTCAATGTACATCGGGAAAATTATTTTCAGTTCTAGGTATCATGTTTTAAGAGGGATTTTGACAAAAAACAAAACAAAACAACCCATGTGATCCAAGTGGGTTTTCCAAAATATGTCATATGAAGATAATTTGAAGGAAATGGTTTTTAGCCCAAAGAGAGACTTGTGACAGTATGATCATCATCTTAAAGAAATACTATTTTGATGAAGTAAATTCAGACATATCCTTTATTGCTTCAAACAGAAGAATGATGGGTAGTCATATTTCAGCCAGATATAAGATAAAACTTTCTAAACTTAGGGTCATTTGAAACTTAGGGTCATTAAATAAAACTATTTAATCTTATTGCATAGTAAGTGAATTCCCAGTTAGTAGAAATGTTTAGGCAGGGGCGCCTGGGTGGCACAGTCGTTAAGCATCTGCCTTCGGCTCAGGGTGTGATCCCGGCGTTATGGGATCGAGCCCCACATCAGGCTCCTCAGCTATGAGCCTGCTTCTTCCTCTCCCACTCCCCCTGCTTGTGTTCCCTCTCTCGCTGGCTGTCTCTATCTCTGTCAAATAAATAAATAAAATCTTAAAAAAAAAAAAAAAGAAATGTTTAGGCAGAGACTTAGTGACCAAAAAGAGGGACACTGTGGGAAAAGTCTGGAGCAGAAGGACAAATTAGGCCAGAACCCTTTCTTCAAGTGAAAGCCATACTGAAGGTGTCTCAATCTATCTCCAATCCCAGAAAGCCTCCCTAGAACTTCCCAGAATAGAGCTTTAAAAGACTGGATTATAAGATAAGTTGAGAATTCTGACTCCAACTCATAATGTTAGATAGCCTCAGTTACAGATCAATATTTGCCCATAATGATTTTTTTTTCTTTAATACCCAAGAAAAGTATTGGAAAAAGACCCAGTTTATCGCCTGTAAACTTCTAAATAAAAATAAAGTCCCCTATCATATATGTATCATAGGTACACCATTATTGCATATTTTAAACGTAACAACTACATTATCACCAAAGGGAAATGTTAGTCTATGCCTTAATTTTCATAAATTTTGTAAAGTATACATTGTAATAAATTAGTAATTCATACCTGTTATAATAGTAATAAGAAGCAGTAACAAACCATAATAAGAATGAATGATAAAGCACCCATTTGGTACCAAGTCTTGTTTCAGGTACTTTTGGGGAAGGAGACAAAGTTCAGGGAGAAACATAAAGGAAAGAGAGAAAAACAAAAACAAATCAGACCTAGGTGTGGGTTCAGACTTCTAAGAATCTAAAAAAATGGCCTGAGTTACATGTACATAAGTCACTATAATTTAAAGCAGAAAAAGATAATCACTCTCAAGTGTGTGCTGAGTGAGTTCAAGGAAAGAGGAGATTTCCATGGTGTGGGGATGAAGGGGGGCTACTTGGGAGCACTGGTGCTCGAGAGGGCCTTGAAGGACAGCTAGACCCAGAGATGAGAGGAAAGGAATTTCAAGCAAAGGGAGGATTATGAAAAAGTTGCTGAAATGCAAACCTGAAATGCATATACTAAGAGTGGTTTTACTGCATTAGTTAAATGCCAGCTGGAAACAATGCACTGCAGATGGTTTTGTGAAGATACTTTAACCGTAGGACCACGTAGAGACTGGGCAGAGTTATAAGTACAAACAAGGAATGTTGAGGCACCCAGACATTAGCAATACTGGGGAACCTTTACCACCCTAGGGCTAAAGGGGTAAGCAAAGGAAGTAGTATTAAAGACCCTAGTGAGAGTTGGAGCCTTGGGGGGGGGGGGCTATCTGCTAGGAGTTGAGGTCAAGAAGGCATGTTACTACTGCCAAAGAAGAGCACGGAGTAGGTTGGAAGAAATGCTCTGACCTCTTTCTTCTCCTGCTCTGCTTCTTTATGCCAAACTCAACAAGAAGTCAACAAGCAAGATATCCTGGGTGACTAGGCCACCAGTATCACCTCCAGCTAGGGCACAGAACACGGTAGAGACAGACAAAGACTAGATCTAGGGTGGGTAGTTGGTTGAAGGAACAAAGAATAATCATGAAATGGAAGATTAGAAGTTTGGAGAAGATTCTGGAACATCTTAATTACCACTTTAAAAAGTTTCTAAATTATTTGGTAGTTAATGTAGAGACACCAATACCTTATCACCAAGACAGCAATATAACAAAAATCCCAGAACTGGGCAGGTCAGGTCAGCAGAACTTGACAAAGTTACCAGTGTCCCATGTTCCTTCCTCCATTCTGCACCCCAACTCTTAGCACATAGCTTTCATCTGTATGGTCACCTCTACCTCTAGTCTCACATCCACATCCTAGACAACAAAGAGAAGAAAATGACAAATGAATCAAACTTTTCCAGAAGCAGATTTTCATCACAGGTTTAACCTCAGCTACAAATGAGGGAAGCTGGGAAAAGGCATGTGGCTACTCTGAAAAAAGTCAGTTGTTTTTTGGTTTTGTTTTTTAAGAAATAAGAGGAAAACAAATACTGGGTAGAGGCTAGAAGCGTTTTATGTAAAAGAAAAGAAATCTTGATGGGAGACGGGCTCTCTATTTCTTAATTATTTGATCATCTAGTAATTCTGAATTTGAGTGTTGTTGCCCAGATGCAGAAGTTGGGAGAAGTTGTTTGGTAATGCAGAGGGTGTCTGAGATTTAAGACATACTGAATTCTGAGTGACAGCAACATGTAACCCATAATGAGTAAGCCATGTTAGAAGTCAGGAAAAGGGGTAGTACTGGAGATAGGAATTGAACGGTAAAGTAGATTGGATTATTGTTCCCAACTCTTTCCTTCCATACTTAATAAAATTATACATCCATGCCCTTTGCCACTGCAAGCCAAGTTTGCTTGCCAGCTCCACTGAAGTTGGGTTTGGCAGCATGAATTTTTTGAACAATGATTTGAGAGAGAAAGTGAAGCATCATTTTTGGGCCATGGAATATTTCTGCTCACTGCTTAAGATTCTAAGCTCCTGTATGAGAAGAGCGCTCATAGGATAAAGATTCATGAAGTATATGAGAACGAATGCCCAGTCAAGCCCAGCAGAGCCACAGTCAACATACAAACCCGTAAGGGAGAAATAGATGCTTGTGACTGAAGTCATCACGGAAGTGTGAGATTGCTTTTATTACGCAATGCTGTTGTAGCAGAAGCCTAACACAAGTGGACCTTCTCGAAGACACAAGAACAGATGGAAAAGACTTCACCCGCATTAGGATGACTGTGATCAAAAAGACAGATAAAACCAGTTTGGGCAAGGATATGGAGAAATCGGGATACTTATATATGGCTGGTGGGCATGTAATGTGAAACAGCCTCCTTGGAAAATAGTCTGGCAGTTCCTCAACATATTAAAGGTAGAATAACTGTATGACCCAACAATTCTACTCCTAGATGTCTTACCGAGAGAAATGAAAACATAGGCCACACCAAAGCGTATACATGAATGTGGATAGCAGCATTATTCAAGATAGCCAGAATGAGAGCGGCATCAATGCCCATTGGCTGATCAGTGGATAAACAAAATGTGGAATATTACTCAGCAATAAAAAGAAATGATATGCTGACACATGCTACAAATTGGATGACCCCTGAAAACAACATGGTAACTGAAAGAAGCCAGACCAAAGATTATATGACTCTGTTGAAATGCAATGTCCAGAATAGGTAAATCTATAAAAACAAAAAATAGATTTGTGGTTTGTGGAAGATGGGGAGAGAGACGAATGATCACTGAGGCATAAGAGATTCCTTTTGGAGGAGATGAAAACGTCCTAAAACTTGATTGTGGCGATGGTTTCACAACTTTGTGAATGTACTAAAAACGAGTGGATTGTGCGATTGTAAATGAATGAATTGTATGGTATGGTTTCAAACAATGAACAGAGGACAAGGCCTCAGAACTGCAAATAAGACATATGGTGTGAGCTGGGGAAAACAAACCCATCCCCCTCTCTTACCCGATCTGACTGTGACAAATGGTATATGTGGTTGTGAAAGCTGGCTGGTGTCAGTGGGTGCAGTCTTTGTCAGACACACAGAGATTTTCTGTATGCGGCGCTAACTTGCCTATGCAGGACAGACAGATATGCATGGCTTCATTAACACCATGAGCTAGACCCCGTGGTTGTCAAACTCTGTAAAAAATCTTTCCTTTAATAATGTACACAAGCTATACTTGAATAAAATCTAATTATAGAATATTCAGACAATTCAGAAACACTTGGAGTAAACCATGAACGTATGCAAGTCCTTCTTTACCAGCCTACCAACACCACATACCCTCTCCCAGAGGTGAACGCTAGAAACAGCCGATGCATAGCCTTTTAGTCCTTTATTTGAATCATTTGCATAAATACATAGGCAAACGTACAGCTTTGTTTTACAGAAATTAAACCAAGTACTGAACCTTGCTTTTAAAAAACTTAACATGCCCTGAAGGTCTTTCCATGCATTTTTATCAACTGTATGGTATTTTTATAGTATGGTCATATCATAGCTTGATTTTTATACCTTTATGGAAGAATATTAAATTGTCTTCCATTTACCACTATGACAAAACAATGTCAAAGGAATTCTTGATAGACACATCTTTAAGCATGTATGTGAGTATATCTGCAGGACAGTTTCTAAAAGTAACATTTCGGAGTTGAAGAGGAGGCACATCTTAAATTTGATAAGGGGGAGAGAAGGAAAGAAAAGTGAATTAAGGTCCTTTCCCTAAGAAGCCTCCAGCTGATTAGGAGAAAGAACCAACACACAAATAACTCTATAAATATGGAGCAGTGAGTGAGAAGTACAGGTCAACCAAGAAACGGATAATCCAAGAGAGAAGTGGAAAAGCATGGGGCATACGTGGGACTTAAATTGTCCCATTTAGAAGGGTGTATCGAAAGGGAGCAGTAAGAAATAAGGGCAGAGAAGTAGGATGGGCTGGACCATGGAGGGTCTTGAAGGCCAGTCTAGACACTTCATGGTTGACAACAGCTGCAAGTTATTTGTAGGGACTCCAAAGATCAAATCTGGGTTTTAGGGGTTTTAATCTGTCAGAATTATACAGAATGGGATGCAAACGGTTATAGACTGGAGGCAGTGTAACGGATGATACTGTGCCCAATATTTAATTTTCCTTAGATATACACAGTTTCACCAACATTTGGGTCACAAAATGACGTTTTCACTGACATGAATATGGGGGTTGACAGAGAATGAAGAGATGAAGCCTGAAGCCCAAGTCAATTGCTGAAGATCTAGTTGCTGTGTCGAAACCAAGGATTCTGAAACGTTCGCCGAGAACGCTTGTGATTGCTCTGTGAGGAGTAGGGCTTCCGCCACTCCTGGGACCTTCACTGTGGATGGAGAGGGCCAGTTAGACCCACCATTCTCTTAATCCCACCATGCTGCACCATATGTTTGTAAATAGTGTTTTTGTTGTGAGCCTAATTGAGGGAGATTTAGTGCTGTCACTGGCCTATTTCTGACTCACTATTGTCTAAGATCTTGCATTCTTTCAAAAGTTGAAACAGAAAACTAGAGTAAATTACACATATCTGCTGCCTCAAGGATTTATGTTTTCCTTTAGTTTGTTCTTAAATACCATCGTTCTACTCATCTGCTGACTGTTCAATTGCAGGACATCGGGCATAAAGCCAGATATCCTGTCCTGTTGTTCCCCTCCCCCACTTACGAAATTAAGAGGCGGGGAGGGCTGTGTGGAGGGAGAAGAAGAAAAAGGCAGAGGAAGTTCCTCTGTTTTACTAGACCTCATCCAAAAATAAAAGGAAAATGTTAGTGTAAATACCACTACAAAGAAAATCTCTGATTAGCCAGAAGCTTTCAGTGTTGCAGCTGGCGCTGGTCCACTTCCTTACTCTCCGCAATGAGAAGTGGAGACTGCATGAATGTCACCAGCACACTCAGGCGCTGCCTAACGGCCCTGAATCTCAGCCTACTGTGCTGATGGAAGGGGCCCACCTGCCTTGTTACCCAGGCTGGGTCTGAGTTAAAGTGTGTGATGTCTTGCGGCTGGCCTCCCTCCCCAGTGTTGTCCCTGGGGCTCCTCTCTTTTGCATTTGGCAACTGCGCCCACGCATCCTGTAGTCAACTAAGAAGATAGACAAGGTCTCGTTTAACCATAGATTCAAAGCAATCGGATTTTAATACTTAATGTACCATGTTCCACGTTCCACCCATCAACAGAGCTCTTCCTTTCTCCTTTCTTCCCTTTGTCTCAGTTTTCCTTCTTTTTCCTCCCTCCCTCCATCTCTTTCCTCCCTACTTCTCTTCCTCCCTTCCTCCCTTCCTTCTTTCCTTTCTTCCTTCTTCTTTTCAAGGGGCAATAAGTCATTTTCTATTATGCATGTTAAGAGAAATGAAAAGAGGAATCATATAATGATCAGGAAACAATGCACTGCTCTCACTGCTCTGACTTACGTGGTCACAGGACACATGGGTTCCTCTTAAGTCCTGTGTGTAGCTGTAGGTGGCTGGTGTTGGCATCCCTGATCAAGGAAATCTGTACTTCGAAAGCATAGGAGTAATCATGGTCTTTTTCTGTCACACTAATGTGTGTCAACAAACCTCAGGCTTTTGTCCTGGTATGGTGTTCCCGCCATTGATGCCAACAAATGGTCGCGTGGGTACCCATTTCTGTGACTAAAGCAGCTGGTGGTGAAGCATCAGCTACGTTGTCTTCTGTGCTGTGATTGTAACATATTCTCACAGCCTCTAGGACGAAAGAACTACACCAAGAGCCACACAGGAGACTCACACTGTGTGTTAGTGTCTTCGGGCCGCTGTAACAAATTACCATACACTTGGTGGCTTAACACAACAAAAATGTTTTACCTCACATTTCTGGAGGCCGGAAGGCTGAAATCAAGATGTCAGCAGAGTTGGTTTCTTCCAGAAGCTCTTAAAGAGAAGCTCTTCTATGTCTCCTAGCTTCTGGTGACTGCTGCAATCCTTGGCAACCCTCGGCCTGTAGACTCATCACTCGAAGCTTTGCCCCCGTCTTCACATGGCTTTCTCTTCTGTGTCTCAGTCTCTCCTCCTTTCTCTTATAAAGACAATAGTCATTGTATTTAGCACCCCCTCATGAATCCAGGACGATCGTAAAATAAGATCGGGCTAAATTAAGTGAAATTATATCTACAGTGACCCAATTTCCAGGTCAAGTCACATTTAGAGGTGCCAGCAGTTAAGACTTGGAGAAATCGTTTTAGGGGACATAGTTCAACCCAGTGAAACAAACAAACAAACAATATCAAAGATTAAAATGTGTAAGGCCACTACAAACCAAATCAACATTAAGCCAGTGGGAATGGAACTTTGAGCTCCAGGATTAATCGGAGACTTGTCATTAAACCAAAGAAAAAACATACCCCTTTTATCCACAAACTTTTTGCCGAGAATGGTTTCTGTTGAGTTTTGTAAAGGATGCTCTGCTTAAACACTGAGGTCTTGTTTGTAATCATTTCAGAAACCCAATAGAGGAAAACAGTGCTGCTGAGTTGCTTCCAAATGTTTTACTTAAAAAATTAAAAATGACTGCAAGGAGAAAAACCATGTGGACGGCTTCCCTAAAGATCACCTTGGGGTTAAGTACAATGCTCTATTAGCTCAGGCTCGATCTCTCAGGAGACACAATTCAGAGAAAAGTCAAAAGTCGTATTGATTAAATCAATTTAGCAGTTTGAATACATAAAAGTCAAGTGGTCAGTTTGAAAAAAAGAAATCTGTCAACTTCTCTCTTTTGATCTTAAACGAAAATCAAACGATAGCTTTCATTTAATCATCAGAAAGCCTTCAATAGACCATACATTTCTCTGGCTTCTAATATCATGATCATGTTATATCTCTGCCTCAGAGTGGGGAAAAGTCTGAGCCCGTGGCTCGATTAGTAGCTTAGGCTTTTCCGTAAGCAGACCGGCCGGCACACTTTGATGATTGCTGACAACTCTGTCTTTGGGGACGCCTCTGTTGTGTTAACACTTCTGCACACCCGCTCAAGAGAATGCATTTGATACTTTCAAGTGAAAACCCACATCTACTTCCCGATATATTTTTTGATATCTCAAGTATTGACTCTGTATGTACAGAAGTCCTTTGAAAAGCAGATATGCCTGGAAGATGGCTCTGTGAGCACATCTTGTCCTCAGTCTGAAACATGGAGACAGTGGGTAACTATCGCAACACCCTGGGGCAAATAGTACTGAAAGGCCTTTACCTCGAAATAAAATTCTTAGAATATACATTCAAACGGGACTGCAACAGTGCATGCCATTGAAGTGGCTTTCACGCCGTTTGCCATTTGGGATGACGCCTGTCTCTGAGTCCATCCAACAGTGCACGTTAACGACAGTTGACTTTACGTCTTCATTTATCTCCAGAAACAGCTCCACCTGCAACCGTGAGCCAGAAAATGGTTAAAATTTATGCTCTCATGTGAATTCCCATGAAAAGGTGGCTTTTAAGATGAGGCAGGGCTCAGATTTTGAACCGGAAAAACTGGCAGCAATTTGACAAGAACGTATAGTAGTTTGGCATCATGTTGACATGACTTCAACAAGAAAAACTTGTCAACTATAACTCCCAGCTATGTAGACATTTGGAGTTACATATATGCACTCTCCGAAACACAGAACGGGACCCTCTATACAGCCGTGCGACTCTTGAGTATATTTGTGGATCAAGCCACTAACACCTGTAAAAATACATATGAAATATAAACCTTAATTGAAATATGTTCACCATGCTTAATTGAAACATGCTCCCAGGAAAGCAAAGGAGGTTTTGCCTATGCAAAAAATGGCAGAATAGAGCCCAAAGGTAACACAATATTCTTCTATTGGTGGGGTTTTTTATTTAATGAAACTGTAAGACAAATATCTCATGTGCTTGGCTCATTAACAATACTTATTTTTTTAATCAGAATTAATATTCTTCCATATTTTCTTTGGAAGTAGCAATATTGATGTTTATATGAAATGCAAACAAATGATGCAATGTTTCACATTTTCCAGTTTTTCACTGTGATATATTCATTCTCTGAAATTTCATGTTAGCACAACCAAAAACAAAGTGCTTCCACAGTTCATTTCAAGATAATATATTGCCCCATAATAGCAAACGCAGTGCGACTTGGGCTTCAGAACTGGAAGCTAAAGCAGTCTTGGTACATGTGTCCATTATATCTTGAACAAGGCTCTTTTCGTAGGTCTTAGACCACTGATAAGTTATTAAAAGACACAACTTCTATGTGAGTGACAAAACTTGTCAAATACATAGATGCAGGGGCGCCTGGGTGGCACAGCAGTTAAGCGTCTGCCTTCGGCTCAGGGCATGATCCCGGAGTTCTGGGATCGAGGCCCACGTCAGGCTCTTCCTCTATGAGCCTGCTTCTTCCTCTCCCACTCCCCCTGCTTGTGTTCCCTCTCTCGCTGGCTGTCTCTCTCTCTGTCGAATAAATAAATAAAAACTTAAAAAAAAATACATAGATGCAGATAAAGATATAGACGCAGATATATTTCAATTCTCTGACTTACAATATTTTGAAAGGAACATCCCTGGCAGCCAAGAGAAAGTTACAAGCATGCAATTCTAAAAAAAAAAAAAAAAAAAAAAAAAAATGAAACGAAGTTTACAAGAGAAAGAAAAGCTGACTCTTTAGAATTTAGTGGTTCAGTGAATGATAGACCTCACTCAGCAAAATCACATATCTCTAACCTCCACCTGTTTACTTTGTCGCTAAAGCATATTAATACATGTTTTTATATGTAATTATCCATATAATGTTTCATAAATATTAGAAATTTTTAAAAAGGTAAGCTCAGTTTGAAAACTTTCAATCAATCCACTGCTTTGAAACTTTTGGTAGAAAAAGCTGAGTATAAGCATCAAATTATGAGTAGTTGAATTGAAATAGACAACATTGATCTGTACTATGTTCTTAAATGTCATTGACTTCTTGGTGTATGCCAAGTATACACATAAAAGCTTATGAATCCTTGTGAAAATCTTTAGAAATTGGTATCTTGCAGATTTCAACCAAGCACTCTGAAACTCAAGAGAAGTTGGGTTTCCCAACATCACATCTTGAGTAAATGATAGAATCTGCACTCTTAACCACAGCCTTTTAAAGATAATTCAAATTACTCATCGTGTATTTCCTAAGGAAATCACTTGCGTATGATATACTCTATTTTCTATGTTAAATTAAGCAAAAATAATTTTCTCTCTTGTTTAAATAGAAAAATGTAGTGAAAAAATGGGAATTTTAGGTTGTTAAAACATTTGAGCAATGTACAGTAAAGCCAAGTTCTAAATAGCAAGGATGACATTATACATATTTTCATAGGAATAAGAGCTTTCTGGAAGATCATAAATGTTTAAGCATAAACATACCATAGAGTGGCAACCAGGATAATTCTTGATTCAATGTGGAATGTTCTCTGCACAATCTGAATTTACTCATTAATTGCCAAATATCCACTTTGTTTTGGAATGTGCAAATCTTTAAGATAGATCTTAACTTTCAAGATATTTAACCTCCAAGACCCCAAGAAGACCCTGTGAAAGTAATGCATAAAAGGAAATAGTCCACAATCATCAATTTTTATGTTCTTCCTTCATCCAATTCAAATATCTCAGTCTCTGCCAAGTCTCTCCTACTCATTTTCTTTTTTTGCAATTGCTATAAGTTTACTATTTTATTTTATTCATCAATCACACGTATGGCTTAAAGGGTTAGCTTTACCTAAAATATCCATTTTCCCCTTCTTTGTCAAAAAGAGAAGTCCTGAGTTGTAGCTGGATGCATGACTTTCCAGAATAAAGGAATTTCTTACATTTCTCCACCTCCCTAGCAGCCCGGTAAGACCTTGTGAGTTCTAGCCCACGGAATGTAAATGGAAGTAAGCAGTCCACGCATACGCCATCTTTGTGTTTTCTTATAACGTCAGGAGCTTTGGCAGCCATCTTTGAACATGAAGTGATCTTAGACCAGAGGCTTCACAACAAGACAATCACATGAAAGGAGGTGGTCCCTGACACTGGGGAATGCTATTCCAACCAAGATCAATTGCCTTCAGACTTTTGAACATAAGAGAAATATTTCCAGCTTGCTAATTCATGTTTTTAAAAATAATTTGCA
Organism: Ursus maritimus; assembly: GCF_017311325.1. Classification (NCBI taxonomy): domain Eukaryota; kingdom Metazoa; phylum Chordata; class Mammalia; order Carnivora; family Ursidae; genus Ursus; species Ursus maritimus. The sequence continues at coordinate 8,210,444 of NW_024424564.1, read as the reverse complement.
GCCAACCCAATTTATCTTAAACAACATATAATTTACCATCACATTTGATCTTTTTTGCTTATAAAATGCCACAACAAAGAGTAGCACAGGTTAGTTTTAGAGTTCTGGCGGCAGGCATAAACAAACAGCTTGGGTGATCAGAACACGGCGAAGTTTCGATTGCCTATGAATTTGCTGGCTGACTTACCTTTCTTTTGTACATGGTACAAAGTGATTTTTCTTTGTTCTGACTAATATCTGACAAGGTCCAGTTCCACAGATTTTGTGGGTGAAAGGCTCTTTGAAATAGTGAAGTACCTGTGTATGCTCACCTTTCAATGTTTTCTGAAATGACACTTGTGTGAACAACTGGGAATTCATTCGCCTGCAAAAGTCAAGCGTTCTGCGTTCTCCGGTGAGGTAGGTGGGGTGGAGATGTTTACTTGGTCAATCTTAAAGCCGCCAGGAGATCTTGGCATCTGAGGTTCTAAGCAGCTGCTCAGCTTACCTCAAGGAAAACCTCTCTCAGTAGAGGCAAGTCACTAAGGGCACAGAGACAAATACTAAAGGAAAAGTTTGGCCAGCTTTGCCACAGCCTTTAATGGCATTCGAACAGGGGAGCCTGTGATGCTTTATCTTGAGGCCGTGACCATGGGTATAGATAAACCACTGCGAGTCAGACTCTACTCAAATGTTTAGTCAAGTTCAATCCAACTGTAGCTTTATAAAACCAGTCCTGTTTTTAGTCCAGATCTGACTATAGTAAACAATTTATTGAACTTTGTAAAATTCCAGATGAATTTTGTATCTAATTTCTCATATGATAGAGCAAAAAGGAATAATTGAGTGCTACCCAATTTTACATAAAATTTTAAGTACTTAAAAGTTTGAGTTTTGAGGCATTTATACTTAAAAGCCTTTGAAAAAAGTGGTTGAATAACTATTTCCTTCTTGGATGGAGAAACAAATTTTCCTTTAACTTAAAAAAAAAAAAATCACATTTGGGAGGCAGCCACCAGGGACAGTTTCACTTGGAAAGAGACTTTTTGAGAAAGTTCCAAGTGACTGAGAAAAGAGAATTATAATGGAATTTGCTCCACAACTTTTATTCTGACAGAGGGGCTATTCATCCTATGGAATTCATGTAAAATCACTGACCTGAACAATATGCTTCTGAGAATGTTTTCCTGCTTAGCTTATAAAGATATTATTATGTATCTATGATATAATCACTAGAAAATGCTCCCTCTGGGGCATTTGTTGTTTCTCTAATTATCATAGTTGATTGTGGAACTGATATCCCTGATGTGTGTAAAGGTATATCGGGAAAGTAGATACAATCTTTTATGCAAACTGCACTTTCTGTCTTCATATTAATGTCATATATAACAATTCTGTCAATTAAAGGACATCGTATAAACAGATTATTTTAATTTAAAGGGCCAACAATGATCGTAACAAGGTTACAATGGTTCCTATAGTTATTTGTGATTTTGATGCCAAGACAAATCTATTTTCAACTATAAGCTCTGATACAAGTGACTTCTCTGAGCCTTAGTCTCCTTTCTGTGCAGCAGAGCTAGAAATACTCTCATTTCACGGGACTGTTTTGGGGATAAAGTCGGATGATATGTGGAAAGGGTCTAACACGGACTCGTTGCTGTCTATTCTTAGGATTATCTTAGAATCTGTGCAATTCTAAAGCCCAAAGCCACAAATGATAGAAATATGTATTATTTTATACTGATTTTCACTGTGAAACTGAAGAAAAGTAACTCAAGAAAGTTAACCAACTATGAAGAAATTGTACTCTTTGTCAGGTCTTCTCAATTATTCAAAGTATTTGGGAAGATCAGAGATTAGGTTAATGTAAAACAGCCATGAAACTAAAAATTCTTTACAATTGGCTTTCGAACGTGTTTGGTTCTTACATTTGAAAATCGGTGTGTCTGTGGTCTAGATATTCACTTCAGAGAAAATGATGAAGACATCCCGAGAAGACGTGGTTCGGGTGGAGAGAAAGATGCCCGGCCTCCCCATCCAGTTTCTCCAGCCAGCTCTTCTCTTAACACAATGAGAGAAAATGTCTGTTTTCTCTTAACTGACAAAAAAATCTTTGCTCTCTCAAAACCTCCTTAAAGTAGGGAGGTGGCTAAGTATTTGATCTTCAAAGGGCTTGTCTTCATGCAAACTAAGTAGAGGAAATTGAAATGTCTAAAAAGCTATAATTAAGCAGATTCCATACTAACGGCATTGAACTTGAAAGCAAGTTTATTATGGATAACTCAAATTCTGATAAACCACCCAAGGACGATACTAATTAACCTCAGTGTGCTTTGAATATTATGAGGCATAGATCTGAATATGCCTTTAAAACAAAACCTGCATCAGTGATTTATCATTTATTTAGAGGTATTAATTAATTAATTAATTTTTTTAAAAGATTTTATTTATTTATTCGACAGAGATAGAGACAGCCAGCGAGAGAGGGAACACAAGCAGGGGGAGTGGGAGAGGAAGAAGCAGGCTCCCAGCAGAGGAGCCTGATGCGGGGCTTGATCCCAGATCGCCGGGATCATGCCCTGAGCCGAAGGCAGACGCTTAACCGCTGTGCCACCCAGGCGCCCCTAGAGGTATTAATTTATTAAGCGGGCATCTAAAAAACTGATAGAGTAATAATAGTAAACTGGAATTTTTTTTTGAGAAAAAAAATCACTTCTAGGATTTTCTCGAATTATCTTATTTTAGATAAAACTTTTAACACATGATTTGAATCGGATAGAAAATAAATAAGGCCCATTAAAATGCACTCCAATCATACAACTGCAAAGTATTTTTAAAACCACACATGACTCTATAGCTAATGAAAGTGAAGTAAGCTATTCTTATCGATGAAGAGAAGGCGGCATTTAGCACAGCAAGGATGTTAAATCTGGTCTTCAGAAAATCCAGAGATAATAGTATGACAGTGGGTTGGTTTATTTGTTTCTAAGAATTTATGGTAGATCATATGTGTAATTCAAGAAACAAAACAAACAAGCAAAGAGGAAAAAAAGAGAGAGAGGTAAACCAACAAACTCATAACTAACCACAGAGAACAAACTGATGGTTACCAGAGGGGAGGTGGATGGGGGATGGGTGAAATAGGTGGTGGGGATTAAGGAGTGCGCTTGTGATGAGCACCGAAACACGTATGCAAGTGTTAAATCACTGTCTTGTGCACCTAAGGCTGATATGACACTGTATGTTAACGATACTGGAACTAAAATGAAAAATTTAATTAAAAAAAGGAATCAATTGTAGAACAATTTAAAAAGAAAAAAAGTTCCTAAAAGATTTAAAACAGAACTTTAGAGAAACTTGATAATGTGTAATTGTACAGGTATTTTTTAACATTTTAACAAGAGTGTGGGCTGCCGTGTTAACGAGTATTATGTGGATGACTGTCCTGGGTCAGACATTGGATTACATAAAGTTAAACATGTTTTATTCTGCATTAGTTATCTATTGCTACATAATAAATTTTTCCGAAAGTCAGCAGCTTCGCTGGGTGGTTCTCTAATAGGCTGCAGTCAAGATGCCATGTAGGGTTGCAGTCATCTGAAGGCTTGACAGGGGCTGGAGGATCCACTTCCAAGAAGGCTGTTGGAGGGAGGCCTTAGTTCTTTGCTACTTGGGCTTCTTTGACACATAGCAACTGGCTTTTCCCAGAGCGAGTGATCCAAGAGAGAGAGTGAGGAGGAGGCTGCATGTCCTTTTATGAACCAGTCTTCAGAGTAGGAAGGCACACACTGGTATGCCTGCCTTAATCTATCCATTAGAATCCAGTCACTAAGTTAAGCCTGTATGTAAAGGGAGGGGGAATAAACCCCAATACTTGAAGGGAGAAGTATCAAAGGGTTTGTGACTATATTAAAACTGCCACATATCGCTGTAGAACTTCTCCGAGCTTTTAATACCCTAAAGTGAATCCAATAGTGTAGGTACCATTTCTCCAGCTTAGTTGACCACTGAACTCATTTATGTGGATTATTTTGCAGAACTGGTGTTCCACTGGAGACACTTCAGGATACACTGGAGGTTTAACGCTGCCATCATACACACAAAAATACTTCTATAAGAGATACATAGTATTGTTAGCTTTTAGTGATGGCAATTTATTATTATCCTTGCGCTAGGTAACAGATTTCTAGGCCTTAGATAGTCAACTTTAGTCAATGAATGTTTATCTCTATCTTCTGTGCCAGACACTGTGCTAACCAACAGTTGGCTATTTAAGGGCAGATAAGAAATGGTCCTTGTCCCTGCGGAGCCAATAAATGAGAGACAATATAGAATAATTACAGTGAAATAAGAGCAAAGACATAGAGCATATATTATGCTTGCACAATTCTAAGTGCTTTGTACACATTAACTCATTTCGTCTCCACAATAACCCGGTGAGGTGGATCCCTCTTTTACAGATGAGAAAACTGAGGCAGGGTGAGGCTGCATCACGTATTCAAGGTTATACAGCTACAAAACATGAGAGCTAGGACTTAAATCAAGGGGAGTCTGGTTCCCAAGTTTAGCTCTTAGCACTATGAATATGCTTTCCTAAGTGTTATGCTACCAGAGACTTATAGGAAAGAAGACTGCAGACAGCCCTGAACTAGGGGACTAGAGGAAAACATCACAGCAGAAGTGACACCAGAGATAGGCCTCAAAGGGTCAACTGGATGGAAAAGGGAGAAAGGAAATCATGGCCTCGGGACCCAGGGTCCCCAGAGACACTGTCCTGTTCCCGAATTATGGGTTTGGAGAACGCCAGCATGAGCTGACAACACCATGCATGGTACAGGGATCTGGGAGATGAAGCCGAAGAGCTAATGGCAATTACCTGGGAAGTAAAATTCAGAACTACAGTGCTATCTAGCTCACATCTGAAAATGTTTAATATTAATATTCACCTTTGCAAAGAGTGATTCACAGAGCCAAGAATATCTGTCTAAGATAGCCTGGAATATGGGGTGTGGTAGACACTGCGATGCACCACCCAGAACCCCTTCCAGGGATGAAAGACTTCCTCTCCCAGCTGCCGGGAGTGCTGCCAGCAGAAAGCCCTCAGCGGTCAGCCCCCTGTGGGGATTGCATCCGCTGAAGAGAGCTGGCTTACTGAAGGCCCTGACCCTTTCCTGGGACGCCGGTATCCAGTGACTGGGCAGTGTTGGGATATAAAGGCCTGTCTCTCAGCCCAACTCAGGACAGCACAAAGGGCCACCCCGGCTTTGGAGGTCCCTGCACAGCCCGTGGCAGGCCCGGGTAAGGCTGAGTCACAGCTTGACTTCTCCCTCGGCCCAATCCTGCCATCATCTCTCTTCTTCCGCAGGAAGTGATCCCAAGAGACTCCATAATAAAACTCTTGAACTTTAACCCCATCTCAGAGTCTGCCTTCTGGGGAAGCCAACCAGTGCCAATCAGTACCAGGAATGCTTGAGAAAGCAGATGCTGGGATGGGTTTTGGAGTTCTTGGCTGGCAATTTGAATTCCATCGCTGGGGTAGGCGGTGCCCAGGTAACCTCTGGTACAAGGTCGTAGTGCAATTGTGTTCACCACCTTTGCCAGTGGTGAACTGGGATGGTATCACAGTGACCAGTGGAATGGAAATCACTGACTAGTGCAGTGTAGTAGGAGTTTAAGAAATGTGTGGGAAACAGTAAGTATGAGGATGGTGGGATTGGTTGGCTATACCCACACTCGACTGACACTCTGGGATAAAAACAGTTATGACAAAGAACTAAGAGAGACTGCCATTTAAAACCTAAGAGTGAAAGCCAGAGACAGCCCCCTTGGTAGTATAAAGAGCCTCTCACCTCCTAGAGGGAGGGCAGAGAAAGCTGAAGGACAGACCAGGAGTTAATCATAACAGTAGCAGAGCTCAAAAGGTTAAGCTCCCGAACGAGGCAGGTCTGTTATGCCAATTTCAGGGCCCTGGGTTGGGGGGGAGACCGACCCTGGCACATGGACAGGACATCTGGATTGATGTGTATGAGAGTCATGAATTCCCAGATTCCCCTGAACCCACTGAGCCTGCTCCAGGGGCCCACTCTTCCTGTTAAGGGCTAGCATTTTCCCTTGCTTGCTATGAGGTCAACAGCTCAGATTCAGTCACGGTATAACCCAGCCAAGGACATACTGGGCCTGATAAGAGGAGGGGTCTGCACCCTGAAGAGCTGATGAATGGGCAGGAGCGGATGAAGGTACACTGGTCTGGATTAGGTGAATGCTTCATGAAATGTCGTGGAATGCAAGGCGGGGGACAACGGTTAGTTGTTCTATCCAGATATAGGATTTAAGTACCCCGGGGAAAGGACCCTGGGAGATAGCACAAACACACTACTAAGATGCCTCCTAGAAAAAGAATTGAGCACACTCAGTGAGGTAATCCTGCCAGAGTTGCTATGACAGGCAGTGAGAGGTTTTCAAGCTGAGAGAAATGGGCATGTGGCAGCGGACGTGTTACATAAGGCCAGAAAACCACCAGAGGTCCTTCTGCTGAAACAAGGGAGGAGCATCACTTGCCAAGCAACAGGGATATGCTGGTGAGAGCGGCACCTTTACGTTCAGTGGTAACTGTCCTCTGTAAGCCATGGCTCCCGGTAGGAGAGGCCATCCCTGGTAGCAGTGATAGGACCCCCTGCTCAAGGGAGACATAATTATGGTAATGAGAGGCAAAGTCATAAAGGCAGACAGAGGGGGTCTATGCTCAGAGCAATATGGACATTGTTATTAGCATCCCGAAGAGCAAAATAGACGGGCAACCGGGGGGGGGGGGAGGAGGTATTACTTAACCCATTAAATCAAAGCGATTAAGGATGGATAACCAGAAGGCTAAAGCCACTCATCTCAGTAAAATGTTTCTGAACCTGAACCAAGTTTTGGACCTGTAACCTAGTGGCTAAAGAAGAGGCTAGGTCTCCAGGAAGAAGGATCCTATAATTTCACGCAAGTGAACACAGTCATGATTTCTCTGTCCATCCGTAAAGAAACGTGTGGCCATTTACTAGAGAAAAGGGACAATGCCACCCAGAGACTCAAAGCATTGCCTGGGCTCCCTATACTCCTGTGATCACATGGGAGCTAAATAATAAATGAATTCTGGTCTGTGTCTGGCTCCCAGTGTGTCCACTGGGACCCTGGACAAACCCTGTGGTCATTTCCCTGGTTCCCAAATGTGTAACTGAAATAGATATACTTTGTAGCTGGCTGACCCCTCCATTGGTCTCTGAGCCTAAAGAGGTCAGAGTTATCCAAGAGGCCAGGAATAGCCAACTAGAAATCTCTGAAACTGCCCCCCCCCAGCCAATATAGTAAGTCAAAAACAATATTGCATCCCAGAGAAATGACAGAAGTTAGGGAGGGAAAGAATGTTTGGACTCTCTATTTCCTATTGAGATCACTATGCTTCTCTTTAGGAAGTTTATTTCACCTTCAAGGCCTCCAAACTGAAAAAACAATTTCTAGTGGTGATTTCATTATAGCCGTTATAATCCAATTCTGTTATGATGAAACTATTTGAAAAACCCACAAACAATTTTAAGACGGGATTTTGTCTATATATGTTATCTCCGGTACTCTTAAAAACACATTCAACTAAAGACTGCTTATACTGTTTGCGAAGGGGAAAAAGGGGGCTTTTCATTAAAAAACAAAACAAAACAAAACTATTTTCGTCTGGGACAGAGGGCAAGCAAGATGGCGGCGCCCATGGAGCTGTTCTCCTGGTTGGGGGCGGGGCTACCTTCAGTGGACCTGGACAGCCTGGCGGTGCTGACCTATGTCAGATTTACTGGTGGCCCACTCAAGATGCACAAGATCACCAACCCCTGGCAGAACCCTTCAGCAACTCTGCCTGTCCTTTGGCCCAGTCCTGTAGAGATCATCTCGGTACCACACAAGACCATCACCCACCTTCTAAAAGAGAAGTACAACGCCGATTATGATCTGTCAGCCTGACAACGGGCAGAAGGGGCAGACACCTTGGCCTTCACATCTCTGCTGGAGGAGAAGCTGCTCTGGGTGCTGATACACACTTTTGGGTAGACACCAAGAACTAGGTGGACGTGACCCGGAAGTAGTATGCAGCGGCTCTGCCGTCTCCCCTCATCTTCTCCCTTCTGGCCGGATTCCGCTGCTGTGTCGGGAGCACAGGCCTGAGAACAAGGAAGAACTGGAGAAGGAGCTGTACCAAGAGGTTCAGGAATGCCGGACCCCCTGTCTCAGCAGCTAGGCTCTCAGAAATTCTTTTTTGGAGATGCCCCAGCCTCCCTGGACACCTTTGTCTTTGGCTACTTGGCCCTGCTGCCCAATGGGAAGCTGCAGGTGCACCTCCGAGGGTCGCACAACCTCTGTGCCTACTGCACACACGTCCTCAGCCTCTGCTTCCCCCGAGACGGGGCTGAAGTGCCATCTCCACGCCACACACCAGTGGGCCCAGAGACTGAGGGGGAACCATACCAGCGCAGAAACCAGATCCTACCCATGCTGGTGGCACTGACAGCCATGGTGGGCTAGCCTGGCTCGGTAGCCTTGTCTCTCTCCAGGGGATAACCCTGCTCGCGCCCCAGGCACATGGTCCCTGGGCATGGCTGAGGATGATGAAGAGGAATGATTTGTCCTCATGCTCCCAGGACTGATCTTTCTACTATCATACATTCCAGAGGCCCCTATGTTTCCCTGTTGTTGGTACGGCTGGAAATGGGGTGCCACTCCCAGAGTAAACCTGTCCACACTGAAAAACAAAGCAAAATAAAACACAATTTTCCTGAAGTGTGTGTACGTGTATACGGATGTGTACGTGTGTTTCGATGTTATAATAGCTCTGTTAATTTCTTGACCCATAATGACTTCAGTTCCTAAAATAGGAAATCTAAGGTTGACCTTACAGAAAATAATAAAATGTATACATTAGCCCTTTGTCCTTGTCTTTCTCTTCCTCATCTCTTCAACCTTTTCTTTTCTTAACTGAACTTGCCTCCAGTAACTTCATGTGAATGTTTTAAGGACTACGGCAGAAAATCCAGAAAGATGAAACCAGATTATAGTGCTCAGCAATTGATACGTTATCCTTTTCAGAGAGACATTACTTTTTGTTGTTGTTTGAAAAGAGAGTTGTAAATGGGTAAAATTTAGAGAGAACATGACAGAATGGGACATTTCGCTTGCCACTGGAGGAAGATTTTTTGCTCTTTCGGTGGAGTAGCCTTCATAGGTCTTTTCTAAAAGGGTGAACTGGATTCCTTAGAGTTTTTGCTTCAGACGACAAGATGGCAACAGTGCATTGCAAGGATTCTCAGAAACTACAGATTGTATCTTTCTCATATCCCTGCATACTTCCCACAACTAATGCATTGTTTGGCAGGAGGTGATGAAAAGCACAGGGCTCTGGCAGCTAATAAATAGTTCTGATTTCCAAAGTCTTTCCATAAATGTTCATGAGTTCTCCATATTCACCTTATCAGGGTAGACAAGGCCCTGCCCTATGTGACCTAGTCTCCATTCCGGGTGCCTTCTTAAACGGTTAAAGATGTAATAGGAACAGAGAACAGTTATTTAGAATTATTTACATGTCAACAATTTTTGCTCTTAAAACACAAAAACAGAATGCCACGAAATTTACGTTCGATGCTTTTTGTTGTTAACCTGGTGCTACACGTACGTTTGAATTAAAACGGTTAATGTGGGTGAATCACTTAGCTCCAGGCCATAGTGAAGACCTCTAAAAGAATCTGAACAAGACTGAATTATTACTATTATCTAAAGATACTTTGATCATACTACAGATCATAGAGCACCCATGTTGTCGTTGGTGAACACAGTGTTTTCGACGTTTTTTTCCAGTGTTTTCCACTTTTAAAATTAGGTGGTAGTGGGACACCTGGGTGGCTCAGTCAGTTAAGTGTCTGACTCTTGATTTCCGCCCAGGTCATGATCTCAGGGTTGTGAGATCGAGATCGAGCCCTGTGATCGGGCTTTGCACTGGGCATGGAGCCTGCTTAAGTTTCTCTCTCTCCCCCCTCTTCTCTTTCTTTCCCCCTTTAAAAAAATAAAATAAAATAAAATAAAATAAGTCGGTAACATTTAAAAAATCAGGGCATTACAAAGCTTGGATGTTTTGGCTGCTGGATCCACTTTTTCATGTGGCACAGTCATCAGGCACCGACGCGGGCTAGTCTCCCCTTCACCACACTCCTCCCCGTGCCCTATTGTCCCTCACACAGAAGCAGGCCGTCAGTAGCTATGTAGGTAACATTTGTGCTGTAGTCTGTTTTCATAACTGGCTGCTTTTCTTCTTCTTCTTTTTCTTCCTCAATGTTTCTAGTCCCTGGGGGCATTTCAGTTGGAATATCTATCAAAGAGTGCAATATTTGCAAATTGAGAGAGACCTCACAGTGTTGTTTTATCACTTTTTCGCCTTTCCCCTCTTGCTTCTGTCACCAGATGATTGTTACTACCAACCCGTGTCCTTCTTTAGACAACACGGTCTGACTGAAGGCTTTACCTTGGTAACACATCCCTCCTGGGAAGAGAGTGTGTGGCCTCTGTGTCCAGTAAACTGACAAAATTTTCTGGGCTTAGTCATTGTTGCAAATATAATTTCTACTAGTGAGTGGAACAGACATGAGGCTGTTTCATAGAACCTGGGAGCTTTCACACTTGTTCCCAGCCCAATCCCCGAAATAACCCCTCCACTTTATAATTACATTTACGTTCATGAAATTGAGTAAGTAAAAGTTAAAATTCCTTTTAGCAAGAATTCTATGGCTGCGTATTCTGTACAGTTCCAAACAAACAAACAAAAAATGACTTAGGCAATGCAGAAGGAATCGGTTGTCTAGTGTTCTGTAACTGAAAATAATTAGGTATGTTAATGTTTCCTTTTTAACTCCTTACTGGGTTAGCGCTTAGAGAGACTATGTTAAATTACATCCACTCTAACGTTTATAAATCAGCTTACCTTTTCCTATTCTTTTTTGGGGACTAAGATTTCCCAATTAGAATTGAGAATGACAAGCTTGGCCCTCAACACTTTGTGAAGTACTTCAATATTTAATTCCCGAAGTTACTCTAAGTTTTTTGGGTTTTTTTAAATTGTTGTTTGTCCTCAGAAAGGCTCCATACTAACAAATGTGACTTCATTCTTCTAAGTAGCAATTGGTAGGAATATTGGAGATCTGAATGTATTCAGAAAATATTCCAAAAATATGTCTGTAATTACTTGAGTGACTGATTGCACATCAATGAGTTATAAAGAGAAACCAAACTTCTAGGTTTGTTCTTCCACTGCTCTTCGAATTTGATTTCTGGAACCCTTCCCTCCTCATCCCTCCCCAAGATGAAATACTGTCTAGCTTTTCCACTGCTCTTGGATAATAAATGAATAGTCCTACATTTTGGCATTTAAAATGACTCAGTCTCTAATCCTATGACTACTAGTCCAGTGCACTGTAAAAATCATTTTAATCCAATTTGAAGCTTTCTATGTAGACTTTAGTTGGGCGTGGGCACTGCTGTTTTTACCTCCTTTTCCTCACTTACCTTCTTCCCTCTGGCTGCTGTTTCTGACCCTTGTAAGGTTGGCTCAAGGGATAGCGAAGATGAGAGGAAGAGCTTCGACAAGACATTGGTGGTCTAGGAAGGCAGATGCTCCAAGCTGATTCTTTCTCTCGGTCAAGGCTATGGCTGGCTCCTCAGTTATCCTTCACCAGCGACATCTGACAGCCACCACCTTGACATCGCCAGTTGTCTGATTAACGCTGCCCCCTTGGAGGGCTTCTGGGCACCTACTCCTCTGTTAGGGTCACATCATCCCTCCAGATCATCACTTGCTTATTGAGTAAGATCCCCTCTAAGGCAACCCCAGGCTGGCTCCGTTTTACATGGTCCACATCTGAGCTCCAGAAACACTCACCTTTCCCTACCATCACTGGAAGTGAAGTTTGTTCTATTACCGTCCTCCTTACTCAGTGATCAGACACAGTAGTGCGGCCACAGCCATAGCCTTTAGGCTTCCTGTTCTTTGTGGGTGTCAGATCCCAGTCCTTATGTTTCCAGACTCCAGGGGTGTGCCTATAAGTCCCCTGGGACATCCCCTTGAAGTCCCTGTTGTGTGTGTTGGAGTACAATCCAACAATCTTTTTTCAAAGAAATTCTCTCCCCACCTCTTCCAGCCCAACTAGAAGGAGGTGGTGCTGGCCAACTTGGGTTCTCCCCATTGAGGGACAATCCAACTTGGGTTGTCTCCCACATGGGTGGCCTAGTAACTCATATTTTAATACAGGGTACTTAGAACGACTCGCCTTATTCTTGGACTTTGGTACTTCCAACAGAACTGAAACAGAATGGCCCCAATTTTATCATCTAGTTACATAGTTGAACCTCTTGGCTTAGTCTCAGTGGTATGCCAGAGTTGGTTGTGAACCATGGCCATAATTAAAATTTAAATGATATAAAACTACCATTAAATAAATTAGATATTTTTTAAAAGGTAACAAAGATTCAAAGATCTTCATTTTCTAATTATTTCAGTTCATCTTGTTATCTCTGCTTTTGAGATTATTTGCTTATTGTTTCCGTATGGTAAAAATAACACAGGATAGCGTGACACTGCACATTTCTTCCCAACTCTGCATTCGGTGATGTGAGAAATTGGCTATGGCGGGAGTATTTACACCAAGGAAATTGGCAAATGTAACCCATCAGGTGCCTCCCTTCTCCCCCATCTTGTCCTTAAACATTTACCAATACACCATGGCTTAGGATACACTCTGCAAAGATGTTAAAAACTAGCAAGACAGCAGGTGCAGTCCAAGCTAAGGTTGCTCATTTCAATATAAAAGGGCTACTTTGTAAGTGTATCAATAGATTCGGCATGTTCAAACCAAGCGTGCATCTCTCTCACCAATGCTTGCAGTTCTTGGGAGACCAAATTGGTTCTTCTTCACAGGTATCCACCCTTAATACATTTTCAAGTAAAAGTCTGAGATTAGACAAAGAAGCTCCTGCAGCTGCACATTCCTTGGCAGCCCACACCATAAATGCTTTTGCAAAAATGCCTCACCCAATTTTTTAAGCTGTTCTGGGCTACATTTAATAGATGATGAAAATAATGACTTTTAAATATGCCACTGCACAATTAGGCCACTAAAGCAACTGAGACACTTTGAGAAGCTTGAACTTAGGAAATAAGACAAAAATGCCTGCAGGGACAAAAGCAAAATATCTACAGGAAAAAGATAGAACTTGGAGGTCAAAATTTGCATCTACATAGTCAAATTGAATAAATGTGAACGACACCATAAAAGAAACAACCTCTCATTTCTCATTCAGTAGTATACTTTTGAGCTTTAAATACTCTCTTCATTTCGTTTTGCTCCAGCAGACTCAGGGAAGGGCTAAGCGCACCACTGTTTCTCAGAAGGCGGGAGAGGGTGGGGAATGCTCATTCTCCAAAAGCGGAATCTTTTTCATAAATTTTAGAAGGAACTTGTTGACATGAGAGTTGTTGACTTTAAAGAAAATAATGTGAAAGCAAAATTATGAGACCTACAGAACAGGATTGTTGCTGAATGGAAGGACCTCCTTTATGAACCTGACCTCTTGCTGCCTGACACTGCTCTGAGCTCCCACACGTTGATATCCAAAGCTAGAAATACCTCTTCCACCTGCCCTATGAGGACTATTTCCCGGCATGTACCCATGTGACCATATTGCTTATGGCCACCCTCCCTTCAGATTGGTTGTCCCCTTCCAAGGGACTGGGTGTTAAATATCACCTTTGAATACCACCTTTCAAAAATCACCTGTGGATAGCACTTTATATCCAACAAAGGACATTCAGGTCCGCCATTTCAGATAAGCTTCACAGCCACTCTGTCAAGTGGGAAAGACAAGTATTACTGGCTCTTCTTTACTTTATTTTACTTTTTCTTTCATCTCCATCCCTTATTTCCTCCATCCCCCCACCTCCCTTCTGGTAACCCTCAGTTTGTTCTCTACAGTTAAGAGTTTGTTTTTTGTTTTCTCTCTGTCTCTTTTTTTCTTTTGCTGGCTTGTTTTGTTTCTTAAATTCCACATATGAGTGGGATCATATGGTGTTTGTCTTTCTCTGGCTGACTTATTTCGCTTAACATTATAATCTCTAGCTCTACCCATGTTGCTGCAAATGGCAAGATTTTATTTTTGTGTGGTGGAATAATATTTCATATATATGTGTATATATGAAGTATGTGTGTGTGTGTGTGTGTGTGTGTGTGTGTGTGTAGACCACATCTTTTCTATTCGTCCATAGATGGACACTTGGGCTGCTTCCATAGTTTGGCTATTGTAAATAAAGCTGCAATACACGTAGGGGTAGATGTATCTCTTTGAATCTCTTTTTATTGGCTCCTCTTTAAAAATGAATTGACCCAGCTCTCTGGGCTAATAGCTGATAGAACAGCACATAGAATCTGAGGCTCCTATCTCCTGACGCTGGGTCCAGCAAAGTCTAATAGAAAGAGGATGTATTAGTTTTCTATGCTGTGTAACAAATTCCCACAAACTTCAGCTTAAACCAACACTCATTTGTTGTCTCAGAGTTTCTATAGGTCGGAATTCCTGACATGACAAATCTGGATTCTCTGTTTCCTGTCGCAGGCTGAGGTCAAGATATGGGCCATGCTGTGGTTCTTTTCTGGAGCTCAAGATCCTCTTCTGAGCTCATTCAGATGGTTGACAGAATTCAGTCACCTGAGGTTGTAAGACTCAGGTCTCTGTTTCTTCCCAGATGTTGCCCACGGATCACTCTCAAGCAACTAGAGATTGGCCTCAGGGCTTCACTAGGCGGCCCACTCACAACATGGTAGCTTCTTGTTCAAAGTCAGCAGGTAAGTCTCCCTGACTTCTGCCAAGAGTCTCCAACACCAGAATGTGATCATTGGCATGACTGCACCATCCCAGTCGCATGTTCCATCCACCCTTGTGGAGGGGATTATACAGAATGTGGAACATCAGAGGAGTGGGAATCTCGGGGGCCATCTTGGAATTCTGCCAACCACCAGGCAGGAATCTCTGACGCACGAAGAGAACATCAACTTTTAACTCTGCACTTGCTGACTTAATGACTAACCTACTTTGAGCCTCGTGTTCCTCAAAATTAGCGCAATCCTGCTCAGAGAATCACTGTGAGAGAAAGAAGGGCCAGCATCTGGACAGTGTTTGACATACGAATCTCATTCACTGAATACTTTCTTCTGCTCTTGCCACTGCGTGCCAATGCACGTACTATGGCATGCAGGAATGCCAGGTTAGCTCAGTATTTCTTACGTTATAATAGCTACAAAGCAGCATGTTGCAAACTATGACATTTGACTTTGTGCACGGACAATGGAACACAGAAAGTCGAAAAAGATGACTAGCTCATCTTCCTTACCCCATCCTAATGAGGATCTCGTCTGTTAGATGCTTCTCATATTATCTCATTAACCCTAAAAACACTGTGCAGTAGGTATCACTATCCCCATTTAACAGGCTAGGAAACTGAGGCCCAAAGCACACCGTAAGTAAGAGACAGAGTTCGTGACTGGGGATCTCAGCCTGTACAGGGCATCCCACGAAAGAGGCACTAAGAAACCAAGACATGAGTGTGTGTGTGTGCGTGTGTGTGTGTGTGTGTGTGTGTGTGTGTCTGATTCATCAGGAAGGAATGCAAAGGATTTCCCCTCCCCTCGGGGAGAAGGCTGGGCCCCTTTACCCTCAACAGAGAGTGCACAGATTTTAAAATGTTGCAAAGGGCCATCAATTCCTATTGTGAGAGAAGAGGAGCTGAAAGAATATTTTGTGAATAAGGACTCCAGAGACTGGAATTAAGGACTGGAATTACCAATCATGGTCTGTCTCTGCCACTCTTTAGTGCTATTTTTAAGGTTCAAAATAATCCTTTTGCTGTCATTGATGTAATGTTATTATTTCCGTATCTTTTAAAACCTTCAAATATGGAACAAGATCAGTGACACAATTCTTTAACTCTCAGCTAAAGGAACACAAGTAAATGAAAACCAAACCAAACCAAACCTTGCCGAACACATGTTCCTACCCAGAGGATGATTATTTCTAATTGAAAAGAAGATCTGCTCATTTAGAAAGATTACTCCAAAGCCCTCAAAAAGGAGAGGAGACTTAATAATTGACAAAGTGGACTTTATGCTGGAAAAATAATTCTTACTTTAGTTTAAAGATTTTCTGAGGGGCGCCTGGGTGGCTTAGCAGTTAAGCGTCTGCCTTCGGCTCAGGGCGTGATCCCAGCGTTCTGGGATCGAGTCCCACATCAGGCTCCTCCGCTGGGAGCCTGCTTCTTCCTCTCCCACTCCCCCTGCTTGTGTTCCCTCTCTCGCTGGCTGTCTCTCTGTCAAATAAATAAATAAAATCTTAAAGATTTTCTGGAAAGGGGGACTATGAACACAGCAGCAGTAAAAGGGATGCAGGTAACACTGATGGCATGGCCATTCACACTTAAGAAAATGAAAGAAGGGGAACATGAACTAGAAATGTTTTCTTTGAAATAAAAGCTGCATCTTTCTAGGAATGAGGTCTCTGTAAAAAGAAAAAGTGAAGTGTTTCAAAAAGATGTCAAAGTACGGAAAAAGAGACGGAAATCTTTGAAGCTGAAGGCATCAGAGAAAACTATTTGGAGATAGATTATTACCATTTCTTCTTCATTTCACCAACTGGTATAAAGTCAGAAAGAGCTTTTCAGCAGCTGGCTCCCTTAAATTTTATTAACAGAGGATTTAGCTCTGAAGAATAAGGAATATGTTGGATCTAAAAATTTTTTCAAAAAAAAAAAGATTTGCATAGGCTGAAATGAGCACTTTCTAATAAGATGAAGGTTATAGTCCTTCGCTTGGGTACAAATATCTAACTCTGTAGGTACGAGACAGAGGTCATGCACATAATAATATGCTGCAGGCAGAGATAGTATTGCCTACCCATTTCCATTTTCCCTTCTTTCTTTGTTTAATTAAAAAAAATCTTCTCGAAGTATAGTGGACACCCAATATTATGAGTTTCACTTCCCTTCTTCCTTAATAATAAAATCTGGACTTTGTTTGGAACTGCAATGTGCCTAGTTACGACTCTATTTTTTAGCCTCTTGTGAAGAAAGGCTTGGCCATTGGGATATAAATGGAATCCTTTGCAAATAGTTTTATGATATCTATTTAGAGGGTATTGATTCATGTAGGAGGGGTAACTCTTTTGCATCTTGCCCTTCCCTGTCTCCTGCTTGGAATATAGATGTAATGGCTGGCGCTTCAGCCACCACACTGTGTCACTGATGATGGACGGGAGGAAGGGTAGCAAAGAAGAAAATTAAGGGAACACTGCATCCCTGATGACATCATGGAGCCTCTATACCATCCCTGAACTGTACTACTTCAGGACTTCCTTTATGTGAGAGAGTAAACTCTTAACTAGCTGTCCCTCTAGTCAGGTATCTGTTCAAGCAGAACTCAATTCCTTATACTGGGTCAGCAATACCATGTGATCATGAAATTGGTCCAAAGGGTCCGAGACAGCATTCATAAATATTTTGTACCTGGGTAAGAGTACACAAAACAATACAAACAGAACAACAGCAGTGAAAACTGATGCCAGGATTTCCTTCTACCGCGAGCTCCAAAAGAGAGGCTAAAGGTAATTTCCTCAAGGGTCCTGCAGGAGTACGATGCTGGACAGATGCAGAATTCAGAAAAGCAAAAGATCTGCTTGGAGGGTAAAGGCAGGAGGGTAAATGGGGGGCCCTGGGGTGAGTAGGTCACGCCAGCCGGGAAGAGAGTGGAGAGGACCTCGCAGCACCCTGGGGAGTTGCAGTCCTATAAGCAAATGTCTGCACAGTGCACCGAGGAACGCTGGACACCAGGCAGCAAAGCTTTTGTTCTAGTTTTGGCAAAGACTCCAATGCCCACGACTGGTGTGAAAGGAAGAGAGCCTCCTGTCTTTACATGGACCGCAACAAACTCGGATCATGAAACTCTCCTGGGGACCCGTGATGCCCTGAAGGTAAAAGACAGATTCTGCCATTTCTAGGACCCACAGAACACCTTCTCCACTGCAACCTTCCCCTCACGTGACCCTACAGAGGCAGTAAAGAAGAGTGACAGTGAGTAGTAACTTTTTCATCGGTATGGTGAAGGAAGCCTCCAATTTGATTTAGAACAGCAAAAGTACATTCTTACATCTGTGTGTGATGAAATAAAATCCATATTTTTACAGTGTGTTAAAAAAAAAAACAAAAACAAAAGGGCAGTGAGAGTTCTGCTCCGCTTTGGCCACAGCGTTTGATGAGTGACCGAAGAGAGTGATGGGACGAGGTACCAAATACAGCTGTCTCCAGTATTCATTACCCTTTCTTCTAAAGCCACGGTACCTCCACGTTTTAGCGGGGCATACGGCTCCCTAGAATCCTCGCATCTCCCAATCTCTCTTCCTTACGGGCGCAGGCATGTAAATAGATTTGGGTCAAGGAGGTAGAAGTAGAAGCGGCAGTTTCCGGGCACCCTGCCTAAGGGCTAGTGCGCATGCGCGCAGAGGTCCTCCTGCCCCCCGGCTCCCTCGCACTTGGTGCTGCCGCTCAGATCCTGAAAAGGAAACTGGGTGCGGAAGAACCGCCAGCTAGAGGGGCCTGCCTCTGTGGTATCGTGGAAGGCCGTGCTCGATCCCTCACCCGAAGCTTTAGACAGGGACCTATACTCACGCCTTGTTTAAACCATCACTGGTCAGGTTTTCAGTGACTTTGTAGCAAAACCTAGCTATCACAGAGGCTTGGGAAATCACCATCACGTCAGAGTGTTGAAGGGGCTGGGTCTACTGAGCCTGGAAGAGACGTCATGCAGAGGAACAAGGTGGATGTTTTAAAAACCTGAAATGTATTGCAGGAGAGAGAGAAGCCTTAGCCCATGTGGCCCTAAGGAAGAAATTCTAGAAAGACAAATATGGATAAAATATAGGGCAAACTATGAGTATCACTTCGAATTGAAGTTAGTGTCTCACCCGGACCTTGTCACTGGCTCTGTGATCTGATGTGACTTAATAATTTAATCAAACCATTTCTTGGACTAGAAGCTCAGTGAGGGCGCCCCCCCCCCCCCCCGACTTATCACAGTGCTGTCCTCTAGCAGGTACTGGATACAAGTTTGGTATGTGGGTAAAAGGGCAAAGCAGAGCTGGAATGAGGAGTGAGCAGTCTTTGCAGGGCCAGAGGAGTGAGCTTTGAGGACAGTCCTGTCCCCAGTAGCAAGCAGAATTTCAGTGCTTTTTAAACTCAGTCCCTTTTCTTGTTTGGAAGTCAAAGCAAACTGCTTTCAACAGTGAATGCTGGCAAAAGTGACCATTATCACATAACAGAAGAATGTATGGGACAGTAATGATTCTAGGGAAGAGACAGGGAAATTCTCCATTTGCTTTCTCCAATGTGTGTGTACATGTGTGGAAATATTTAAGAGCGAATACACCAGGAAATATGGTATCGGGCCTTCCTCACTACTGCTTTCAGATATGTAGACATTTACCATATTTCTCTTATTCCCTTCAGCCACATTTCAAGCCATGCCATCTTGATCCCATTCAGAAAATTTGAACTTTGCAAGTAAAACTATATCAGATGTTTTGTTCCAATTTTCTTTGTATTCTTTTTATCCCCAAAACTAATTCAGGTGTGCCCTGCCTTAAAAAGTCAAATATAGTATACTAGAACCCGAACTTGCAACATATAAATTAGAGGGTGAGAATTCATTGCAAGGAGATTCTAAATGAATCTAAACATTGAAACTAAAGTCACTTCATTAGAATAAAATCAAAATATCTCTGAAATTACAAGGCAACCCAATAAGAAAATACTATTTTAAGGACACAAAATCACTTGAGACATCTTGTGATTAGGGCATTCACTGAGAATAAAAGTGATTAGATAACTCTGGAGTGTGGCAATCAGCAAAAATCTATGACAGAACTATTGGGTTTTTTTTTTTTAAGATTTTATTTATTTATTTATTTATTTATTTATTTATTTGACAGAGAGAGAGAGAGAGAGAGGGAGCACAAGCAAGGGGAGCTGCAGAGGGAGAAGCAGGCTCCCCGCTGAGCAAAGAGTCCAATGTGAGGCTCCATCCCAGGACCCCAGGGTCATGACCTGAGCCGAAGGCAGATGCTTAACCAACCAAGCCACCCAGGTGCCCTAGATAGAACTATTGTACAGAGTTCTCCCTTCTTTATATTGGAGGGAAATTATTATTTTAAATAAAATGTACTTACAGAAAATAATCACATTAACAACACAGTGTTTTCCATGATGCTTTTTGTAAAAGAGCCCTTTGAATCAGATATTTGGTACTAGATCTCTTATTCATTCATTCACTTAGTAAACATCACTTAAAGCCCTCTGCCCCCCCCCCCCCCCCCAGCTGCTGAGCATCCAAAGAATAAGTAACGGAGGAGTGGTTCACTCACAGGCAAGGAATCATAATAGTTTATGGTGAGTGTAAAAAACTATTGCCAATCTGAAAAGAAGCTTCCCAAAGAGGAGCTGTAGCTTAGGCCACCTCTTGTGCCTTGAGAGCAGAGGGAATTGATGCATGGTCCTCTGCATTACTTCCTACCAGGTTACGTCAGAGTGGACAGACAGGGCTCGGAAGAACAATCACAGTCCCTCAGGGTTGTCACTGTATTCCACAGCTGCCATGTTGACCGTTGACTTTGGGAGAGTTTTGCCTCTGGATTAAGCTCGGCTTCAGTAGAGGATCTGGAAAAGAGTAAGAAGGAGCAGCTTGCTTTTTTGTGTGTTTGTTCGTTTTGTTTTGTTTTGCTTTGTTTTGGGTTTTTTCTTAGGATGCATGATCTCCACAGACAGAAGAGGAGGATCTTATCCAAAAGTTGGAGGGACCTAAAGGCAGAAAATGGCTACCATTATATGGTTTCTCTGAGAGACGCATTCCTTACTTTCCTTATAGAGGATTAGAGATAGCAACTGGAGACCAATATTCCTTGATTACCTCCTATGCGTTGGGCATCGTACTGGGAAAACTTACAAAAAATGTTCTGCAAGGTAGCCATGGTATGAATAACACCACATTCTTACAGATAAAGAAAACAAATCTTAGATTCAACCACATGTCAAAGTCTCAGAGTAAGAAAATGGCAGAACCAGATTAGGAGCTCTGCGTTTCCCCGAAACTGAAAATAAACTTTCTATTTCCAAAGCTATAGAAAAAGACTGCTTTCTCCTCCATAATTCTGGAAGTTGGAGCTGGCTGGAGGGACACCATATGTCTTTTCATATGTTCCTAATCCAAGGAGTATTTCTCTAGCGTGAGATCTTCAGACTGAGACCCAACTGATGCATAGGTGTATAGATGAATGGGTGCAGCTGGAAGAGATTAAACTTTTGTCCAGGGAAGAGTGGGAAAGAGAGTTGGAGCACGTGCCACCCTAAGAGAATGCCACTCACTGCACAGCAGGAGCTGGGCATGTGGGAGACGTTGTCTGGCGATGCAGCAGGGTAAGCCGGGGAGACCGAGCTTGGCCTAGGTGGGGGTGTGGATAGGAAGTAGAGTACCTCAGTCTGACTGATGAGTTGGGAAGGAGAAGCTGAGCATACGTTGACCAGCCCTCCCTCTTCCTTTTATTTTTAGGTCCTATGGATCTGTGAGAAGACAGCATATTGCTTCTTGACATTACAAATTCTACAGGAGCTGGTCCCCTTTGGGGGGAGGAGTTATGGTTGCCAAATGCCAACTGTGACTAGGTTGGCAAATCTGTCTCATTCTGGGAGCCAACTTGCTGATAGAGAAAACATTCACCATTATCTGCTTCATCGGTAAGAATATATTTCATATTCCTATCTGCCTTACCTTTTGGTCCATAATTACATAAGAGAAAGCAGGTATATTATTAATTGGACCCCCTCAAATTTCAACTAGGTAAATAGAAGGAGGAAGCAGGGCCCGGGGGATATAATAGGTATCATAGGCAGGAAGAATTTGGACCTACACAACTGGGCAGTGATGCTGGCAAGAGATATTTCACTAGGAGGAGCAGAGAGGTATACAGTCTGTATCATCTGAAACTTCTCTTTTGGAGAGATGGATTCTGCACAAAGGACCACCCCAACTTCAGCCAAGTAGTAATCGGGCTCAGCCTAAGCAAAAAGGAAGCCAGGGAGTTTTGGATTAGCCCAGTTTTGCTCCAATCTCAAGGAGTAACTTTTCTTTTTAAATTCATTTTATTCTGCTCCCTGAAGACCAAGGAAAAGAAAATTCTGTGTGTTTTTATCCTAGGTTTTTAGCTAGAGAATGCAGAATCTCTCTGGATCACACAAGGGCCAGTTCTCCAAAGCAGGCCATTACAAGGGGATTTGAAATCACAACACCAGCTACTGACCAAATATTTGGCACTGTCTCTGTGTATAAAATGAGGTGACATAAAGGAGTGTGGCTGGCCCAGGAATTCAGGATCTTGTTCTCTCTTCTTTGGGTCCATGGACCAGGGAAGAAAAAAGAATCCCTTCCTCAGGTTTAGAATAAATGTTTTTCTCACAACCACCTTCCAGTATATATATATATACACGTATACATACACATATTACTTTTTCAAATTATATAAACTGCAAACACTCATTATAGAAAAGTGGTAAGTTGAATGAAGAAAATAAAAATATTTTAAACTCCCAAAGTATTTATTGGCAGCAATAACGAGAAATCCAGATGCAGCAGTATGAAGATAGTACAGCAGCTATATGATCCCTTCAGGAATCAGACTCTTTTCTATCTTTCCCTCTTATCATATTAACCATGAAAGCCTTGGCCTCATATTCGGTGCCTCATGGCTGCAAGATGGCTGCTGTAGCACCAGGCCTCATATCCTTCTAAGGCAGGGTAGTACCTATATCAGAAAAGTAAAAGGTTTTTTGTTTTATTTTGTTTTGTTTAGAAACCCTCGCTTTAGATTTCATTGGCCAACACTTTTCACATGGACGCCTAACTGCAAGGAAATTCAAAAAAGTGAGTATTTTTGGCTGGACCCATGACTCCCCTAAATGAAATCAGGATTTTGTTGGTAAGGCAGAGGAAGAAATAACCACTGGATAGGAAGGTTGGTGGTTCTTCCAGTCCTGGCTCAGCCCACGTCCTGCCTCGATTTCCTTTCCTACATCTCATGGCATCTGTAGCCCAGGGCATCCTCTTAGTCACCCAGGTTGGCGCACCAAGGCTTCCTCCAATTTTACATCTGGCTGACCAAATGAGAATCTCCATCTTTTCTAGTTACAGATCCCGCTGAGACGATTACACCTTTTCAAAGCATGAATAAAAATGTTCCATATCATTTCATAACATGTTCCTTTCTCTTAACGATACATTTATCTTCAGTAGCTTGGCAGCAGATGCAATTAATTGCATCTCAGCTGCACAGCATGCTTCCTTGATTCATTCTATAAATATATGCCAAGCAGTATTGAAGATGCTGGGGACAGAAGTGAACAAAACACACAAAGTCTCGGCATTAGTAGAGCCGATAATCTGGTAGGGGAAGACGGTGACCAAATGCATGAGTAAGTACCCGTTATATCATATGGTGATAAGCATGCGGGAGAAAAATAAAGCAGGGTGAATGAGTTAGGAAGTGTCAGGAAGGAGAGAAGTCCTATATTATACACATAATGGTCAGGGAAGGTTACACTGTTAAGCAGAGACCTGAGATAAGAAAGAGAGCAAGTCACGGGGAGTTTGGGAAAATTTCCAGGCAGAGAGAACAGCACATGCAAAGGTCCTGACATGAGAGATGTGTGGTACATTTGAGGAACACTACCAGGACCTTTGTAACTGGACCAGGGTTAGCAAGGTGAACGTATTCAGAGATGAGGCAGAGATAGTACTAGAAGTTCCGATATAGTCAGGAGAGCGTATTTTTATTAGTCGCACAGTATTAAATCACTTTGTTAGGCACTCAAGTTTTTTTCCAATTTTTCATATTTATGTTTTTACAGGTCCTGACCAAAATTCAATAATACCTACATTAAAATAATAGTTGACTAGTTTTCTTTTTTGAGACAAAATCTTAAGCACAGCTCACCTTTTCTAAAATAATGAACAAGGGAGGAAAATAATATGAAAATACTACTTCATTTACAAACAAAACAAAACATAAAAATGTGCTTAAGTATCTTAGTGAGGTGGATATGGGGGAATAGCAAGGAATAGAGGGACTAAAGGGGAACTAGCAAGAAGGAAGTAGAGAAACATAGAAAGGAAAAAGAGTGAAGTCTCCTGTGGGTCAGGAGCTTGGGCCTCCACACAACATGGCAGTCTTTGCGTAGTTGTTACGTGGTGGCTCACTTTGAAAGGCCAGGGTGGGAGTCCTTTTCCAGGCTGGGTCTGGAACTTGCAGAGCATTACTTCTACCACACGCTGCCAGTAGCACAGTTAGAGGCCAGCCCAGATCCATCAGGAAGGGAAATAGACCCCACTCTCAATGGAAGGGGTGTCAAAGAATTTGAAGCCATTTTTAATTTACCATAATACCCAAGAAGAAATAGCCAGATTCCTTAGCCTATGCCCATGTGAGATCCATGACAGCGATCTCACAGCCACATGAAAAATTAGGCCCAACTTGGGATCATTGTGGCTTACACTCCTGAGATGTCTCCTTGAACTTCTCAGCTTCATCTCATAGATGGTTTACCCTTCCCTAGATCTTGAAAAACTGCCTTTAGTGAATAATAAATTCCAGATTTCCTCTATAGTCTTTAGAAAAACACCATCCTGTAAGACTTCTTTGCTTGTGTTTTGCTCTTTCTTGTTGATAGGCTGACTTTTGTGTGTGTGCGTCAGAGAGCAAGCTCATATGTATGGCCTCAGAAATGGTAACTTGTCCAAGGTAACCATTTATTCCAGGAGAGTCTAAGAGAATGTTGATTGTATATATTTTACTACCTGTGCACTTCCGGGAAGGAGGGTGGTTTGATAAAATATTATTGTGAAGCTGCTCTGTTAGGGTACTTATTTGCAAAGCTGCATTAGCTAATTCCCTCCAGACTTCAAGATTCGAGTCATCTGGATCCACTGATTTGTGTATGTTCAGATTTTTCAAGTATTCCTTTACCTGCATTGACAGAGCATGTATTTGACAGAATAATATTAAAAAATATAAGATGGCAAGCAGATGGTCAGAATCTTGGCTAGAAAGAGATCTTATTGAAAATGGTTTGTGAATGCAGACCACGCTTTTGTTTATGGGAATGTCCTTTTAAATATTTGGTTTGATCACCAACGGCGTTCTTGAAAGAGCCCAGTGCCTGCAGAAATGTGCTAGCTGATATCCTCTACTTGAAGTAATGCCCCCCTTTAAAAAGGGGGAAGAAACGAATGCAGTTTTCTATAACTCCTTGCTGCCAGATGTCCAGATTGCTACCTAAATCGTGGAGGTGAAAAAACCTGACCCTCTATGCCTGATGCAGCTCCTTTTTCAGTGAAAAAAAGGAATGAATTCAACCCACTGAAAACAAGAGGAGGCAAGAGAAAAAAGAAATGGAAAGACAAAGACTCATACCAAGAAGAATTTCCAGGAATTTCAAGTTAGTTGCATTGGGTTGGGAAGGCAGGTTGGTGAGGAATCTAGGCTCTGCACAGATACCTGAAATACGAAAACTAACACTTAAATATTTGAAGAATGGAAATCTCTACTTAAAACCCTGGACACTTGTACAAGACGCACAGGGAAACTTGGCAGAGCAATATTTAAGCTTTTTCTGCGGACTTTTCTTCATAGATGCCAGTGTCCTGTTAACAGAAAAGAACGTAGATCAATATTTTGGCAGTGACATCTAGTACCTTCCATTGTGCCCTGTTGCTGTCATCCTCTGGCTGTCACCGCTAGAACGCTAAAGGAGAGTTGGCCCAGTCATTAGAATGTCAGAACGTACACTCTGCCTTACAGTCTTTGGAGCCCCATTTCAAGTGCTAAGGTTTACGGGCAGGGTGAGGGCAACAGAGCAAGCCTGGAAATTGCTTATATCTATTACCAGCTATTTGCTGCTGAATCTTGTAGGATGGTTGACTCTTTGGGGAGGGTGGACCTTCTATCTTTAACACACATAACCTTCTTTGTCTCATACCAGGATATACGCCAGGTACAACAGCACCATCAGCCATGTGCCATTTTACAACCTCAGGCATATTTCCTTTATCCCTTGTGGCCTTAAGCATTTGTACTCATTTCCCTGCATATGCGCTTCTTCTCTCTCCCTTCTGGTTCTACACAGCCAAGTTCTCTTTTTACCTCCTACTAGGAGTTATGAGCCGCTTTAGTGACTCAAATGAAGCCTTGGGGCTCCTGGGTGGCTCAGTTGCATAATAGGCCAACCCTTAATTTTGGCCCAGGTCGTGATCTCAGGGTCCTGGGATCGAACCCCACAAATGGTCTCAGAGTCCTGGGATGGAACCCCATGTCCGGGCTCTGCACTCAGCAAGGAATCTACTTCCCCCTCTCCTTCTGCCCCTCCCCCCACTCATGCTCGCGCTCGCTCTATCTCAAGTAAATAAATAAATCTTTAAAAAAATAAAAAACAAAATGAAGCCTTATTTTTAATGCTAGCACATTGAAATGTTTAATAACTAAAAAGATCCCGCATTCTCTAAAAAGACACGTTAAGAGATTTTCCCCTTTATATACAGAGTGCAACAATTTATTATTCTAAAACTATAGGGTTGGACAATGTGGCAGAAGCTTCATCCACCTGCTTGGAGATGAGACTGTTTTTGGCAATGAACACAAGTGGGTCTCTCTTGGGAAAAAGAAGATAATTTTATAAGAAGTACACCAGTGTGGAAAATCAGCCAAATAGTAAGTCATTGACTACCAGTTCGTTAAAGAACCCAATTTGCCAAAAGACCATTTTTCGATATTATTGTTTCACCAAAAACTTGTTGCTTTGTAGTTATTAATACAATTGCTTGAAAAAATTCCAAACCTGATACTATTGGACATCATCACACTTGCATCTTCAT
Organism: Ursus maritimus; assembly: GCF_017311325.1. NCBI lineage: Eukaryota > Metazoa > Chordata > Mammalia > Carnivora > Ursidae > Ursus > Ursus maritimus. The sequence goes on along the minus strand of NW_024424564.1, from coordinate 8,183,391 downwards.
GCTTTCATTATATCACATGCACACAAAGTCTTCCCACCATCTGGGTGAAAAAACATTCCCCGTGAATTGCTTATAATCCAAGCCCTTCCTCTCCCCATCACAAAAGAAAATCTGTAAATTATGAGAAGTAAGAAAAGCGGTAGGCTGGGTTGAAAATATATTGGAAGATAAAAACCATACCACTTATAAAACTCATAGAGATTGGTGACATGCCTAATACCAGAATGTTTAAGAGCCCAAGAAATGATCTCTCCCCAAAGTAAGCTGTATTGAGCAGATTGACTGAAGCACAAAGTCCCGCTACTTTATTACTTGTGAAAAAAAAATATGGATCATTAAGTGAGTAAAGTGGTCATTGGACCAATTGATTTATTGACAAATTATTATGTGAAATAAACTTTAATGGATTCATCGAGAACCATTACATAAGTACTCTTTTAAACAATTCTAGAACTTGTAAATTTTCTCCCCAGAATTTTCTTGCCTATAAATCTAAGTTCATGCAATTATTTTTTATTCTCAGTAGATATACCAATGAGCTCATTAAAACAGTAAAGTTGTTCATCAATAAATACTTTTTAAGTACCTAACAAAAAATATTTTATTAGACACGGGTAGGTGAAGAAAAGAAAGGAAATACTAAAGAAATAGGTGATGAAAATTCTGCTCTTTACTGACTCAGAAGATAGAATAGTCATATATTGGCTGACTTGAGAACAATTAGAAAAACCTTCTATCAGCGAGTTCACAATGGCACTGTGAGAGTGTAATGTGTAGACAGCGCGGATGGGTTGTGCCCACAATCCATCTCCAGTGTCTGCACATGAAACCAACTATTTTCTCCTCTGGCAGCATGTCTTTTTTCCTTGCAAGGGAAGACCTCTTTCCAATTTTCAAGTCATAAGATATTTATCTCCCCATGCAAATCATTCTCAACTCTACAGGTGTTTTTTACACTTTCTATTGTCATACTCATGCAGGTACATTTTGATTTTAAATTCAATCAGAAAAAAATCGAATTCAGTCTTTATATTTCCTAGTATAGATGTTTGAAAATATACCAAAATAATCGTTTTAAAATATTTGTACATGATGACTTTAAGCAATACAGGGATCAGATGCCTGTAAACATTGACTTTTGACATCCTTCTTGTATTCAGAGAAAGTTTGGCCCAAGTTAAAAGACCAGATGACTAACCAGTGAGCCAAATGAAGATCTACAGGGAATATAGGAGGCTTAAAAATACTGTAATTTCAGTTAACTAACTGGAATTAAAAGGAAAACTTTAAAAATACTCTAATTTTGTAGGGTGGGTTTTCTAATTAAAATGCAACCAAAGTTCCCACAGATGTGAAAAGGAGTCTAGCTGGTATTAGATCCCAAGGATTTGGGACCCTGACATTATACATAATTTTGTAGACGTGCATCTTAATTACTTAGAAATAGTTTTAAAAATAACCAAAACATGATAACAGATCCTGAGGCAGGGGAAGAGCATCCAAGAACTAAGGGGCGCCATCTTCCAAGACACAGATCACATTTCCTCTATTGTTTGCATACGGTTGACGGTCAATAAATACAGTAATAGGGGCGCCTGGGTGGCTCAGTCGTTAAGCCTCTGCCTTCGGCTCAGGGCGTGATCCCGGTGTTCTGGAATCGAGCCCCACATCAGGCTCCTCTGCTGGGACCCTGCCTCTTCCTCTCCCACTCCCCCTACTTGTGTTCCCTCTCTCACTGGCTGTCTCTCTCTCTGTCAAATAAATAAATAAAATCTTAAATAATAATAATAAATAAATATAGTAGTAAAACGTTCACATAATTACAAGCTTCCATGACTGGAGGAAGTTTTCATTGAAGATATGAATAATATTTTATAAACCCCGACAAGCAAAATGGTACAATTATGTAGATACACTTCTCTCAAATACTTGTCGATGTCAATATAATCAGATATGTCTCACTTCCACATATTCAGCCTTACCTGTCTTTAGAGACTCTTCAAGATTTAACTAACATGCTGGATACACAGTTTGCTATATTTGAGCGTCAGCATTAGTGAGAATTAACAAAACAGAAATGCCTGTTTTTAACATATTCATTGTATTCCGAGCCCACATCTGCTATCTTGGTCCTATCTCTCTATCTAAAGCTGAATGTTTAAATCCTTGAAGTGCAGGGTCGCAAGCATCGTTAAAGACATTCTAGTCCAACCATCCAAGTCCAAATTCCTCCACATTCTAGTCTAGACACAGAGATTGATTGCTGGACTGAAACATCCATACGTTTTGTTTTGTTTTGTTTTGTTTTGTTTTGTTTTGTTTTGTTTTGTTTTATTCTGCCTAAAGCAGGGGTCAGCAAACTGTTTCTGTAAAGGGTCAGAAAGTAAATATTTTTAGGTTTTCTGGGCCATACAGGCTCTGTTACAAGTATTTCACTATGCCTTTATAGTGCGAAAACAGCCGCAGATGATGTATAAAGGAGCAGGCGTGGTTGTGTGCCGTTAAAACTATTTACAAAAAGAGGGGCGCCTGGGTGGCACAGCGGTTAAGCGTCTGCCTTCGGCTCAGGGCGTGATCCTGGCGTTGTGGGATCGAGCCCCACATCAGGCTCCTCTGCTGGGAGCCTGCTTCTTCCTCTCCCACTCCCCCTGCTTGTGTTCCCTCTCTCGCTGGCTGTCTCTATCTCTATCGAATAAATAAATAAAATCTTAAAAAAAAAAACTATTTACAAAAAGAGGCAGTGGGTCAGATTTGGTTGAGCCCTGGGCTAAATAATTTGCTCTGGGGTATGGAGATGAATGAAAAAAAAAAGTCAAAATAATATGAATAAAACACTCATAATAGTAACAAAATCTATCCCTGACTTTTCAGTCCAGATGACTCAAAATTTTTAAAATAAATTGGTCTTCTTACTAAACACTTCTGTTGGGCACTATTAAGTAAAGGTCACCTCCTCCCATCCCTCCCTTCTTGCCAACCCAAAGTGGAGGTAAAAAAAGAGAAGCTAGCAGACATCCATTGCAATCACCTTTCTATATCCCAGCTATTCTTAAGGGTGACAAAAGATGTTATAACCTTATCCTAAGAGGATGTTACCCAACCACAGGCAGATAAAAGGGGTGATGTAGGAACCCAGGATGAAGAAGTAAAGACAGAGCTCAACTCCAAATGGAAGATCATGGAGTGAAGCTGATTTTGAGAAAGAGGGGCGGCATGGCCTGGTATAACACACATGGGCTTTGGACTCAGAACCATACGGATTGGAATGGTTTCTGCAGCTTAGTAATTCTGATACATTGGGTATATTTCTTAATTTGCTTGAGGCTCCATTGCCTCATCTATAAAAAGGGGATAAATAATACTTATATTTTCAGGATAGTTATAAGGGTTACATTAGGTAAGGTCTGTGAAATTTCTTTCTTTCTTCTTTTTCTTAAGATTTTATTTATTTATTTGCCAGAGAGAAAGAGAGAGCACAAGCAGGGGGAACAGAGGAGGGAGAAACAGGCTCCCTGCCAAGAAAGGAGCCTGATGCGGGGCTTGATCAGAGCGCGCTAGGATCATGACCTGAGCCCAAGGCAGACGCTTAATCGACTGAGCCACCCGGGCATCTGATCTGTGAGGTTTCTAGCACAGTGTCTGGCATACAAGAAGCACTGACATTCTATACCAAGGCAGTAATGAATGCTCTATTATAAAATTTTACCAACTGACCAGCATTCAGAAAAATCTGCAACCTCTGGGACAAAAGCCCAAATATTCAGAAAGTGTTTTGCTTCCATATTTCCAGGGGAAAGTGTCAATGGCTTGCACCTTACTAAATAACAGTACGATCAAGAATTTATAGGAAGGCATCAAACTTAGGAGGGAAGTTACCTGTTTCTCCCAGTTTTATTTTCCCGAAAGGTTTTTGGTTATTCAATCAAGTTTGGGGCCAGGTTTTGTCACTTAGGTTTCTCCTCAAGTATGAACTCAGGGACTCAAGAAATAGAGATTCCAGAATACGGTGCAGTTGTACGCTAACCAGGTCCTCAAATGATTAGCAAGGAGAGAAAAGTCCAACTTGTTTCCCTTTTAACACAGCCCTAAGACCACCCAAGAGCCTGAGACGCTCAAGAAAGCAGCGGCATGTTTATATAGGAACGTGAGCTGTATGAAACATGGAACACCTGTGCTCCGTGGTCTTCACAGCCCCAATTAGCTTCTGGAAAGAATTCGGGGTAGAAATCCTTAATGGGATGCCTCAGAAAGTGCGTCAATTCCGAGCACTGAAATTATTTCTTCAGTTCTGCTGGCTAACTATATGTAAGACATATTTATTAACAACTGTGTAGCTACCCAAGTGAGCACCATAAAAGACTCCTTGACATTTAGAAAAAAAAGAATTTATTTATAACAAGAACTTATCGTGTTGGTACAGGAAACTGCCTTGGGGCTTAATATGACAAAAGAATTTCAAAATCTAGAACCGTTCAACAAGGAATGGGTTGTCCGGAGGGATAGCAAATCTCCGTGGTTAGAAGTGATGATCTATTAGTGGTATTGTGGGCAGCATATCTCTAAGGAAAGAAAGGAAGATTTGACTCAATTGTTTTAATCTTGCATGTTTACTTAACAAGCATTTTAGAGCATCTAATATGAACTGGCACTTTTTAAGTTCTAGGACTTTGATAAAGGTTAAGAATATAAAGATAAATATGAGGACACTTTGCCTTTAAAGGACTTTGAGAGGGGAAGACAGACAAGTAATCAATGATTACAAGAATATAAGTGCTGCAACAGAGAAATGGACAAAGGTGGGGCACCTATCCTTGCAAGTAATGATGAGCAAAGTCCTCCTGGAGCAGGTGACACTGAGATTCGAAGGGTTAATTGTTATCATTAGTGGTGAGTCGCACTGCTCAGTCATCAGCCCTATTCCATTCATTGTTGTACTAAATGCTGTGTATGAAGGCCCTCTAAGCATAGTTGTGAATAATGTGAGGCTGAGCTGGTACATAACACATTTGAGTAGCAAAACTAAGACCCCCAAAAAGGATGCAGTAGGACTCAATAAAAAACTGTTGAATCAGTAATTTGACAGTGTGGTTATATGGGTGCACAAATACTATACTATACTATACTATCCACTGTACTATACTATACCCCACTATACTATACTATACTCCACTATACTATACTACACTATCCTCCACTCCATTATACTATACTATACTCCACTATACTATACTATACTATACTATACTATACTCCACTATACTATACTCCACTATCCTCCACTCCACTATACTCCACTATACTCCACTATACTATACTATACTATACTATACTATACTATACTCCACTATCCTCCACTCCACTATACTGTACTATACTATACTCCACTCCACTATAGTATACTCCGCTATACTATACTATACTATACTATACTATACTATACTATACTCCGCTCCACGCCATGCCACTCCACTCCACTCCACTCCCCTATACTATATTAGACCTAGGCAAATAAAAGCATATATGAAGAAGAGGTAAAGAAGGCAAGCTAACATTTGTTGATGGGTCATGAGTTTGTGGGTATCTGCCTTTTATTTTCTAAATGTTTAAACATTTCATAATTATAAAAGAGACTTAAGATTTTGGTGGTTATAATTCAACAGAGATATCAAGCCATATATGTGTTTAATGGACACAAGTTCAATTACACGAGCTCTGTAAAAATAATCACATTTTGAAAGGAAATAATACAATCTAGTGTGCTGGCTCCTGCAACTATTCTACTTAATGAATGTACGTGTGGCCCCCAATGTGCAGGAGACAGAGAGTATGACTCTCGCATCTTAGAACCATTTTGCGTCTCGGAGCATAACCCTCTCCCCCGTCTGACGGGTGACCCTAGCCTTGAAAAACATATGCATGTTTAAAATGCACGTATCTCTTATATGCAAGCCAACTACGTTCTTTGGTTCTCAACCAAAGAAACAGTGATCAATTCCGATACTGGAGGGAATACTGGCTGAGAGATCATAGGCAAATGATTTTTGGGGTGCTTTCCAGAGGAACTTGCAAGACTGAGTTTGGCCCATATGCAGTTGTTGCCTCGTGTTGACTTTAGAACCAAAACTCCTGCAAAAGATGCAACTTGACAATAAAACCAAAAAATAAAATTTGTAGTGAGATGCTTTTAGCCTAAGATAAGGAAGAAGTCTCTCGTAGCCACTTATTTTGGAAGTTAAGGGGGCTTCCTTTGGCATCAAAGATGTTTAAACAGAAACTAGACAATAAGTGTTCAAGTACCTTGCACACGGGACTCAGGGATTCAACGAGAGTGATGAGTTAGACCAAGTCTAATCGGCCTCATATAATCTCGAGATTCTGGAATTCTGTGACACAAAGACCAGATTCATTCCAAGTCCATGATTTAACTCACGTCACCTTCTACTAGCCTGTCCATCCTTCTTTCTTGAAATTCCTTTTTGATTTTTTTTTTGAAACCAACAATCTCTGTCAAGAAGCATCTCCCAATTCATCTCGGCTCTGGGACAGCAGATGGTGACTCGGGAATGGCAACCATTACTGTAGTATTAATGCTAGCTGCATTTGTTCTTACACTTCTTTTTCCTAGTCCATGGTACTCCTTTTACATGGAACTTCCACTATTTCCTGAGGCTAAATCTTAGGGACTCAAGATCCTGGCTTAGATGGTTTCATTGTAAGTGGACGCTTATACGTGTGATATTTATAGGACCAACAGCAAACTCCCAGTGGGAGGGGAAAGTTCAGGGTTGGAGTTATCTATTGGTACATAAGAAAACACCCCAAACTTAGTGGCTTCAAACAACAGTCATCTTTTTTATTTGCTCACAAACCTGCAATTTGGGTGGGGTTCAGCAAGGACTGACTGCGACACAAAGCATAAGCTGGGATAGCTCGAATGCTGGGGATGACTCCCGTGAGCTGGAATCATCTGAAGGCTCACTCATGTACACGACTGGTGAATGGTGTCGTCTGACAGGTGGGCCCGCAGCTGGGTTGTCAGCTACAACACCTTCCTGGGGCTCTCTCTGGCTGCTTGGCTTCCTCAAAGCCCAGCAGCAGGTTCCAAGAGCAGTGTCTCAAAAGAACCAGGGAGAAACTGGATCTCCTTTTATGGCCTAGTCTTAGAAGTCACATAGTGTCACTTCTGTCATCATCACAAGCCCCTTCATATTTGAAAGGAGTGGACACAAACTGTATCTCTCTGTCTGAGGAGTGTCAACCTCAGGAGGTAAGACGTGGATGTGTGATGGATGGTCTCACTGCAGCCATCTTGGAAAGTACAGCCTGCTGTGAAGTGTTTGATTCATTTAAAAACAAGAAGACGTAGTGAAGAGAAGGGCCATATGCACCCCAATGTTTATAGCAGCATTGTCCACAATAGCCAAATCATGGAAGGAACCGAGATGCCCTTCAACAGATGACTGGATTAAGAAGTTGTGGTCCATATATACAATGGAATATTACTCAGCTATCAGAAAGAAAGAGTTCTCAACATTTGCTGCAACATGGACGGCACTGGAGGAGATAATGCTAAGTGAAATAAGTCAAGCAGAGAAAGACAATTATCATATGATTTCTCTTATCTATGGAACATAAGAACTAGCAAGATCGGTAGGGGAAGAAAGGGATAAAGAAAGGGGGGTAATCAGAAGGGGGAATGAAGCATGAGAGACTATGGACCCTGAAAAACAAACTGTGGGCTTCAGAGGGGAGGGGGGTGGGGGAATGAGATAGACTGGTGATGGGTAGTAAGGAGGGCACGTATTGCATGGTGCGCTGGGTGTTATATGCAACTAATGAATCATCGAACTTTACATCAGAAACCAGGGATGCACTCTATGGTGACTAACATAATATAATAAAAAAACATTAAAAAAAAAAACCAAAAAAACAGGAAGACTCAAAACCTCTCAGTTCGATTTTCCCCATCACCTAGTGTATTAGAAAAAATTTCGTATGCTTCATCTCTTCCCTCCTACATACATTACCCTTGAATGTATGGTTTCAAAATGCTATTTTTTTTGAGATGACAAGGCTACTTTATTAAATAGAGGTAAGGAAGACAAAATAGATACCTGAATTTAAAGTAAAGGTATGTGCAGACGTAAATTTGATGGACAGTTCACCGTGACTACATTAAATGATGACATTGCTGTCACTACTAGTCTTGTAAAATACCTCTTCTTTCCCACGTGTGGAGATAGTTGGCCATATGCTGATGCTTTATGCTCATCCTCAGTAGAAGAGAGGTGCCACAATCTCTCACGTCGATCAGCACAGGGGACTCCAGAAAGGAAGATTCTGACTAGTTTGTTCCCAGCTCTTCTTGTTCCCTAAAGACCCTTTCTTAGCCTTCTACCATCGGGACCAGCATTTCTAGTCATTGCATTGCTTTCACTGCTGTGTCCTAAGCTACCCAGCCAACAGAATGAGAAAATCAAACCAAACCAAGAACTCACTATCAATTTACAACATCTAAATATTGTGTTGAATCCTATAATGAACAATGACTGGGTTGGTTGCAGTGACTGTAAGGAGGGAAAACAGGAGGGGAGGGAGAGCAAGGGGAAATGGGAGGGTGTCCTAGGTATTTTGACTTTGAATCCTCCTTATGTGGACATATTCTACCTGTTCAATTTTGGTGTTTCTCTGAATAAAGGTCATGAGTGTGATGAACATCATAACATGAATATGATTCTGCGGCATCATAAATGTCAGTAAAACTAACACATAATATATTCATATAACTTTTCTCTGAAAACTATCTTGAATTCTCTAACACTACAGTAGTCAACGGAAACTTTTTTTTATAAGCAAGAAACATGTAACTCAGACTGCTTCTTCAAAAGCTAGAGAAATAAGCCCAATAAAACCATGAGAGCGAGAAGAGCATCTCTAAAATAGAAGTTAGGCGGTAGGGTATTCTAGAACGGTTTCTCTTTTTCTCCTCCTTTCATCAAGAGGATGAAATACTTCTTGATGCCTCTGTACCCCTAAGCCTATCTTGCAGCCACACCGCTGAACGTCTGTCATGGCAGATCCTCGGTGGTGAGGTCAGTGGGTGTGACAATGAGGGAGAGGAGGCCGGTTCATCCCATCTCTACCTGAGTTCGGTCAACCCACTGCATGAATCACCCAGGTCAAGAAATACTGCCTTAAAATTCCCTAATAATGCAATGGAAATCATTCCAAATTTCTAAGAGGGCCTGTACTCCCTTTCAGGGTTCAAAGGTTCAAGGGAGGTTTGGGGATGATAAGAGGGTGTTAAGTTTCCGCTTAGAAATGTTTGGGAAGCTAGATAGACTTTTTTTCAGGCTCAGACTGAGGATCAGAAATATGCATAAATTTAGGATAAAAAGAGAGGGAGTTTCCCTCAGGATGGGGTCATGGCTCAAAATCCCAGTGGTCAGCTGGAGTCAGACCAAACACACATCTTGGGAAATAGGGACATTAATCTGTCTGGCTTGCGGGTGTGAGATGATTCTTTGGAGGCCAAGGGACAATGAGGTAACCAGGAACAAGGAGGAATGAAGGGGGATTTGTGAACAGAGGGAAAATCGATAAAATGAGTAAGAATTATGGGTTTCTGCCTACTGAGAATAAACAAGGGGTTTCTGGCGAGATGGATTCAGGCATGGAAGAACCTGAAAGATCAGGTGACGTATAGGGCCAAATAGGGAAGGCTGCACTTACCTTTGTTATAATGTAAGGATTTGTTTTATAAGGTGCTGGGTCTGATGCTGGGTAGCTGATGGAATTCTCAACAAGACATTCCACCGTGGGCTGTATCTGTCTAGCAGGACTTGCTATCAGTACCAGCAAGTATCCCCCAAATAAATATAACCCAGGGTGGTCTCTGGGCACCCGCCCCCTTCTCCCTCCTGAGAATTGGGGGCTTCTGATAGCTGGCAGGCCTCCCAGCCAAGAGTCATGTGTCCCCGCCACCCTGGCAAATTTACAAGTGAGCTGTGGTAAATTTACACATTTACAAGAGTGCTGCAGAGCCGGGAAAACACTGGCCTAGCGGGATGGCTGGAAGTTCTCCTGTTTCTTCACCAGAGAGAGCATGTTCTTTCTCTTTAAGAGTGTTCCCTTATTTTTCAGTTCTGCTCAGATACTCAAAACAGCCCCTCTTTCCCCCACTCTGGTCAACACTGGCCGGTTTTAGCAAAAACTCATTTTTCAAAATAAAATTGTGGTACGAATTCAGAAAATGAGCTCCTTTGACAGTTGTTTCTCATTAAAATTCTTACCTTAAGGATTCAAAACATGATTTCACAGCACACAACTCCCCCCTCTCCCCCCACCCCCACAGCCCAAGGATTGTGGAGTCTCAAAATCCATTAAAGGCTCAGATGCCTGACATCATTTTACATCAAGACAAACAGCCTGTGTTTTGCACGAGCGCTGAAAGTGAGAAGCTGGCCTGTGTGAGAAGGGAGAGATTAGACTCTTTAATACAGAAAGAACTGCACACGCATGAGAGGAGAAGAGGGGACCTTGCTATAGTTTTTCTCTGCGAATCTGGCTGCGAAGCAATTATGAAAAATCACGAAGAATTTAGAAATAAATGAGACTTTCCTTATCTAACTCTCAGGGCTGTGACTCCGCTCCCAAAGATAGGCAGTCAAGATGTCAAGAGGGCATCACGTTTTGCGGCAAAATGAAAGTTCCATGCCTACCAGCTTTCACCAGTGAGCCTGCTATTGACATCTCAGATGTTAGGTTGAGTGCAGAAAGCTGTTGTGTTGCTGGTGACTATGCCACTCTACACCCCTCTCATTCATGTTGGGTTCTACTGCCCTGATTCCTGGAAGAGTGGTGACAGAATTCCTGGGACAACGCTGCAGAGAAAGGCTCCTGTGGGAACACTATAGCAAGTGTCTGATGGCCAGGTGTCCTAAGTGGTTGGAGAAAGAAGATGGAAGAAAGGAAGTGGGAAATAGGTATGGTGCCGAGACCAGCCAGGCTCATCTCGGGGGTGTTCTCCATAGGAGGAGGTCTCGGTGGCATCATTGAGGCTTTTGGTACCAACTAATCCCAGACAATGCCTTAGTAATAGAGGAGAACTCACGTTTGCCAAGGCATCAACAGACCTAAGCTCTGTCCACACTTCAGAAAGTTTCAGTCTACAACCCGAGAGGAAAGTATATTCCATTCTGGATAATTTGGATTTTTTTCTGCTAGTGTGCTTCACCTGAATCTTGTTGGATAGCTTTTATAATTTTTTTCTAGCTCGTGTGGATACTTTTGGGTCAAAATTGTTCAAACACTGTAGCTTGAGGGCTAACAAGCAGTAGCCCCTACCAAGGTCATTGTGACTATCCCAAGAGTCTGCTCGTCATTCACTTTCTTTCTCCTTACCTGATAAAAATTTCACATAGCTCACTAGGTTCTGGTGGAAGAAGCTTGAGAGACCTTGCTAACAGATGGCCCCTGGACTGGACTGCAAGGAGTGAGGTATATTTATTTGTACAGTGTACCTTGTCTATCTTCAAAGTCTTGTGGACATTGGCGATTTGATTTTGGTTTTGATCATTTATTCTTTTTGCCTCCAAACATTTCCACAAATAAGTTGAAATTATGATTCAGTATAAAACTTATCACTCACTTACCTAGGGTTTAGAAATAGGATCAGTTCTCAAAACCTTGGAATGACTTAAATGCCCATTCATAAGATGAGAGGGAAGTAAGTTAAACCTTTAGACCCCAATTTTATATTCACTCAGACTCTATGAAGTCCCAGAACCTCACTTTTTTTTTTTTAAGATTTTATTTATTAACCTGACTGAGATAGAGACAGCCAGCGAGAGAGGGAACACAAGCATGGGGAGTGGGAGAGGAAGAAGCAGGCTCATAGCGGAAGAGCCTGATGTGGGGCTTGATCCCATAACGCCGGGATCACACCCTGAGCCGAAGGCAGACGCTTAACCGTTGTGCCACCCAGGCGCCCCCCCAGAACCTCACTTTTTAATTTGCTTCTCATCTTAAGTCAGTTGTGGTATTTCCAGAAAGTACCACAAATTCTGGTATCTCCCAATTGGGAATCCCTATGTCGAATGACCTATATTTGAAAAGTAGGTCAAAATCTCATAGCTAGTTGGATATCAGTTGGCTGGACATATGAGAGCTCAAAAGTACAAGCTAATCCTTTGGTAACCTCAGGAGTAAGTCCTCTACCCTGGTTTAAATTCACATTTGGATGGCGGATGTCATGAGCTAGAGCTCTTCGCTAAAAACACCCACTAATAACCTTAAGGACACTTGCTTTGGAGACAGCAGGATTGACAACTACCAGCAACGTAGAACTTGAATGTGAGTAGATGCTGCCATTGTGGGGGGTAAATAAAGGCCTTTGAGTTCTCTCATGCAGCCTCAGCTTAGAGAGTATGCTTTCAAGGGGGATACTTGTTGTCTCCCACAAAAGGGTATGAAGTAACAAATGGCCAATTTTCTCTGTCTATATTGGTCATGGCTTTAGGAAATAAAGGAACTTTTCAGAGTAATTGGTGGATCCAATTATAGTAATTGGCCAATTTTCATTTTAAAGTCTTCATTTGCGAAGGAAAAAGAGTTTATTTTCTTGCGCAGAGGTGACTCTGCAAGCAATAAATCTAGGTTTATATGGTTGTTTGTCAAGTGATGTTTAAAAATTACATGACTTGAGTCAGATTTAAGGTCTCTCATATTTAAAGATTTTCTGTCTTGAGATCAATGTCTTCAACCTTTCTTCCAATGAGATGTTGTTGCCTTGCACGTCTCCTTCATACCATCTGAATGTAACTGGTGACTTCCAGGTGACAAGATCACTTCATACGTGGCTTCTGCTTTTGTGGGTTGATTGTTTATAGCTTATATCCCAGCTGCCTTACATGCATTTTAGCCCTTGTTTGGGACAACTACTTTTGCTTCCGCAAATACCGCCAATCCCTCTAATGGTAAGTCAACAAATATTTATTGAGGACTTGATTTCAGAATCATAGCAAACATGACTGAACATTTACTGTATTCCAGGCACTGTTCTAAGGGCACTACACATATTTTTGCATTCAGTCCTCATTACATCCCTGTGATAACAGTTTTACTGTCCATTAACAAGTGAAGAAGGAGAAAACCCCCAAAGGTGAAGTAACTTGTCTTGGCCACTGGCTAATAAGTGTTGAAGAAAGGATTTGAATCCAGGCAGTCTGACTTCAGAGCCTCAACATGTAATCCCTACCCCATGCTACCTGCAGGCCCATACAGGTCATCAGTTAAGGTGTGGAGGCAAAGAAGGCTTGATGATCCCTGGCCTTTGCACTCCTTCTCACTACCCACTTCCATCCGCGTCAGATTCCCGAGGGTACCACGCTCACTGTTCCACCTTTGTTGGGGCTCTTCCCTGTGCTGAGCGCCTTTCTCTCCCCATCTGACTGTGTTCTCCAAGCATCCTTTACCCTCTCCCCAGCCTGCTTCTCCTAGCTTTCCTCAGCCACTCTAGCTCACCTCCCTCCATCTCTTCTTTCTTAGACTTTTTTGTTTGTTTTTACAGCGAATACAGTCACATTATTAGCTCCCTTAGGGGAGGGCTTCATTCCTGTTACTTCCTTTATATTCTCTAGATTAGGTAGAGCAACCAAGAAGCTTCTACAGAGTACTCTCGAATCCGCTGAGTGCATCCAGAAGTTTGCTTTCTGTTTGGCTGCCACACCATTCTTCCTTTCTCCCTCTTCCCTATTTGTTCCCCCCCCCAATATTATAAAAGCTAAATATACTCATTTATGTCTCTGTTGTTTCTGATGAGAGATAAGCCATCATTTGTATAATCATTCCCTGTATAATAATTCGATTTTTTTTCTTCCTCTGGCTGCTTTTAAGATTTTTCTTGGTCTTTGATTCTCAGCAGTGGGACGACGATGCGTTGAAATGTGGTTTTCCATGTATTTATCTCATTGAGCATTTGCAGAGCTTCCTGGATTTGTTGGTCGATTTTTTGGTTGTTTTTATGGCTTTTTAAAGCCAAATTTGGAAAATTTGGGGCTGTTATCTCTTGAAATACTTTCTCTGCCCCATTCTTTCTCTCCTTTCCTTCTGAGACTCTAACGCATATATTGGGCTGTTTGATATTTTGCTACCATGCATTGAAGCTCTGTTCATTTTTTTTAAATGTTTTTTTCTCCTATATGTCAACTATAATTCAATTTAAAATAATAAGTTAACAAATTTTTACATTTTTAAAAATTTGTTTTTTCTTTTTGGTCTGTGAATTTAAATAATTTCCACTAATCTGTATTCAGATTCACTGGTCCTTTGTTCTCCAGATGCCAATGTGCTGTTAAGCCCCTTTAATGAATTTTTCATTACCAGTATTATAGTTTTCAGTTCTAGAATTTCCATTTTTTGTTTCTTGTTCTCGGCTGATAATTTCCATCAATTCACTCGTCTGTCATTTCCTAAGTCCTTGAACGCATTTTCAATGGTGCTTTAAAGTCCTTGCCACCTAATTCCATCTTCTGAGTAATCTCACTATCTATTTCTACTGACTGCTTTTTTCTTTGATTGTGAGTCACATTTTCCTACTTCTTTACATACTTTGAGTACTTAGTAATTTTTAATTGCAAGCTGGACAATTTTTTAAAAGATTTTATTTATTTATTTGACAGACAGACAGCAAGAGAGGAAACGCAAGCAAGGGGAGTGGGAGAAGCAGGCTTCCTGATGAGCAGGGAACCCAATATGGGGCTCGATCCCGGGACCCTGGGATCATGACCTGAGCCGAAGGCAGACACTTAATGACTGAGCCACCCAGGTGTCCCCAAGCTGGACACTTTTGATGATCAGTTGTAGGGAGACTAGAATAAGTTGTGTTCCTTTAAAAGGCATCTACATATTTATTTTAAAGTACATTTGAAAGCAAAGGGAGGCGTGCCTGGCTCAGTCGATTAAGCATCTGACTCTTGATTTTGGCTTAGGTCATAATCTCGAGGTCGTGGGATCAAGCCCTACATTGGGCTTAGCAGGGAGTCTGCTTGAGATGCTCTGCCTCTCCCTCTGCCCCTCTCCCATTTGCACTCTTGCTCTCACCCTTCTCTCTTAAATAAATAAATAAAAATTTAAAAAAAGAAACTAAAGGGGGAAAAGGAATTATCAATGTGTTCATATGAGGCAAATGTAACCATTTTTAAAATCATTACTCATGTAGCACGGTGTCCTCTATCATTTTCTAAAATCACTCTCAAGACCTGGTTTCCTTATGGTTCTGGAAACTTACTAAAAATAGAACCTTCCCCAAGTTACTTGTTAAAAAGGTGAATGAACAAACGAGTTGTATAGTAAATTCCAGAGAGAGAGAGAGAGACTTAAAGAAAGGTTAGAATTTGGATGGTCAGAAAGGTGGGAAGTTCATGCTAGGCATATGGGTCCTATATGCAACAAAAAGGGTTCCATAACTTGTTGAAACTATCAAGAAATAATGTTCTTGTTTCATCCCTCTCTGTTATCTTGTTGGCAATCTACAGAAAAGATACAGTATAGTGTACAGTAGTCTAATATGTCCATAGATTCCCTCTCATGGGTTCCTTGCCACTTTATTTAGTGCACTAAATTGACATCAATTATTGCTTTACTCTAGGATTCTACACAGATCTTTTGTTTTTAGGGATCTGGGCACAGCACTTGAAATAAAGATGGCTAGGTGGTTAACCCTGATAGTTACCTCCTTCAGCATAATTCCCATGCTCCTTCTCCCCTCCTGTAGTACTGCTGTCCTCCTCCCTGACTTGGGTGGACTGTCTGATGTCTTACAAGAGTAAATGCTGAATTTCCAGCTCTGTGATCAGTGGGTCAGAGTGGAACATCTGAAACAGCAACCCTAGTTTACCGGCAGCTTCCTAATGGAGTCCAACTTTATAATTCTCTATTCCACTATCCCCATTTTCAGCCCACCCCTCTCCTGTCCTGCTCCTATTTTTACTTTCTATTAAGATCAAACAGAGCCCCCGGTCAAAATCCATTAAGTCCTATACAACTTGGAGCCTTCTAAGCCTTCAGACCTCTGTGCCTTCTGGGAGGTGGAATAGGAGTGTCTAGAACAGGAGGTTAGACCAGACATTTGGTTTTCTGTTTAAATGCCGGGATCACGTTTTATGGAAGATGCTTAGTGCAGTATCCAGGACCCCTCTTTCTTCCTTGCTAATGGAATGCTACTTGCCCAGTGTCGGCAGTGTGGCCAGTCTCAGGCTCTGGCTCATAATTGTGAAGGGGATCCTCACCTCCTTTGCAGTTAGGAATGGTCATTTACCCAAATCTGGCCGAGGAGATTATAGGAGGTCTGCTGTGGTGAGATGTTATGGGAAATGTATTATGCTTCTTATAAAAAGGGCAGTCACGATGGCGTTTTTCCCTTTCTTCTTCTTTCCTGCCTTGAATGTGAATGTACCAGGAGCAGCAGCTACTTTGTGACACTGAGGAAAAGTCATAGACTCGGTGCCAGGACCCATCTCCCTTATGCTTCTTATAATTTGGAAAAAAATATTTGTTTGAGCTACTGGTCCTTAGGTTTTGTTTGTTCTATTTTTGTTTCTTTGTTTCTGGCAGACCAGTGATTCCTAACTCATAGGTTTGGGGGGGATTTTTTCTTCGTTATACTAATAGGAACAAAACTAATCCATAACAGAAATGAAAAGATCAGTGGAAGAGAATACAAACCAATGTAAGAAGTGCCTATTTCAAAATACCTATAGCCTATGGTTGAGAGAAGGGGGCTACAGTCCGACTGTGTTCTCCTAAAATTCATATGTTGAGATCTAATGCCCAGTGCGATGGCATTAGAAGGTGGACCTTTGGGAGGTGATTAATTGATGAAGGTGGATCCCTCATGAACTAGATTAGGGACCTTATAAAAAAAACTAAAACCCTAGACAGCTCCCTTGCTCTTTCTACCATGTGAGGACACAGCAAATAGATACCATCTATGAGGATGTGAGCTTTCACCACACCCTGAATCTTCCAGTGCCTTGATCTTGGACTTTCCAGCCCCCAGAGCTGTGAGAAATAAATATTTGTTGTTTATAAGCCTGGCTAGTCTATGGTATTTTGCTATAACAGCCCCACAGGACTAGGGCAGAGAATATTTTTTTAAAGTTATGACCCTGTATTTTAGATTTTTCTACTTTGGGTCAATTTTTTCCCCAGAACGTTTCATTCATTCATTCATTCATTCATTCATTCATTCAAGAAACATGTATTGACCCCTAGCTGTTTGGCTTGTATTAGAGTAGGTCCTAAAGATGCAACAATGAAATGAACAAAAAAAACCTCTTTTGTTCTCATGAAGCTCAGTCTGGTAGGAGATATATACAAGTAAAGAGGCATGATTGGTGGGGAGGGAAGAAAAGGCATAACAATCCCAGAGAGCTACATGGACGAAGGCTCAGAGATGAGCTGGCCTGTGGTGTGTTAGAGATGAGTGAAATGTTTAGCATAGACCTGCTAGGACTGAGGGGCTGGAAATAGAGTTGAAATCCAGAGCAGGGCTACGTGTAATACCCTTGATTGGCAAGCTTTATAATCTGGTGTGGCCTACAGGCAATGAGTTGTAAGTAATCTAAACTGTCGTCGTATTTTAAAGTCGTTGGGTTGACGTGAACATATTTCCTTNGTAGGGAAACCAATGTCATTTAGAGGACTAACTAAAATGGAGAGAAAACTATGAAAGGGAGAAGATTCCCACCATTATAGAAAGTTCTATTGGGCAATGTGGACAATGCTGTTTTAGAACATTTTGAAGGACTTGAATGAGTACCAAGGGAAATGTAAATTAAAAGACATTCCCTGTCATACCCGTGAGACTGGGGGAAATGGAAAAGTTGATAATACCAAGTCTTGTTGCAGGTGTGCGAAAAGTAGGTGTCTGATACACTAAGAAGAGAGTGGACCATTCCAACCACTTTGAAAAGCAATAATATCTAGTAAAGATGAATATGTGACCCTAGCAATTTAGCTTCTAGGGACAAAAGTAAGAGAAACATTATCATGGGCAAACAAGGAGACCACGAGTACAAGGGACATCTCTACAGCATTATTTTTTAATGGAAAAAAAATCCTCTAAATGTCCATATGGGAAGATGAATAAATAAGTTCTGAACTATCCATTTAGTGGAATGCTATACAGCAGTTAAAATAAAGATTGATATATCTCAAAATGGCTAGATCTCAGAAGTTTGTTGAATGAAAAGTTGTATCTATCTTGTGAACCATAGCAGGAGGGTATATTATGTTCATGAAAGCCCCAGCGGAGGGGTCCTCTGTACTTCTGTGCAGACTGTCTCCATACTGCCACCAATTTTTGTAAAAAGCTAATCTGGTTATGTTACCCCTTGCCCTTCGTTTAAGTGGGATAAAAGCTCTGTAACTTAAAAAAAAAAAAAAAAGAAAAGAAAAAAGAGGAAGAAGTTGCCATTTTCTAGATTAGAACAATCCGTGTCTCGTTTAGCGTTGTGTTCTCAGCTCAGCACTTAACGGAGAGTCCGAAGGTGGGTCAGAAAGGTAATAATAGACCGGTGATGGGTAGTGGGGAGGGCACGTATTGCCTGGTGCACTGGGTGTTATACGCAACTAGTGAAGCATCGAGCCTTACATCGGAAACCAGGGATGTACTGTATGGTGACTAACACAATATAATAAAAAATCATTTATAAAAAAAAAAACACTGTAAAAAAAAAAAAAAAAGAAAGGTAATAAAGACAATGCAAAGTCAGAGAATGCTACCTGCTAGGGAAGGTCGGCACAAAATGAACTTGCGATACTTCCTGAGGTCTTCGAGAGTCTGTGCTCTCACTGAGATGTGCAGGGTCTGTCTGGTTTAGCTTTGAAGATCTAAATCTAACTCGTTTCTTTCACAGGATCTGAAATTATTCTGGGAGTCCCTCTCCTCATCCTTCTTTTCCCTCTTCTTCCTGGGAAGCTTTATGTAACATTTGAAGTGTATCTGATAGTGTTTGGAAAGCTCCATGCAAAAAGCTGGTTCTGTTGGATGCAGCATAATTGAGAATGCACAGCTGTTTATTCGCCAGGTCCTGTGCTAGGATCTAGAGCCTTGGAACTGAGTAACACACCCCTGCTCTCAAAAATCTCATAAATAAATATAAACTCGTCATTATATCCCTGCAAGATCAATGCCAAAATAAACGACTTAAGCTTCCTTAACTATTCTATGCAAAATGGCCTTTATAAGTTGGGGAGAATAAGAGCGGTAAAGGAATCACGGCAGGCGACCACCCAGGGGGTGCCAGAAGTTGGAAGTAGCCCTCCTCCCCCAGCCCCCGCCATCAATGCGGCTCAGAACGAATTGGCTTTTCAGGAACGCTGAGAGAAAAGGAAAAGCCGGCCAAATCTTCCAGGCAGAAGTAGTTCCGATCCGAGGATTAGAGCCTGTCAATGAGGGGTGTCCGACCTGGAGGAAGGAAAGAAGGAAGGAAATATGGCTTAAGCTCCAGGGGAGACTCATTTGCTTTAGCAGAGAGGGTCAGGCATCAGGAACACGCGTTCATCGGAAAGGTTTCGCAGGCGGGGATGAAGCAAGGCGCCTCGGCAGTCCTGCGCTCGCCGCGCTGCTGGGGCCCCGGGCGTCCGGGGCTCGCGCCTGGCTGGGCCCGCGGTCCGCCCGGCAGCCTGCAGCCGGGACTGGGGGCCCGGAGCCCGCGCGCCGCCCCCGCCTCCTCCTCTGCGTCGCGGCCGGGCGGGGCCTGAGACTGACCTCCAGCGGCCAGGCCGCCTTTGAAGTCCGGGCGGGCCGCCCGGGAGGGAGATGGATGACCGTGGGGGACAGGGACCGAGGTGCGCCCCCGGTTCCCACGATCGCCTGCGCGAGGGGCCAATGCAGGGCGCGGGCTGGTGCCTAGTGCAGAATGCGGAATGAGTGTGCACGTGCGTTAGGGAGGGATGCGGTGCGAGGGAGCCGGGCTGGCGTGAGGGGGTGAGGCGGAACTGGAGTGCCTGTGTGACAGAGCAGGTAGTGCGAGTGCATGTGTGTGCGGAGGTGGCTGGGTGGAGTGTGTGAGGGAGGTGGCAGGGGTGAGGATGAGAGGGAGGGGGCGGGGACGAGTGCTTGCGGGAGGAGGAGGCAGGGATGAGTGTGAGGGAGGAGACAGCTGAGTGTGAGTGAGGGGGCCCGGAGTGAGCGTGTGAGGAAGGGGCCGGGTGAGTGTGTGAAGGAGGAGACCGGGTGAATTGGCAGGACGGGCTGGAGCGTGGTAGGGCTCCAGCTAGGTGCGTGGGTAAGTGGTCGCCGGCTGTGGGTGGACTGGAGAACCGGCTGTGTCCGCCGACCCGTGGAGAGGCACTCAAGACGCCGCGCCCCGGGTGTGGAGAGGTCGGGGACTGTGGACACCAGCTTGGGGTGCGCGGGTCTGTAACCACGAGTGTGGGCGGGGCCGACCCTGGCGGGCAGGAGGAGAGCAGCGAGCACTCGGGCACTAGGCATCTTGGCCGGCGCCTTCTCTACCCTGTAAGGGGACCCGGGGTAGGAATGAGGTTCCGTTGAACCTAGGAGGGCAGCGAGAGCTATTAACTTGTCACTGGGATCCGCCCCTTCTTAAAAAAAAACTCCGCGAGCCGAGGGGACCCACAGGCAGGGAAAGCCGGGCGAGCTGCGGTGGCCACTCTGCTCTGCGGGCTGGAGTTTCCGAAGCCTGGGCCCGCGCCCGGGCCAGCCCCTCCTCGCCCCACCCCTGCGCCCGGCCCCGCCCCCTCAGACTGCGCGGCGTCGGCCCTCGAGCCAATGGGAAGCTCGCAACCTCCAGCCGGGACTGCAAATCACCGCAGGAAGTGTTAGGCGCGCCACAACCCCAGACAGAATCGATTACCTTTCTCCCGCCGTAACCCAGCTGGGGAACCAGAGAGAAACCCGGCCGGCTTCTGGCTCTGCCGGCGGGCGGGGAGAAAGCTTAGTCCTGATGGCTCCAGGGGCCCAGGAGCTTTGCTTCTTACCTCTCTTGCTCCAGCCCTGCAGACACGGATAATAACGCTCTCGGTTTGAGGCTCAGAGAGAGGCTCATTAACCAGAGTTGACAATAAAGGCTCTCCTGGAGAGGAAGGCAGTCTTCTTGACCAAACTCCAAATTATTTCTGATAGGGTCATCGCGTAAATCTACAGGTCACGTCTGTTCAAAGGGACTTATTAAAACATTTGTTGACCTAGGAGTGGGAGTTACATCTGAGAGGGTGTGTGTGTGTGTGTGTCTGTGTTTGCAATGTTGGAGAGGGCACCCCATCCCAACCAGCAAAATACACACAATGAGAGGATGTGAAAGGGTCTTAACCGACAGCCGGTTCAATGTTATGTTTGAACGTTCTCTTTGTTTGAGGTAGAACCTTGGGCTGCAAGGTAGTTTGGCATTCCTAAGATTTAGTGGCTAAGAACAGTGTTGAAATAAAGGAAACACTGCACAGAAAATTTTGAGCAGCAAAAACAAAAAGATGGACGCATTGAAAGGAGAAAAAATAACAAAATAGATAATAGAAGACACTTAGAAATTATCTTCAGTGTTCTTTAAACTCAGTAGGCATTTCTAGGGCGCCTCAGTGGCTCAATCAGTTAAGCATCTGCCCTCTGCTCAGATCATGATCTCAGGGTCCGGGGATGGAGCCCTGCGTGGAGCTCCCAGCTCAGTGGGGAGTTTGCTTCTGCCTCTTCCTCTGCCCCCTTCATGCTTTCTCTCTCTCAAATAAATGAATAAAATCTTTTTTTTAAAAAATAGGTGTTTCTAGAGAACTCTGGTCTCTCTTGCGGAGTCAGAGCTCAAATCTGCATGTAAAGGTGTTTGCTTTTTGTATTACAGTGTATTACAGCCCAATAAGGTGCTCTTGGCTACAAGGCTTGTAGTGGAGAGGTGCCTCCTTTTACGGCTTCTTTAAATTTTCAAATTTGAACTAAAGAATGTTCAAACTCCAAATCCGAACTAAATTCCCTCTTCCCTCTCATCCATCTACCTCTAAATTTGAAGATACTGATTACACAACAAAAATGGCTCTGTTCCTTTTGGCTGGGAGCTGCTTGTATTGTCACTCTTTTATTTTACAGGGAACTTAAAGCTGATTTCCTTTCTCTGCTGCTGAAGGCAGTCAATCCTCTTGGTGTTTGTTTCAGAACATCTTTATTTAACAAAAAATGATTGATTTGCACCAGTAAGCATACCTTAACAAAGTTGTCAAATTCATTGTACTATAGCAATGGGCATTAAAATTAAAAAGGAAACATGTTAACAGTGTTTATGAAATGATAATTCTTGAATACTTGAAATTAAACTTCATACTCATTTCTTTAGTTGGTCGGATGCCTTCCACTTTTTTTTTTTTTTAAGATGCTGTTATATCATTTGGCAAATTTAGGAACAGATCACTTGGGGGAGGGGAAAGCTGTTACCTTCTTTTATTCAATAGACAATTGGATTAATAACAAATACCCCTATACCTTGTATGGGGCATGTGACTTGAAATAAAGTCTTTGCCCGTATTCTTTACCTTAACTAGCTGTCTCAGATTCATATTGTTAGTTAAACACAACTAAGATTGTTTAGTTAAATACAACCAGTGTTCTCATCAAAATAATTAATTCTGCTAAGCACCTAACTGATAAGGCAGAAACCTATCAGTTATTTTAAAAATTCTGCCTTCTTTGCTCCCCATACCTAATCCATTACCAAATCCTAATCATTCTACCTCCAAACTATATCCCCAGATCCCAATTTTCTCTTCTGTATCCTACCCAAAAATACCCAAGCCGTATTTTTCCCCAGGATTGCTCCAATAGCCTTGTGTACTGGCTTCTCCTTGCCCTTACTTCCTTGCCATGTCTCCTTCCCTGCCTCCCCCAATCTCTCTCCTGTGCCTGGAAATACACAAGATGATTTATTTTAAAAAACCATGCATTGTCTCCTGTCACTGCTATTCTTACAAGTGTTCAGACTCTTGTGTCATGACCTACCAGACTTGTATGACCTGGCCTCTGCTTACTTTTCCAAAATCCATGTGGGCACCTCCTTCCCCTTTACCTTCTGTGGCTTTTCCGCCAAGTCTTCACACAGTCTCTTCCTCACACTCTGCAGGGTTGGCTTCGTCTTAGCCTTTAGGTTTCTGTTTGAATGTCACCTCGGGGAGCCCTTCTCCCGAGACACTCTGTACTCTCTCCACATGCTGTTTGCTTCCTTTGGATCATGTGTCAGGTTGTAATTATATGTTATTTTGTTGTTTATGTGCTTTTTGTCTGCCCACCTGTAGGCTTCATGTGGGCAGGGATTCTGTCTGTTTTATATGCCCAAGGTCTAGCATAGGATATGGCTCTCAAAAAATATTAGTTGAAGGAAGGAAGGAAGGAAGGAAGGAAGGAAGGAAGGAAGGAAGGGAGGAAGGAGTGACTCAACTCTGAAGATGAACATCTCAGTAAAGTGTTAATGTCTCTGGGCCACATCTCCCTCCTGTAATATACATACTGTATACACACGCACACACACGCACGCACGCACGCACGCACACAAAGATCTAGAAGGCATCTCTACTGGGATTTCCACCAGCACACAGACTCAAAAGGTCCCAAACCAACTTCATTGTGTGGTGCCCTTCCTGTATTCCCTCTTTCCATCACTGACACTGTGACGCGTTTGCCCAATCCAGAAATCTGGCAATCCACAAGATTCCTTCCCTCTCCTCATGGCCCATACCCAACTGGTCACAAAGCCCTGTAAAAATGGCAGGCGCCATCTCTTCCTCTCCTTCCTACTTTCCCTCCAGTTGGTCAGGACTCCCGGTTTCCCATCAGCTTTACCACACTAGATCCCTACAACTCTATTCTGGGGGAATCGATCTCGGTGCTCCTCAAATGTGCGAAGCATGCCCCTCCCTTAGGATGATGTATTTGTCCTTACACTTTCAGTTCTCCGCTCCAACGTCTCTTTTCACAGATGCCCTTCTTAATCAGCCTACATAAAATAGCATTTAAGAAAAACCCTTCACTTTCTACTCCATTTTTTCAGCACTTACATTACAGATTTATGTACTTTTGTTTATTGTCTGCTTTCCCAGTAAAATACACTCTATGAAGGCAGAGATTTTGCTCATTGCTGAATCCTCAGTGTCTCAGTGTGTGGACATAATAGGCACTCAGTAAATGTTTCTTGTGTCCTAACTTGTCTCTCTGACCTTACCGGTACCCTCCTTCATCCAACCTCTGAGCTGCCATCACAGTGATTTTCAAAAACCCACATCTGCTCTTCTCCTTTCAGGGGTACCCTCAATCTCTATCATGAGGTCCAATCTCATGTTGAATAGCAATTGCCCAAGGCCACCCAGCTACCAAGTACGAGAGCTGGGATTCAAATCTGGCTTAGACTGCCTTCAAGGATCCAAACTCTTCAAAACTATATTTTCCAGAAACACCAGACTATTCAGGCTTACAACACACTGGCCTATTTCACACCTCTGTGCTTTCGCATATGCTATTTCATCCGCCAGGAATGTTCTTCCACTCTTTCTTACTCACCTTGTAAACTCCTACTCATCTTTCAAGACCCAACCCAAGTGTCACTCCGTCTTGAAACCTCACTATTCCATTAGCCTGAATGAATCGCTCCCTCAGCTGTTCAACCACAGTAATTTACACATATTTCTATTTTTGCATTATTGCTGTGTTGTAATTATTTATTTACTTGTCTTTCATCCACAGTGAGTAATCAATGAATAACTATTGGGTGATAGTTTAGATACTTGAGAGTCCATTTTGCTGCTTGAAGTGGATACATTTCACACTGCGAATGACCATTGGTTTACCGTCCTAATCTTCAGCTTAGCTTCTCCCAAGTCTCTCGAGACTCCTAAGTTAATTGGCTAGTTAGAGCATTTGGAAGGTGTAGCATTTAGGAATTGCTTTCAGCTAGCAGAGACCAGGAATAACTGGCTAACACAAGACAAAACTTTTTTTTTTTTTTCTCTTGCAAAGGCAGTCCAGTTCAGGTATGGTAGCTCCACAGCCATCAGTGACTCATTTTACCTTTTTGTCCACCATTCATATTAGGTGGCTTCCATTCCCACAATTGCCTCATGGTCCATGATGGATGCTGGAGCTGCAGTCATCACATCTTTTTTTTCTTTTTTAAAGACAGAAGGAGAAAGGTTCATTAAAGTCACAGAGGAGCTATATAAAATTTTGTAGATTCTTGATGCCTCTTGGGTTTGGTCCTATAAAAGCCTCCTGCCACAGCACAACAGATTAATGCTGATTATAATCATGTTAAAGTATTTTGCCACATGTAGTAGTTATTTTAAAAATTGCCACAAATCCTTTGCTACTCTTCTCATTGAGAGGTAGAGTTTATCTGCCCCGTGCAAATCTGGACAACTTTATTCTGACCAATAGAGTATGGCAGAAGTGATACTCTATTACTTCCAAAGCTAAACCGTAAAAAAATCATGAAGCTTCTCCCTGGCTTTCCCAGAATGTGTGCTCTAGGTTAAGCCAGTTGCTATGCAAGAAGACCTGAGTACCCTGAACTGCGACGCTAGAGGGGCCAACTGCAGTCACTCTGTTGACAGCCCTTGTTGAGCTCCCAACCAAAAGCCAGTATCATCTACCCCTTCGTGTTGCATGTCGCACCTGACATCTCAGTGCAACCACATGAGAGCACGGCCAGCTGACCCATCCCCAAAGTCCTGACCCACAAAATTGTGAGCAGACTAAAATGTTTGTTTTAGACTGTTGGGCTTGGGAGATATTTGCTCACAACAATAGATCACTGAAACGCTATCAGAAGTGACTAATGGTCTGTCCGGATTGAGGCGTGCCAGTCTTTACCAAATTATTTCTTTCAAACATCACCTCTGGTAGGATCCTGTGTGTTTACAGTCATACTGATCTATCGCCGAATCTCTAAATCTCACTAATCGTAAACCCAACAATATTTTTGCATAATTTCTCTGAAAGTTTTTCCAGTTTTTTGTAACTCTGAGGCTCTCAGCCTGACATTTTTCCTAAGGAGCAAGTAGGTTACAGACATAGCTGCTGTCTCTTAATGTTCAGTGACACATTGCCTACCTCTCTGGGGAGAAACCCGCCTAGAATAATTAAGATGGTTTGTAGGTTTCACCAACTCTTCATTATGTGGAGAGGAACTGGTTATGCATCAATGCATGATTTCAACATAGATTGCTAGTTAAGTTTGTTCCCTTTAAAAATATTCTCCTTGAAGGCAGGATGCTAAGTGAAAAAAGTCAGTCACGACAGGAAAAATACTGAATGATTCCACTTCTATGAGCTACCGCGAATAGTCAGATTCATAGAGAAAGTACAATGGTGGTCACCAGAGGCTGGGGGAGAAAGAATGGGAAGTTAATGTTTAATAAAACAGACTTTCCGTTGAGGAAGATGAAAAATTTCTGGAAATGGTTGGAGATGGTGGTACAGCAATGTGAAAGTACTTAATGCTACTGAGCTATACATTTAAACATGGTTAAATGGTAAATTTGACGTTCAGTGTATTTTACCACAATAAAAAAAAATTCTCCATTCCAACAGCCCCTATAAGAATCAAGACAAGCAGAAACAGTCTCTTAACAGACCAGATAACAATCCTTTGAGGGGTATAAAACAGGATGAGCTCCCTTCTTGTTTACAACCCCCCCTGCCATAGTAAATAGAAAGATAGATATCTTCCTCTGGTTTGATGATATTGTTTTATTATTGCGAACCCAAAGTAGCCTCAAAACAAACAAACAAACAAAAAAAAAAAACAAAAAAAACCCACAACTAGTTGCAGTATCTAACAACTGTCAAACATAATGGCTTTCCTTTAATAAAATTAAAGCCGTTGTGCTCAGGAGCTAGTCTCAATTCATTCAGTTTCATTTTGCAAGGAACACATCCTGGAGTTTCCTCAGAAAGCGTCGTCCCTTGGTCAGAGCTGTTGGGGGCAGTTCCACTGATGTTTTCCTCCAGCCACTGTGGGTGATTAGGAAACACCAGCTTTGAAATATTTTCCATGCCAAAACAGTGTGGAGCTCTAGGGACTCAATTAAACATTTGTTCAAGTGCTGGAGCACATTCAAAGCAACTTCCTAAGGAAAATTTTGGCTCACCCTCGAGATGCCCCGCAGCCTACTCTGAGGAAAACTCGGGTGGTCTTCATTGGTGTGAATACACTGATTTGCTTCTGCCTCTTTAGTAGAAGGATGACAAACTTAGCATTTGCGCAGTTGTTATCCAGACCCCGTAAATCTGTGCTCTAGGGTCCAAAGGAATACCAACACTCTGGGCTCCTGCCAAAGGGAATAATCTTAATTTTAAATTATTTGGCTCCAATTGAGAGAAGTGTTATATAGAGAAGACGTCCTAGTGGATATGTTACTTAGTGTTCAAGGTGAACCCCCAAACACTGAATTATATTAGCTCAGTCTACAAAGACTCATCTTTACTCAAGTCTTCATTTTTATGAGAGGTTATTACAGAAAACAGGGCTGTGATTTCCCCCTTTTTTTCTTGTATAAAAGTTCTCTCGGGATACTGCCTGTTACATCCCTCTCTGCCCTTCTGGATAGTCCACATAGCAAATTTCTTTTATAATTTAGTTTCATTTGAAACTGGGCATTCTTGGGACACCTGGGTGGCTCAGTGGGTTAAGCGTTTGCCCTGGGCTCAGGTCCTGATCCTAGGGTCCTGGGATCCAGTCCCACCTCCAGCCCCCTGCTCCGCGGGGAACCTGTTTTTTCCTCTGCCTCTGTCTCTCATGAATAAATACATAAAATCTTTAAACATTTTTTTAAAAAAAGAAAACAGGCATTCTTTGCATTTTTCAACAGCAAGATTGATGTCAGTTAGGGTTTTTCTGTCTTTACGTTGGCTGCTAAGAAGCTCAGAGCCAAATGTGAAGCTTGATCTCACTAATCATGTTAACTCTTAGGGTTGCCTTAATTCAAGTTTCCGCTTTTTTTTTTTTTTCTGGTTTTCTATTTTGATTTTACCAATTTATTTGAAATGGGGTGTTTTTAGTAATGGACCACCCACATCCTTTTTGGAAAGAAGTAATAAGTAAAACAAACTTAGCTCATAACTTTTAACTCCCTTTGATTGTGTCACCTCAGCTCAGCCTCAATTTATAGGAATTGACCCCAAAAATGAGTGCTTAAGAAACTTAAAAAGGAAGAGAGTAATGATTTAAAGCTCATGGAAGGAAACATACTGAAGGTTCAAGAAGAGGCAGTATGCTAAATCCATATCAAGAACCCTCTTACGGGGAAAGGACCTCTAGTGAATTCCTTCACTTAAAGTGGAGCCCAAGACAGAGCTGAAATTTGGCTAGAGTCAGCTTAATAAAGGGCAAGGCTTCAGCTGGGAGGGATCCCACCTCCACCAAATTCCCAGGACTTTATTTAGGTCCTATCTTGAGGCATTTACACTTTCTACCTCTTGCATTGTTTAAACTTTCTTCCTGTCTCCTATCACTAGACTGGTTGATCTGGGAGGGTGGGAGCCCTGAATTTATTCCTATTCTACTCCTTTTCCAATTCTTTCCTGCTCTTCCTACCAGAAGTTTGTTCAAGTATTCACTGAATGAAAAATACCTCACTCATTCACTTACTCACTAACTGAATGATGTTCTTTCAAAGGTTCCTTTGCATGTGTTATTTACTCTTGGGAATCTGCTGTCCCTTTCTCTGTAGTGTCAAACTCTGGATATTTGCCCAGACAGGATACCAAGATCTAAGGAGCATGTGACATTCCTCGCGTTGCTTTGTTCTCCAATTATGATCAGCCATAAAGTTTCTGATAAGTAAATGGATGTGTCTCAGTAGGTCTTTCTGTTCCTTTCCAAAATTATCTCCATCGTTAAGTTCACTTTCCAAAATTGTTAGGCTTATTTGTCTGGAATGATGGGAATTGACAGGTTTTGGAACACATTCCTAGAAGATTCGGTTTAAACACCAATTCCTATGAGTGTGCCATTTGTGATTTTCCTACCAGGCATAATTAAAAAAAAAACGAAATAGAAATCTGCTATAAAGTTTTTTGTTCTTTTGTTTTTGTTTGGTTGGTTGGTTGGTTTAAATCTACTGGCTGAATGCTTGCCATTGGGGATGGGGGTGGGAGGGAAAGAAGGAGGGCGTGGAAGTGGGGGAGACAGAATTTATAAAGGAAAGTCTGACAAGCTAACCTGCAAGCACATACACATAATGTTGTTTGTGGGTGGGTGTAGGCTGCAGTTCATTGCTATTCCTTAGGTGTCCCGAATGACCCACTGCTCTGCTCCTGTGCTTAAAATGGCTTTTGTGTTTCTTTTTCCCCCTCCTGCAGAGTCGCAGTTAGCAGTCTGCCGCTGCCCCCTCCCCACTCCACCCACCCAGCCCGGGGCTCCGGGAGAGCCCCGCACGCTGTCCCCGGGACTGGCCCCGCCGCGCGGACGGGTCCCTTGTACTCGCCGCTGCCGAGAATCGGGACGCGCCGCCGGAACGGCCTTGTCCCCCTTCCCCCGTCCCCGCCCCGCGGCTCGCCCACCGCCGGCCTCCGGCTGCCAGGGCCGGGGCCACCGCCCGGGACCCCCGCCGGCGGGGGCGCGAAAATTGCTCCCGGGAGGAGCAAACGTTTGCATCCCGAGGGCAGCGCAGGGAGCGTGCGGACTTCTCCGTGGTGCCCAGGACAGGGGTGGCTGCTCCCCGAAGGCGCCTGCCGGGAGCCCACGAAGGGTGTCCCCCAGATGGCGTCGGCTCCCGCCTCTGCGGCGCGCCGGGGCTCCCTCCGGGGGCGGAGCGAAGGGTTTTTAAATTTCTCCCTCCCGGCGGACGTGCCCTCTCCCTGCGGGCAGGGGTGCCGCTCTGCCCCGACTCAGCGCCCGGCGATTCGACTTCACCAATTAGAGGCAAGTTGGGAGCTGACATTAGCATTTAAAATGAATATTGTTTAAAAAAAAAAAAAAGAAGAAGAAAAGAAAAGAAAGAAAGTTTTGAAGAGGGAGGGGCCGGAGTGGAAGTGGAGAGCAGGAGAGAAGAAGTGTTAAAATCTCTCCCAAACCAAACCACGAGCAATCCAACTTGCTACGAGTTTGTGACAGTTTATTGGCTTTCCTCAAATGTCCTCAGATTAGCCTGACAGCTCCTTTCCTAAAAATGCCGAGTAAAAGCCCCCGACTCGGGAGCAGTTAAACGGTGTCACTGAATCCAAGCTCAGAGCGATTACGGAGTTAATTCACATAATAAGCAAATCATAGAGTTGACAGATTATTATATGAACACAGACAAATTGTTCCATAAAATATTTTGATACTGATTGTTTTATTAGTAACGTTAAGCCTCTTCATGGCTGTTTCTGTTTCTCGGGACTGACGTGTTAAACAATGCTCCCTGCTAAATAAATAAACCAAAATGGTGTGAACTAATTGTCTCCGTCATTTAACTGTACAGTTTCATTAACATTATTAACGCGATTATTGATAATTCTACTGGTTATATACACGGTCAAGATTTTTTCAGTAGCAAATGTTACCCACAGAGAAAAATATGCTAACTTAAAGTGAACTCGAAGCACACTTTTTGATGTTTCAAGATTTGTTAAGGGTTGTTGTATCCTTAGATCCTCAGAGAATTTAAACTGCATGTGTCCCATCTATTAAAAGCAATTTCACCTATTAATGATGTAACCAAAAAACAACAAGGGATATAATCTTATAAGTCAAAACTTAGAAAAATAGGTTTCACCTAACAAAGAAAAGGAAATTGTAATTTATTTTTCATTTTATCAACGAATGCTCTGTGCAGTTTATTCAATATTGTATGTAATGATTTCCAGTTTTAATAGAGCCATGTGCATCTAAGATCAAAATGATTAATAAGCATTTTGCTGATAAAAAAGAAACACAGCAACTCAATCCTTTACATTTCAAGTAAAACTTCATTGACAAGGAAACTGCTTAAAAATGAAAGTCTTTAATAACTTAAGTGGGGTGTTACATATCACAAAAGTAGGTGAAAAGTCAAATTTTAAATTTAGCTGGCATTAGCACTTTCTCTCTGAAACTGGAATCTTACCTGTATGGTGAGCTGGACTTGGTGGGGGTGTGTGAAAAATTGGAAAGAGGAAGGAACGAACTAAAGAAATTTTAGTTCATGAAGAACAACAGAAATATGATAAAGTGTAGACTTATTTTTCTTATAACGAATGTAGTACAGTAGTAAAACTTGTTAAAATTTCCTGCAACCGGAGGAAATGTTCAAGCAACACCATGTACACCATCTTACATTCTTTTTCTGGGCACTAATTTAATTAAAAATATGTTTCCTAGTAAGAGAAGTAAGAACATTCAGAGAGATCACTGAAACAGTGTTGTTTCGAAGAGGATGGCTTAGCACCTGTAGTATTAATAGCCTTGAAGATACTGTGGCATGAGGTTGTTACCATTAGACCAAAAGTCGAATTTGCCTCCATGTTTTAAAGAACAGTATGAGAATTTGAAATATTTCAGAGGAGACAGCCACCAGAATTAGAAATTTGAGTTACATTAATCAAAACTATTAAAGAAGTTAACTTCATGATCCTGGTAAGCGAAGTTCAGGATTGCTAACATTCAGTGGTCTAAGTGGTACCTTTAGAGCCCTGGAGTTGGGACAGATTGAAAGATTTAAGAGGAAGAAAGGAGACTTTAGTAGCAATGGGAACCATGGACATTAGTATCTGAAGACTTTCTTGAACACGATGTTATTGTATAGTAACAAGGCACTAAGCAATGCATTATTTCTTCCAGACTGTATTTCAAATACCTACTTAATGTTTAAAAATTTCTTGACAAACTGGGGCGCCTGGGTGGCACAGCGGTTAAGCGTCTGCCTTCGGCTCAGGGTGTGATCCCGGCGTTATGGGATCGAGCCCCACATCAGGCTCCTCCGCTGGGAGCCTGCTTCTTTCTCTCCCACTCCCCCTGCTTGTGTTCCCTCTCTCGCTGGTTGTCGCTATCTGTGTTAAATAAATAAACAAAATCTTTAAAAAAAATTTCTTGACAAACTGAGGAAGAAAGCAGGACTCGAGGGTCCTTTTTCGGTTGTTCATTGTGAAGTTCTACATAGAAATAAAACATGTTCAAGTGTATTCCCTTAAGTTATTGTTTCGATGACAGATCCTTCCTTTGTCGTTTTCTCCTGTATTCCTAGAATTGATTTGCATTTTCATAAAAACCTACTGGTTTGGTCTGACTACAGAAACTTTCTGAACCTCATTCTCTTCAACTGTTAGAATAGTTCCTATCTCACAAGTTGTCATGATCAACTGATACCATGATGTACTTTCGTCATGTTTCATCATGTTTTTAAAAAGCTGATTTATTAAGAGAAACTCCCTTCAAATTTATATTATGGGCGATGACTTTCTACATTTTTTATTGCCATATTTGATTGCCTTTTTCCAAAGTAGCTAAAAGATCAAGAGCACACTTGCTTTTTCTTGCTAGGTTTTTAAATTGTAATTCATTTTTTTTCTTTTGAGAAATTAAATGAATACACCAGTGGAGACCTACCGCTACTGAGCATACTTTAAGGAACAAATTCACTATTAAAGGTGAACATCAGAATTGCCAGTGGGGGGGTCCGAGGGATTCAACACAGACCCAAGTGAGTCAGAACTCTAAGGGTGGGTTCCAGAGATCCTTGTTTTGAAAAGTTCCACAAAATAAGATGCATGCCCCCGAAATCTGAGAACCTTGCTCCAAGAGTTAAATGAATTACCTTCTTTCTACAGCCAGAGATGCTAGTTGTGTTTGCATGTTGAGACCCCAGAATTAACCTAGCTTCTGAACGGCATCTTCACTTCTGCACCTTCAGGGAAATTGCAGACAGCTGATGTCTTCTGGTACTTGTGAGCTATTCTGGCTTGCGCTCCTTCAGACTCAAAAAGGCTGATAGATCATTTGGTCTCCTAGAGATCTCAGAGCCTAAACTTTAAGATGACTGGAATTTTCCTCCATGTCTTTGGAGACTGGTAGATGGGCTCTTACTAATGAAGCTGGGCTAACAGGTGGAATTGTGCCTACCATGAGCAAAGAACAATATATAATCAGCCTACTAAACTTAGACAAGGCTTTCTGGAACCACCCAAGAAGCATCAGAAAGACCTCAGAGGAACCTCCATCACCAAGGGCCACTCGTTCTCCTCGGGACTCTCAGATCCTGACTTATAGCTGAAAAAGAGACCTTAGGACGCTTTGGGGGATCAGAGTGGTCCTGCAACGCAGGCTGCTGGTCCTAGGAAGAAGAGGAGTATCTTCCCTGAGGATTCCCATTTCACCATTCTGTTAAGCTCCAAGCTTTTATTTTTATTTTTTAAAAAAGATTTGTTTATTTATTTTAGAGAGAGAGATAGAGAGAGCTGAGCGGACGGAGGGGCAGAGGGAGAGGGAGAGAGACTCTCAACAGAATCACCACTGAGCGCCCAGCCCAACTGGGGGGTTGATCCCAGGACCCTGAAATCACAACCTGAACCAAAATCAAGAGTCGGATGCTTAACCCACTGAGCCACCCCGGTGCCCCAAGCTCTAAGCTTTTAGACAACCAAGAAATGTGCTGAGGCGAAGCGTGTCCTGGGGCCCCTGAGCGCATTAAATCCATGGCTGGTCCTTAGGCAGAACCCCCAAGCGGAGCTTCTCCCGTCTCTGAGGGTGAACTGTAACTTCTCTCTCCGTTTGCTGACCAGTTCCTCATTCCCCAGCCTTCTCTGGAAAGCTCAAACGTTTTACAGGCCCAATATAATTAACCTTCCCAGATTCTTCCTCTTTTTCCCTGCCTTTGTAGTACGGAATGGCCTTAATCTTTCGTTTCCATTCCTTCCTATCCGTTGACATTTTCATCTCTTTACTTTCCTCTTTTCCATATTATTCTTTCTATCTGGATGCCATGACAGGAAGCCTGACTAGAGGAAGGCCAAAATTAACATATGAGGACCAGATTGAAAGGCTAAGAGACAAGAAGGAGATTGTTAGAAAACTTTATAGAGTTTAACAGATCTTTTGGGAAAAGGTGTAATCCACAGTTCGGGATAAAAAAAAAAACAACAACAACAGAGGAAGAACATTTGAATCTCAGTGTTACTTTGGAAAATATAAGGATTAGAGGTGTGTGTGTGTGTATGTGAGAGAGAGACCACAAACTTTATCTTTCCTAAGTTCTGAGAACGGCCAAGAGATTATGATTAAGCAGCACGAATCCAAGCACACACTTCGGATCACTCAGTGTCAGCAGCAGAGGTGAGCATGAAATACAAACTCTATGAGAACAGTGTTCTGTAATTTAACTTAAGGACCAAATAACAAAAGGGAGAATGTTCAGTGGGCGCTCACATTTAATCTTTAGGAAATTTGTTGTTGAAGCTGTCTTCTTACAACTGTCTTAACGTTTTCATGTGTATGTATTTTCGATCCCCTGCTGCGTTTCACTGTCTTAGAAGGTAAGCCCGTTGCTTCTGTCCTTCATAAACCATGAACTTCCTGTCTGTTTCTACAGATGAGAAAACTGAACTGCTTTTATTTGCAGTCCATTTCTGAAGTCTCACGAAAGCATGAACCTCTGTACATCATCACAAACCCAACCTCTTTGCAAATTACTTCTCTTGCCTGAAAAAATTAATGAAAAGGGCCTTAGAAAAATAAGATCGGCATTTCTAGAAGAGTGGCAGGAACATTTTGTGTCACAGAATTTGAAGGCAGGAAAGGTCATACCGCTCTGGATATCCCTGCATACACAAAACATTCACCATTTTTATCAAGCTTTTCCATAAATTCGGCTTTGCTGGGGGCAAATTCTTGCCTTTTTCTAGGTGAAGGGAACAATCAAGTTAAAACCATAAAACATGGGGCACCTGGGTGGCACTTGGGGCGCCTGGGTGGCACAGCGGTTAAGCGTCTGCCTTTGGCTCAGGGCGTGGTCCCGGCGTTATGGGATCGAGCCCCACATCAGGCTCCTCTGCTGTGAGCCTGCTTCTTCTTCTCCCACTCCCCCTGCTGTGTTCCCTCTCTCTCTGGCTGTCTCTATCTCTGTCGAATAAATAAATAAAATCTTAAAAAAAAAAACCATAAAACAATTCCATAGTTTCAGCTTTCATATTTAGAATTATTGGAGTTTGAAATAATGAATCCTAAAATCAAGGGTGCAAATTCTTAGAAAACCAAAACCAAACTAAAAATGCAAACAGAGAAGAGGTTCATCGAACATTATAGCAAGTCAGTTCTCCAGTTTTGCAATCTACCTTCCCTTGGAATTTTCAGATTTTATATAATGACACATCTAGTAAAAGTGGAATCATCCATCTGAGAAAGAATTGTATAACATTAAGGAATGTGTAACAGGACAGTGGACTATCTTACTAAGCTTAAGTGTGAATGAATGTTCAACGTTTGGTCAGATCTGTTACTATTATCTACGAAAGTTTTTCCAGGAAAGAAGTTCATATAGTAAACTATGTTTTAAAAAACAAACAAAACACAACTCTGATCTTGGGAATTACCATGAAAGAGAAATCCAGATATTGACATAAGGTGAGAAACATACCTGAAAAATTAATTTTTTAAATTATAGTTGACATACAATATTGTATTAGTTTCAGGTGTACCACGTGATGGTTCAGGATTTATATACGTTACCAAGTGATCACCACAATAAATCTGGCTACTATCTGTCACCACGCAAACTGTTACTATATTATTCACTATACTCCCTATGCTGTACATCGCATCTATACCTGAAAGTTCAATAATGTTTTACTTCTCTGCACATCAGCTCACTTAAATTAACAATGAAAAAAAATATGCCCTGCCCGTTTCCTCAATTAACTTTCCATTCATTCACAAATACAGTGGGCCTTGCCCTGGAATTAGATCCTTCATTTTTTAAACAGCCTGCTTGACCTGTGAAAGTTTTCAACGAATCAAGGAAACAAAACAAAATGTGAAATAAGCTCCAAAGAATTAAGGTTATTCCCGTAGGATAAACATGGTCTCTCATCACATACAGTTCTACAAACCCTTGGGATTGTCCAAAAAGGGAATATTTCCAAATTTAATTTCCCTCTAAACTGACAGTTAACGAATCCCATAAAAAAGTTAACTGGTTACCATATGAGAAAGAGAGGGGGCGGGACGGCGGGGCGGGGTTTATAAGGAAGGAACAGCTGTTAATGAATATCAGACCAAGCTAGAAACCAAAAATCTCTGTTTGTAGGGTCAGACAACTCATGGGCCTTTAAATATTTTAAAAAAACAAAACAAGTTGCACAATCAATGTTATGCTTTAAATAATCTACTTAAATAATCTCAGAGTTGTTTCAGATTTCATTCCTCGAAGTAAAATGAAATCCAGAAACGTAAGTTTTCATCAAACAACCTGATATGTTTGTAACATATATATACACTCACAAACAATAAGCCCGTATACAAATGTCTGCCTTCCGATGTTTTAATATTATATGCACCTGAATCATTAAATTAGAGGAAGTGCTACGGGTCTATTTTAATAGAACATGAAATAAAATCTTTATACATTTCAAGCGGTTGGGATTACTGGTATAGAAATTGATAAATAAAAGCTTAAATCTTCTCGAATCTTAAGGGCTCTACATGCTTTCCTTGGAGAGTCGGCAGAGCAGACGATAAGCCCCTCTAGGAACCGTGGGCGTCCTGGTATAATAAAGACAGAGCAACCTGAGTGGGAACTTTGCTTGGCTATTTTAACCACGCTATTTATCACAATAATGAAACTCTGTCAAAAGCAGTGGTCAGGACGATGCATTACACAGCCGAATCATAAAGCATGGTTACCACCAGTACCCAAAGACCTCAGGACTTTGGCCACCTCGCAGATAGGCCTGATATTTGTCCGGCTTTGTTATGAATGCCTCTGCACTCTCTCAACTCTGTTTACAATATTGCAGGACTCCCTTGGTGAGGCTGTGGGAAGCAGCTGGGCCGGATCCAAGTAGACGGTCCCGAGCAAAGGAGAGGCAAACCAGGAGGGACCAGAACAGGCCATTAGAAGTCCTAGAAAAGGAAAGACAAAAAGGAGACCCGGAGACCATGTGTGGGGCATCCTTTGTGGCCACCTGGGGAGGGGGGCAGGCAACACAGGGAAGGAAGTCGGACTCAGAGGTGGGTTTGATCGCAAACTGGAAAGAATCTCCAGGATTAAGTTAAATGAAGACATTCAGCATGTGGGAGAGACTAAACGGTTCTTTTAAACCCTGGCTAAGGCAGCTAGACGACATGAAACTGTAGTATCAGCCCTTAGTTAGATACGGTTTGCATTACCAAATTCTCTGGACGCACAAAAGTCATACAAACTCATTGTGAAATATGTTTTATAATATATACAAAACTGTCCAGAATTATATAAACTCTGGATACAAACTATAATATAAAAATCGGACTCNTTCCCAATCCCATGGCTTTTCCCAGAGGCAATCAACGTTAATAGTTCTAATGAGCAGCACACACATGCGTACTGTTGTTTTCTTTTTCATATATATGTGTGTGTTCTGCGACTTACTAAATAGTATATCACAGTCTTCTCACCATGTTAATTCATATAGATCGGCCTCAGCCTGCTAATGGTTCCAGATTATTTTGAAATATCATATACCGTCGCTCACGGAACCACGTCCCCTCCCGACCCCATCTTCAGCAGCAATCTCTCGCATGTCCTGTCATTCACTTACGTGTTCATTCACTGGGTCCCGAGCGTCCGCAGTCAGCGTGGCCCCCTGTCTAATGCGTGGGTAGTAGGAAGGTGCAAAATGCATACTTTCTATGCTCAAGCCTCAACATCGAGTGGAGGAGCTAAGACCTAGTTGTTGCATTCATCTTGTTGTAAAATACAAAACAGTTTAAAACCACCTTAAATCCTTTGTGCTCAAAAGCGGAGTACTCACAGGAAGGGAGTAAGTAAACAGATAAATAACCGGTTCATGCAGCCCTGGCTTTGGGTATCAGGCCTCTGGAGGGGGACACAAAGACCGCAGCGGTTCAGAAGCCTGAGCTGGTTTCCAGCAGGGCCTTCCTGCTCGCATCCCCTCCGTGCAGCCCCACCAGATCAATCTTCCCGCAGCGGGGCTTGGATCATGCCCCTGCTCTTCTCAGAAGCCTCCCATGACCCTCGTGGGCTTGCCTCTTTTCCCGTCTGCTACAGAAATCACTTCATCCACGTCACTGTCCCATTAGCGAGGAGGTCATTGTGATTGGCCTGAGGAGACCCCGGAGTTGGTGTTACCAGGTCTGAGTGTGAAACCTGCTTCTGTCACTTGCTAGTTGGGTGACGTTGGGTAACCCATGCAGCTCCCCCAGATTTAGCGTCTTCATTTGTCCACTGTTGATATTGCCCATCTCATGAGTTTGGTGTAGGAATGAAATGAGATTATACGGGTGAATGTTCTGTGTTTTCTGAGACCAAGATGCATACACATATGTGACACACACATGTACAAAGGCACTCGATGACCATGTCCTTACAAATACGGCTCGTGCTTCCCTGCGTGACACGCCTGTAAGGAAAGTTCAAGATTTGTTTTTTACTCTGAAGTACTGATGGGATTTTGAGAGGAAAATGGGGGAACGGCATGAGAATATGTAAAGAGGTTGGAAGGCAACAGCAAATCATCTGATGTGCTGAAGGGTGAGGTTCACCAAGAGGGAACAGGAACTCACACTGTGAAGAGCTGGGGTCGGTTCTTGTGGAGACAACCAAAGACTGGGCCAGGAGCTGTGCGTTAGGAGCCATTGGGGGTTTGGGAGCAGAGGGCTGGTGGGATCAGAGATAGCTAAATCCCCAGTGCTCTGAGGGACGGATTGACAGAGGAGAGCGCTTAAGGTGAAGAGGCTCTCCAGAAGACCAGGGCTTGGCCAGGGGGCAAAAGATAAGTTCCTCAGCCAGTATTCTGCCAGAGAAAACAGAGACAGATGGAGGTAAGTTAGTGAGAGGGTTGGGAAATCATTGGCTGGATTCTTCTTGGTCACTGATTGAACTCCGGGGAGGAGGAAAGAAAGATGGATGAGAACGCTTTAAGCTGGATGGTGATCTGGGTTTGGGACAATGAGCCCACTGAGGCCCAGAGAACATGGGGGTTGAGAGAAAGTACATTTACTTGTCTAGGATGTGAGGGCAATGGAAGACAACACAGACAATGTGGCCAGCCATGAGAGTTGAACCGGCCAGTGAGGCAGCCCCCTACGGGTTGGGTAGTGCCCCCAGTTTCTCATGAGCCTCACTGATTCAGAAGCTGGATTGGAGCATATGTCTGCATTCTCTGTGAGCACAAAGTGTACCCAGAAAATTAATAGTGAAAAGTGGACTCGAGGAGAATCTCAAATCTTAAAGGAACAGTTTTCAGGAGCCCACTTATTAGAAACAATTGACTTGCTGATTATAATTTATTCTCAGCTGTCTCTTCTATTCATGAAAGAGTTTCCTTCAAAGGATTTGGCTTAGAAACTTTATTAGCTATGTTTCAATGACCGTATATCCTTAAAAGGAATCCAGATGCATTTCTTTACAAATAATCTTCAATTCAGACATTTTACCAGTTCAAACTCACTTTGATTTCTGATATGTTTGAATAAATAAAGCTATGCTGCAAAGCTAATCTGTTTCCTGAGGATTCGAGAAATAACTTGGAAATCAATCGTAAAGCACTATTCTCTGGAAAAACCCAATACTTTGCAGCCAGATGCCTCCTAAAGCACTATCACTGAGAAAAACCCTTTGTTTGCATTACTCACCAAAGGAAACGGGAATTTCTCCCCACTGTCAAAACGAATAGAAGTTTCTCTATGTTATGTGGGTTCGCTCCATTTCAAGTTATGGTCTGCTATTACTATACAGCAAGCAGCAACAAAATATAGTTCACCATAAAAATGAGAGTCATTTCAGTACAAATGAGAACTTACAATGGAAATGGATTCTCACATTGGGACAATAACTAGCCCAGGGAAAACCAACGGTATAAGTCCCAGACTTTAAAATATACAACTTTATGTTGTCTCACTTGTTACAAATACCAGCACCGTTCAAGAAAAATATTGTCAAGGACTCACTAGAATTTCTGTGACTTTTCTAATTGATATTACATAATGAGCCTTCTCACAGAGTTACCAGAATAATTGGAAATCATAGTTTAAGAACTTCATACTGTATACAATTGGGGGTGGTTATTGGATTTAAGAGCGGCAAACATGTCGGTTGAGGGTAATAAAAGCAAACACTTTGGGGGGGCGCCTGGGTGGCGCAGTCGTTAAAGCGTCTGCCTTCGGCTCAGGGCGTGATCCCGGCGTTCCGGGATCGAGTCCCACATCAGGCTCTTCCGCTGGGAGCCTGCTTCTCCCTCTCCCACTCCCCCTGCTTGTGTTCCCTCTCTCGCTGGCTGTCTCTCTCTCTGTCGAATAAATAAAATCTTTAAAAAAAAAAAAAAAAAAAAAAAAAAAAAG
>NW_024424564.1:8054043-8142882 GCF_017311325.1 Ursus maritimus | reverse complement strand
TTGCAAAAAAAAAAAATTCTTAAAAAAAAAAAAAAAAAAAAAAAAAAAAGCAAACACTTTGGAAACCATTCTTCAACATATGTAATGGAGTGTCAAGGAATTGATAGTCTTTTTGACCAGTTCATTTCTAGCAGCCGCAGAGACTAATATCTAACGTCTTCTTTTTTTTTCTTTTTCTCTTTTGTACAAAAAGAAAAAAGCGTTCCCTGTAGAAATCTAGGGAGGTCCGCTGAGGATATAGGAACATTGGCATGAATGCACAGCGCGTGAGTGAGAGCCATAGAGGTCTCTGTCTTTACTCCATATGGTCTGAGGTGAGTCTGATGGGATTTCAGATTGTGGCCCAAGATAGCCAAGGATCTTATGAAGCTCCTGAAGGAAAACTCCAAACTTTGCATCAAAACCTCAAATTCAGGCCAAGTTCGCCGAGAGGTTTGCTGGAACTCACAAAATGAGGGAACCTGCCTCAAGTCCTAAACGAGGTAGGGGCCCATGTCAAGTAAACTTGAGGTGAATTATGGTTTCAGATGGAAGTCAAGCAAAACTCAGTTTCGGCTGTGTTTCGGCGTAAAATAAGGGTGAGAATCAACAGGAGTCAGTATGTGTGTCCCCTCCCAACTTCTCATGAACCTCATGCCGACAGAAAACATGAACCCTCCAGCCAGTCAAGTTCATGACGTTTTTGTAACAGGCACGCTTTTACCTCAGACAGAAGTATAGGCTCGCAGCCATGTTATTTCAATGGCAGGAGGGCTTCAGGGTTTCTGAAAGAAAGGACGAAGGCATTAATGTTCTGAACATGGTTCATACGTGCTGGCAAAATACCTCATCCTGTCCTGACATAATACTTTGTGCTGGTCGCTCTGAACAGAAACTTGGTGTGCGGGGTGGATGTTAGACATTGTTCATAATCCTCTAGCTTGCAGGATACATAGTCTTCCATTTCATGAATAGAGGAATCAAAAGGGCCCAAATTCTGGGTTACTGATTTTTAGGCCCAGAATTACATGCCCACCTGGGTCATCTGAGCGTAGAACCTGAGGAGTTCCTTGGCCCTTATCATACTTGTTCTGCCTGGGCTGTCTCTTTAAAAGATGAAGATAATAACCTTTTATAACCTCTGACACTGTTGTGAGTCCCCCAGAGAAGGAGGGACAGAACTGGGGGGGAGAGAATTGGGGAACTGGCTGTTGGAAACAGAATTGTTCCTGGGGAGGTAAGAGGAGTCTATGTCCTGGCACAGAAGGCAGGCAGGGTCCTGGGGCAGGGGAAGTGTATGAACTTGAAGTTCAAAAACTTCATGAACAGCACCCCGAATTCCGGCTCATAATGGTTCATTGGCCCTCAGCCCCTGTGTGTGTGTGCGTGTCTGTGCGTGTATATGCTTGTGCACGTGTGTGCTTGGGTCCAGGTATGCGTGTACATGTGTGCAGGAAAGGTGAAGAAAGGAAAGAAATCACACTGCAGGAACAGACATAGGGAGAGAATAAACTACAGCAGCTGCGATGATTTCCCTAAGGACAAGCCGGGCATCACCTGAGATCTTGTTATGGCCCCAGAGCAGGTTGGAGGAAGCTGGGACTCCAACAGATACAAGGGCTGGTCCTTCCAATCAATGACAGACCTTTACTTTGTTGCCATTATGACTCATATCCTTTGCTTTTATCCCCCCTTGGCCTAGGTGGCCTGGCCAACTCCAGGAGGGCACTTATAATACGCATCCCTCTCCCCTACCCATCCCACCGGTGTGTTCTTCATTAAGCTTGGGTTTGTGAGAATTTGAACAAGGCTAAGGATTAGCTTGGAATTAGCTAGAACTTGAACAGGGCTAAGGATTTGCTTGTATCATTTAAGAATTCTTGTATAATACAATTGTAGAGAAAATGCTGAAACATGAGGGACGTTTAAAATATTCCAGAAATACAGATAAATAGCTGTTAATTTCGTTACATTCTTTTCTATTTGTAATTGTCCGAAGGGTCTTTTTGGGAAAAAATGATTAACCAGAAAAATGACAATTAGACTGGAAACCACTACCAAGAACGGGATAATATGACCATGGTTCATATTATCTTATGAAGAGTTAATATGAAATATGAAAGTGTCATTTGGTGTTGCAAGCAGACAGCTTCTTGGAACAAAAGGACAGGATCATGAGAGAGCCTGTTTCCTACTTGTTTATCTAGATGAAAAAAAGAAGAAACACCTTCATAGGTTTTGGGTTTGAAATTTTGTCAAATGCAAAACTGAAACAATTTTGGCCACATTTAAAAATGTGCGGTTCTAATTAATGAGACGTACGTGAGGTCAATACAAAGTGAAGTGGAAGTAGATGTAACTACAGTTAACATTCCCTGTGACATGTTTGGACTACGATGATGCTTTTCCATATCTTTTAGCTGAAAACTTAATGACTTCACAAAACTATTTATAGATTATTTAAAGATATAATCTGTACACAAGGAGTCTAACGTTTCTGTTGTTTTCGTTCCTTGTGTGGAACATATCAAGGTTGTATTTTTGCTTCCTGGCTTTGGTCAGAGTCTCGGTCTTGAACTTGGAAGTCTTACACTATACAATTACACAACAGCTGACCACAGTAAGATGTCATCGATTTCAGGACCAAAATTCATTGTGATTTATGGAGCAGACC
The DNA here is from genome assembly GCF_017311325.1 of Ursus maritimus. Taxonomy (NCBI): domain Eukaryota; kingdom Metazoa; phylum Chordata; class Mammalia; order Carnivora; family Ursidae; genus Ursus; species Ursus maritimus. The sequence continues at coordinate 8,140,229 of NW_024424564.1, read as the reverse complement.
TGAGTGATATTGTTTTAACACAGTATAGCTTATTCCTAAAAATTAAGGGTTTTTTTGTTTTGTTTTGTTTTTAAAGATTTTATTTATTTATTTGACAGGGATAGAGACAGCCAGCGAGAGAGGGAACACAAGCAGGGGGAGTGGGAGAGGAAGAAGCAGGCTCATAGCAGAGAAGCCTGATGTGGGGCTCGATCCCATAACGCCGGGACCACGCCCTGAGCCGAAGGCAGACACTTAACCGCTGTGCCACCCAGGCGCCCCAAATTAAGGGTTTTTTAAAAAATACAACGGACTTAAGCCAATTCCAAATATAATGTGTGCTTGAAATTGTTTGTATTTGAAATATTGTTCAAATATTTTATCTCTTTGGAGATAACTTTTCACTTTCTGGTCTCCTTCTCCTCCTTCTTCTTATATCTTTCCCTTACCTCCATCCTAAACAAATCTATTCAATTTGGGGACTGTTCTTCCTTTAAACTATAAAACACTTTGCCATAGTGCTACTTACTGACTTTTGGGTTTCATTTCATGCTCCCAATGTAACCTCAACGAAGTCAACATAAGAATTGGCCTCACTTCAGTTTAAAGGTAGAGGCATGTTCCCGCCTATCTGTTTTCAGGTAACTGGCTCAGATTCCCTGCTAGGGTTCACAGAAGACTAATACAGTCTGATGTATTCAAACTTTAGAGTGGAAAGAAAAACAAAGAAACTTGATACCTTTTTTTTTTTAAGATTTTATTTATTTATTTGAACAGAGACTGAGATCACGAGTAGGGGGAGTGGCAGAGGGAGAGGGAGAAGCAGGCTCCCAGCTATGCAGGGAGCCCGATGCAGGGGCTTGATCCCAAGACCCTGGGTTCATGACCCGAGCCGAAGGCAGACGCTTAACCGACTGAGCCACCCAAAGGCCCCAAAACTTGATTCCTTTTAAGGTGGATCTATATTTTTTAAAAACTAATCACTATAAATTGGAAATGTTAGAAATAAAATAAAAGCTGTATGCTGATGTTAAGTTAGGCTCCCTGGAGACCATAAATGGTTTAGCACTTCCCATAAAGCCATTGGGGTCAGCCTGCAAACACTGTCGAAATCCTTTGCAGGATACCGTAAGAGCATAGGATGAGAGGACACCAAAACTCAGACCTGGAGTAAATAATGATCAGAAGACAACTACCCAAGCCTAAGCCCTAACCTATATCCTGTGCTCTGAATGCAGTGGAAATTGCAAACAAACTTTATTTCATCAATTCTAGGATACACTCCTCTCCACCACACTTTACCTACTTACATTTTAACATCTTTGAAATTGTACAATAACGGCATCATATAATCATTGTTGGCCCGGTGGAAGTCCTAACATAATTGTTTTTGCTTTTGCTCCCATAACCTTGAACTTGGTTGACATTCTGGAAGCATGACTGGATAATTGCAACTCTTCAATATTTTAGTCAACAAACTGTTGCAAGATAATCTGAGGAAGAAATATGAATTCTGGCTGTTGTCTGAAAACCTTCCTTTGATCTCGTGAGATCAAGCAATTACCAGTATTTGCAGAAATGGGTGTCTGTGACTTGGGAGAAAATCCAGAGATAATAGTGGAGCACTCTTGTGCTGCAAAAACAACATTTTTGGTAGCATAGAGAACAATATTGTGTGTGGAGAAAAATTCTGAATTGAAAAATCAGTAAGGAGAGTAAACACTGAATGAAGCTGCTTTTTAACCTACCGATTTTGTGTGTATTTTCCTTTTTATGTATGCAAGACAACAACATATAATAAAGAAAAATCTAGGTCTAAATAAGGTTAAATGAACTCTCTCAGGGGTGCCTGGTGGCTCAGTCGTTAAGCATCTGCCTTCGGCTCAGGGCCTGATCCCAGGGTCCTGGGATCGAGCCCCACATCGGGCTCCCTGCTCCGCTGGGAGCCTGCTTCTTCCTCTCCCACTCCCCTGCTTGTGTTCCCTCTCTCGCTGGCTGTCTCTCTCTGTGTCAAATAAATAAAATAAAATCTTAAAAAAAAAAAGGACATTCCTTTATATAAAAAATAAAACAAAACAAAACAATGAGCTCTTTCAATAAGAACAAAACAGAAATTTTGTTTTAAAAAAAGTTTTGTGTCATTTAATTGACAGTGTTTTTTTTTTCTTAATTATACCTGAAATTTTGGTTAGTCGTATAAACAGTGTTAACTTGGATTTAATGAAACACAACACAGTTCTGTTCCTTGTGGAAAGAAAGGAAAAGAGAGGAGTGGATAAAGAGAAAGAAGGCAGAGAAAGAGAAATTTCTCTGGGACTTTCTTACGGGATCTTTTCTATTGCTTCCTGCTACTTAGAAGTCCAAAGCTGAAACTAGCCAATGGTTGTATCTAGAGATAGTGGAATAGCGTATTGCTCTGTAATAATAATGCAAACGAGTGTGCCAAACACCTTCAAAGTAAGAAAATATAAGTAGGAGGCAAACAGTGTTATTTATTTTATGACCTCTCTGTTGACCATCAACACTTGGTGTTCCTGTAATGTGTTTCTTGGCAATTTGCAACGATGGGTGAATGGACCTTTGATCCTGGGAGGCTGGTGGTTTATTTTTACTTCCACTTTCCATTTTGACAAAAACTGAAGCCAACCAGTGCCTCTTTTTAGGACTGAGTCAAGCCACTGCCTGTTGAGAAATAACTGTAGTCCTCTATTTCTGCCACTAGACAGTGTACTCTCTCTATGTTCAATGCACTGATGGTCCTGTACTTCCTTAACTCTGAGAAGCTGGCTGTCCATTAGAGAGGTAGCCCTATAAATGACCGTAAACACCAAACGTAAAGGGACCAGTCAATATTTACTACGACTCCGGTCTGGGAGGTCCTCAGTGCCTTAAGTGCTCATCTCTCCTGGATTGGCTCCAAGAATAAGAGACAGAAGATTCTCAGGAGGAACATTGCATTCTTATGGCTCAGTCTTTTTTCTTGGGAAATGAATGATCTAACCGGCAGATGAATTCATTGACTCTTCAGACTGTAGGCACTCGCTCTGCCCTCCCTGCCCACCCAGGAATCCAGAGGCAGAACTCTCTCGTGTTCTGGAAGTTTGGAAAAACTGAAAGAGACGTGAAGCTACTTATAGATATTTTTTAAGCAAACAATGGATACATATTTATAAATAGAAGTAGTGAGATGTGATGGAAAGAACATGACTTTGACATCAGATGTGGGTAATCGCCAAAATGATATGATCTCGGACAGGTTATCAAACCCCTGTGAGCCCCAGTTTCTTCATCTGTAGCACAGGAAGATTATAAGAGATAAATTGATCACTGGGTTGTAACAGAAGCTCAGTAAATATTTACTTCCGGGGAAGAGAATGGTTATTGGCATCATTGATTTTATAAATCATCTCTCCTTAGAATGTGTAATATTATACATAACATTGCAAAGAACATTTTTGTACATAAATCTTTGTCTAATTCTTGTTTTTTCTTAAAATGTACTCCTATCAGTGAAATCACAAGATCGAGGGTACGAATATTTTTAAAACAGGTTTTAAAACATAAAAGCTTTTCCAGAAAAGTTGTATTTTTCACTGAGTAAGAGACTGCCTTTCTCACCTATACCTCATGGGCATTATATTGAATTTTCATATCTAACAGTGTATTTTATCTTATTTGTGTTTTAATTAGCCTTTTGGATTACTTGTGAAATTGAACTTTCTCTGTTATTTATTAATCATTTATATTAATCATACTTTTTCATGAAAGATGTATGATGATTCATTTCTCATATAACAAGATTTTATACGTACTAGAGTCTGATTCTGAATCAACTAGGCCTGCCATTGATATATCTTTCTAATCTTGTACCAATATCATCTGTTTTAATTATCATGGCTTTCCTCTGGGTTTGAATATGTTTTGAAAAGTCTTGAGATCACTGAACTCAAATAGCAAGGCATCACAGGATGCTGGGGAAAAGCAGCAAGAGTGTGTCTAGTGAGACAGAGACTAGACAGAGACAGAATGCTGGGACAGCTCGACACATTTCCCAATGGTCTCCATAAGCCTGGAGATAGGATTCGGAAAGCTCTTTAAATCCATTATGGATCATGATTGAGATAGACAGACAGACAGGGAGATAGGTAGCTTTTTCTCTATGCCCTGATCAGCCTTGGTGACCAGACGCCAAGTGATGAGTAGACCTCTTGTATATGCATTCATTTTTCCAAAGTGATTTCTTTATTCACCCGCAAATCTGACCACATCAATTTTTTGTTTGGAACTTTTCGATCATGTACCATTACATGAAGAGTGAAATCTAAACTCAACTTACAAGGCACGGAATGATCGGTCCCTCTATCCAGCTCCTTCTCCCTCCATCCCTCCTCCTTTCTGTGATGGCAGGAGAAGATCTGGATTTCCCTAGGTAACCATACCTGCCGGGCTCTGTGCCTCTGAAGATCTGGCTGCAGCTGAGCCCCCCTCCCTCCAACTTCCTGATTTTTTCATCTGACAAATCCCCATAGTCCTTTCAGTTTCGATTCAAATACAATCTCTTTAATCAAGCCTCCCCAGGTTCTCCCACATCCTCTCCTGGGTGCTTTTTACCTCCCTCCATCAGAACAATTACTTTATTTCAAGCGCATGTGCTCCTTGGGAGCAAGGACCCTGTTGTTTCGTCTTTGAATCCTTGATATCTAGCATGGTTCTTGGCATAGAATGAGTGATTAATAAAATGTTCTCAAATAAATAATGAGCTAAAAATTGGATCTTGTATGCACTGTAACAGATATACCCACTTTTGTCCCTCCTGAGGAATGTACCAGAGTTAGAAAGCAAGCACACCTCCGCAAAAAACCTTTTCAATATAATCTTTTCAGTTTTTTAGTTTGTCCTTTGCTGTTGCCCGAAGGGCATACTCCAAGATTTTTCTACATACGTCTTATTAAAGGATGTGCAATGATCAAAAAGCTCTTTTCGTGGACAGGAAGCATGTGGCTGGGATAAATGTGGTGAATCCAAAGACCAGAGATATCCCTGAAAAGGCACCACAATCATCCAGAGAAGGGGACTCTACATACCCACCCGCTCACTCATCCAGAAACGCAAGCAGGACAAAAACTCTAACCGCAAAACTCAATTATAAACTTCCAGCTGCCAGGCCTCACTTCAGATAATGCTCTTATTTCTGACTTTTCTGAAGCTTTTACACACATCTCAATTTGGGGGCTAAAAAAATAAAGCGCATCTTAAGTCTATAGCTGCACACACCCCCCCCCCGTTCCCCCCCTCCCCATTCCAGCGCTTCTGGGGACAGTCCCTGGGAAGTGGGCTAGACAGGAAGCAGAGCCACCTCTCCCTTGCACAAGTTGTAATAGCCTTCCAGATCGTGTCTGTGGTCAATGACTGGCCAGAACTGGCCAGCCTCCAGCAGGCTTGTTTAGACTACTTGATGAGTTGACACAAGCAACGACTCTTTCCAGTGCTATTAGCGTCTGAACATTAACAAGCAACAGTGTTCAGTGAGACTATTAAAGAGAAAAGGCATTTTAATCTTTGTTTTGGAAGTGAGCCCTCCAAACAAACCCGCGGTGAGGGAACCCTTGTGAGCGGCTGGATGGCCAAGAGCGGTCAGCAGGGGACGGACAGAACCATCACCAGGATCCTCAGCTCGCAGTCAGACTAACTGGCTGGGGCAGAAGGGAGGGGACCCACCCTCAGAGAAAGAAAATGCTAAATCCACCATGGGATGAATTTTCAGCACTCTGTCAGCAATCCTATACATTTAAATTCCAAGCAAATGGTTCACAAAGGAGTCCCTTACCTTTGCGAACTGCAAAATAAACAAACGTCCAGGAGAGAGGGTCTCTCACCTTACAAGGGAACCCTTGCAATCTGGAGAGTGCTAGGATGCTATTTAGAATTATGGTTCTGGGAACTGGGGTCGTTCCCAGGTGTGTCACCCTCTCAGTGACAATCTCAAAGACAAGCATGGAGATGGTGGCAAGAATGTGACTCACAAGGCTGTATCTGTCTCCAAGAGTGGGCATTCCAAGCCAAAACAAAGGTTCACACGCAAAGGAGAAATGTGTGCTTATCTTTGCTTTTTTTCCCCCCTTGTCCTTTGGTCAACAAACATAAAAGCAGAGAATCATAAAATTTAGAGTTTGAAGGGAACTTAAAGGTCTTCCGCTGTAAGATCAGCCTGTTTTGCATATTATTGTCTCAGAAAGTTCCAATAACGAGAGAGTTCCTATCGTGCTTCTCATCGTATGGTAAGAACCATTTAATTTTTTCCCTTGGAGATTTATAAAATTAAGATGACAAAATTGGAATCTCTGGGCACCCATGAGTACAAATCAAGAAGGGTTGGTAGGTTCTATGACGTTTATACTGAGTTTATAGAGTATGTGTCAGTGTTTATTTTTAATCATTCTCAGGCAGAGTTTGCAAACAGCAAGAAATGATTGACTTACCACAAAATCTGTTTTCTTCCAAACATTCAGTTAACTGAGCCCATCATCAATTTGATTTACATAGCAGGGGCTGAAATGAAAAACAAAGAATTTTAAAGTTAAATGGTATTGAAATATAATTTTTTATATTTTAAATAATAGAGACTATTATTCATATTTAATAAAAATGTTTTAAAATAGGGGCGCCTGGGTGGCTCAGTTGTTAAGCGTCTGCCTTCGGCTCAGGGTGTGATCCCGGCGTTCTGGGATCGAGCCCCACATCAGGCTCCTCCGCTGGGAGCCTGCTTCTCCCTCTCCCACTCCCCCTGCCTGTGTTCCCTCTCTCGCTGGCTCTCTCTGTCAAATATATAAATAAAATCTTAAAAAAAATGTTTTAAAATGGGAGTGAGAAATAAAATGGAGCCATCATATGATATTCAAGTTGAAGGGAAGGAGAAATCAGACCTTCCTATCTTTCCATCCTTTCTCTCCATCACTCAGGAAAATATAAATACTCCATTAGGGAGGCCCACTCCAATGGCACTTTTATTGAGATTCCTGACCTTGGAGAACGGGAAGAGGAAGAAATGGTTGCATCCTCAATTACATTTGTGAGTATAATCAGTGAATGCAAGCTGGTCGCAAGTATTTCTATTTCTACATTAGGAACAACGGGAGAGGTACTGGACGCCTACTTTCCTGTTTTCAACATGAGAAAAAATACATGCTGATAATGACCTAAGGTGATCATAGAAAGTGACAACAGCTACCTTTTGCTTCATCTGTTTTTTTTTTTTAATGCATACATATTTTAGAAAGTTGGTGGTCTCAATTATTAGTATTACTGCTTCTGTCTTATGCCAATTTGGAAGTGGAACTTTAAACCACCAGCCTCCTATTCAAGGCACACGTTTATCACTGTGGTAGGCTGAATAAAGGACCCCCCAAATACCGAGGTCTTGATTCTGAAAAACTGTGAAAGTTACCTTGTGTGTAAAGGGGCTTTGCAGATCTGAGTTAAGGTTCTTGAGATGGAGAGGTACTCTTGGATTATCCTGGTGGGCTCTAAATGCAATCTTAAGTATACTTAAAAGAGAGACCTGAGTACAGAGACAGAAGAAAAAGGTAATGTGACCACTGAAACAAGAGGCGACGCTGTTGGCTATGAAGATGGAGGAAAGGGTCATGAGCCAAGGAAAGCAATGAGTGCAATTCTAGAAGCTGGAAAAAACAAGGAAACAGATTCTTCGTGAGAGCCTCCAAAGGGAATGTAGCCTTGCTGACACCTTGGTTTCTACCCAGTAAAACCATTTTGGACTTCTGGCCTCTAGAACTGTAAAAGAATAAATTTCTGGGTTTTTTTTTTTTTTTAAGTCACAAAGTTTTCGGTAACAGCGGTCACAGGAAACTGTAATACCATCACCTTTCCTTTAACTGGCTTTGTAAATCACTTGTAGAATTGACTTTTTTTTCCTTAGAAATATAGCTGATATATATGGAAAACCTGGGCTGCATAAGAAGTTATGTCATAAAGCAGCCCATTAAATTGAGACACTCCATCCCTTTTAAATCAGTCATATTTGGAAGAACACTTTTGCTCAACCCTTTTTTTGGCTTGCAATTTGTAGCCTACAGAACACAAATCAAGTAGTATGTGTTTCTACAGTTACTGTATTTTTGACATGATTTTTATTTAACCCTTTGTTTTGATTACCTGATATTTAAAACTTTCCAGTTTAAACTCATTGCTCTCTTTAAAACAAGTTTTTCTCTCCAAAATAGGGTTTAAAATCTTCTCTTCTGAGAAATTCAATAAAGCAATGGCAGTAGTCAGTGCTGAAATGTTGGTCCTTTAAATTATTTTTAAAAATCTTTGGGATGGTCACCTTCTAAACATCTGAGATCACATAGGACAATTAGCGGAAGTGATTCTAGAGAGAACTGTACAAAGATCATACCAACAGTCTATACCCTTCACGACCAAGTCTGTTGTGGAGTATAGACCCTCTCCGTTCTGGGACACTATGATCTCTCTATGACACCTTTATGAAAATACTTTCTCCCTTTTTCACCCCTACTCACTTGCCACATTGTGAAACACAGAAGCAAAGGTGTCAGAGGCAAAAGGGCGCATTGTATCCACTCACTGACTTTAGGAAAAAGGAATCTGATTTTCCAAACGGACAATGTGCTGGTTGTCTGACCTTAATAGCGGAAGAGAGACCAAAACCTATGCCTTCTGACACCTGTTCCTTTCCCACCTGCTAATGGATACTTTTCCCCTTCCTAATTTGGCAGAACTTAGTCAACTTCAGACAGGTACTTAGGTCACAAGTACTTTTTAGAACTATGGTCTTAAAAAAAAAAAAAAGAAATGTAGAGACAATTTACTGAAGCCTCCCGATTTCCAGATAAGAACAATAAGCCAGGTGAATCACTCAATTTCACACGGGTAATCAATGGTAGGAGTAAGCATGAATCACAGGTCTTCCATTTTCCTCTGTGTTATGATAAACTCTCAGGTCGCTTTCCCTTTTTTTTTTTTTTAATTTTTAAAAAGATTTTATTTTTAAGTAATCTCTACACCCAATGTGGGGCTCAGACTCACAGCCCTGAGATCAAGACTTGCATGCCCCTCTGACTGAGTCAACCAGGCCCCCCTCAGTTTCCTTTCTTTTAGTCATTGCACTTCCTTCCTGCCATATGAGGCGGCCTTCAATGCCTACAATCGAGCTTCTTATGCTACAGTCTTCTGCGTGGCTCTGTGTGCCTCATGGCAGGAGGTCTTGATCCTCCGGAACTCCATCCTATCCAGAGAAGTCGGTGGAGTAGACAGTACATTATTCTAGAAGTATCTTCCCTCTGAGTAGAAATATCTTGAGTACATGGAAGGTTCTCTACCAGGGATTCGGGGTGGAGATAAAATCTTCCTACCATTCTTGGAAACTGTTAACTGAATGAGTTATTTGGAACTCTTAAAATCAAGTTCCCAAGAGCCCTCCAACTGTCTATGGGCCCCCTGCACAGTGACTTGAGAAGACCATCACAGTAACCTCATTCTCTCATGACTACTTCCTCTGAGCTACAGTTGACCCTTGAACAACGTGGGTTTGACCTGCACAGGTCCACTTCTACACAGATTTTTAAAAAATAAATACACTATAGTACTATAAATGTATTTTCTCTTTCTTAATGATTTTCTTAACAACATTTTCATTCCTCTGGCTTGCTTTATATTAAAAAATACAATATATAATACATATTACATTCAAGATGTGTGTTAATCCACTGTTTATGTTATTGGTATGGCTTCAGTCAACAGTAAGCTATTAGTAGTTAAGTTTGGAGGAGTCAAAAGTTATATGCAGATTTTCAACTGCGTGGGGGATTGACGCCCTTAACATCCATGTTGTTCAAGAGTCAACTGTATTTTTCTGTGGAGTCCACTCTTCACGATTGAATACCACTAAAGCTCCTGGAGATACCATCACTACTTGTCAAACTTTCATCTTATATGATCTCATTAATTCATCCAACACATATTAGTACCAGACCATGTGCTAGATAACAGGGAGATAGTGGTAAATGAAGTAGACATGGTCCCTGCCCTCATGGAGCTTATAGTCTTACTTCATTATCTTGAATCAAATTTAAGTTCCTCATCATCAATCTTTAGCAAATCTCCAATGTAATGAATTTATTTTTTCTTTCTACCTAAGGACATACCAACTTCCAAACAAATTGGTAAAAGAAATAATGTTCTCCACAAATGAAGACTTGCAGAATTTGTAGACCTTGGAATCTCATATAGAGAGTACTGTATTTTTTCTTTCCTTATTGGACTTGCAATTATTCTCTTAGCCTCTTTACCCCACAACTGCCTTGCTACTATTTCATCCTTACAATTACTTCCCAAACAATCCTTCAGCTGAGTGCACTTCAGTGCCCAAGCAGTCAATTCTTGGGAGCGTGAGTGAGTGCATGGGTACTCTTCTGGTCCTTCCCACTTGGTCAGGAGTTTATGGAAGACAAGTCTATGCAATTTCAAGGCAAGGATTTCAAGGAAATGAGAGAACTGCATGCCCTTACTCAGATGGTTTGTTGCAGAATGCTTTTCATCAGTTGAAGATAACAACAAACTTTTATTGAAAGCCTACTTTGAGGTAGGTACTGTGCTTAGGACTGGGATAAGGAAGATAAAGATTTCCCGTCTTCGAGAAGCTCACAGACCATGAATTTAATTAGTACTTGCAGGATAGTGTCATTTCCACTTAATTACCATAACCGGAGTGGATGATAAAGTAGGAGATTATCTGAATGTGTGAAATTGTAAGCAACTGTCTTTTTATGCTTGGAAGATTGCAACAAGGTCCACATTGGCAAGGTCTAAATGTTATCAGCTAGTTTTTTTTAGACAGTTATTAATCCCATTGTTATACCAGTTCTTGTTTCTTGGTGAAAAGAGTTGCCCAGAATCAAGCACTCTCTGCAATTCTGCTGCTCATTGTGTAGTAATTGTAAGAGAACCTGAAGTGGTGTGTGTGAGTTGGGCTGGCGGAAGAGTATGGATTTTAGGACTCAGAATATCTATGTTGCAATCCCAGCTCTGCTACTTGCTGGTTGTGTGACTTTATGCCCATTTCTTAATTTCTCACTATCCTCATCTATAAAACTGGAGATAATACACATTTATAGAGCTAGTTTAAAAAGAATCAAATGAGATGACCCATAAGGAATATTGCAAACAAAACCTGGGCACCATTGCTCTAGGTAGAAAGAGAGAACAGAATAGTGCCATGTGGGAATTGGGGCACAACCATGAACTAGGATTCTTTAGAGGGAGCTGGTATGTAGCTGGTGGGCACTGGTTTTGCAGTACTTTCTGTTGATGACCGGGTCCATTTTGATTTGTTGGTGCTTGCCCTGGATTGGCTGTAAAATATTCCGAATTTCACTCTTGACTTGCAGGCCGCTATTCTCAGAATAAAACCACTTTTTGTGTGCTGGCTCTAGAGTGGCTGGAACAACACTATCAAACCCAGTGCCCCTTTTTATAACAGTCCCTTTATGTATTTTAAACTAAAATTCACAAATAATACAACTTGCTGACCTACAACATCAAACTGTTAGATAAAGGAGAACTAAAGGAAAGTAATCTATGATGAAAATCACATGTGTCTCAGTATTTAAATGCATGGGCATCAATACACTAAAAGACATAATAAAGTGGTTATATGTTTGCACTTACTTATAATGAGTAAGCCTACTATTAAGAAGACCAGAAGCCATGCAGTATGAGAAATATGGAAAAATTAAGGAGGAAAAGGATAAATAGATACAAGAATAAATACTAGTGTGAGGATAAGTAATAATAGTCTCTCTATATTTGTATATCATAATAAAAAGGGAAAATGAATCCTAACTTCAGTATGGAAAATTTTTAAGAAGAAATACAGAGTCAAAGTGTAGAAAATGAAGTTCCATGTTCTTACAAATGAGCTGGGCTCTGTTTGTAAGTGGAAAATCCGAATAACTCCCAGTGTGATGACATGGGTTAGGATAATGACAAAATATCAAAGAAAAAAAATTTTTAAAGATTTATTATTTATTTATTTGAGAGAGAGGGTAAGCAGGGGGGGCTGCAGAGGGGGAGGGAGAAGCAGACTCCCCTCTGAGCAGAGAGCCTGACTCAGGGCTCGATCCCAGGACCCTGGGATCATGACCTGAGCCAAAGGCAGACGCTTAACCAACTGAGCCACCCAGGCACCCCAAAATATCAAAGAAAATTTTATCTCCTATCTTGAAAGACATGTATTCAGTCACGAATAATTTAAAAGTCCTTGGAGGGTGTATTTTTTGATAGGCAATGAGGAATAAAATGTCGGTTAAGAAAAAGAACTGTAGTTCAAAGAGATTTTAGAGGCCTCGTGTGGGACACCTCTAGGGTCAGTATCAGAGTAAGACTGAAAAACAGCTAACAACCCCCAAATCAGCAACTACTTTCAAACACAATAGTCACAACATAAATATCATAGTATTCTGCCTCAAAATTTTTGAAAGTGAAATCTTATAAGCTAGCCTTTTTTAAATGAAACTCAGTCTGATCTTTGTTTTATGTGGCTCTGCTGATATAAGACTTGATGTTCAATTCATTGACACACATCTCAGACCTTTTTGTTACGATTTTTGGCGACAGCTACAAATGCAGACCGAAACAGGTTTGCCGCATGGATGGCTAAAGACCACGAAGAGCACAGCAATTGGGTATGATTTCTCAAAATGGCAAACTTCTCTTGCTAACGTTGTAAACCAGAGTACATTCTTGTTTCGATTTACATGGTCAATTGCTTTCCTGGAAATTTAGCGTACAATAAAACTGCTCAAAAATACTTTGTGTCTGTATATAAAGTAGTATTTGATTTCAGGCTCAGATAGTTATGAACAGATTTCCCACTTATGTGACCATTTGGTGGGATATGGAAAAGCTGTACGAGGCTCGGTTTCTTCCGTGGGCAGACCATCCCCTGTGCTGTAAGGCCATCTAGCATGCCTGCTCTGTCAAGTTGTACGAGTATCCCCCAATCATTGTGAAAACAGAAAATATCCCCACCAATTTCCAAAATGCCCTCTTAGGGATGGTACCACCTCTGCTGAGAATCAATGATCCAGATTTATAGATGTGGAAGTATTAGGATGGCGATTCTCTTCTAGCCTCTGAACACATACTTTCTCCTTTGTTTGTGTGTTGCATTACACAGGCAATCCTAGGTGGTACTTCCAATTTGAATGACAAAAGTACTATACAATAATTAAAATATTTCTTGAGGTAACACTCTGGTAGAATTCCAACCCAGTAAGACCACGTAGTTTTTCTAGCTGCATAACACATAGGTTGTATGATCCAGTGAAAGAGGTTTCACAAGTTGGATCTCAGAACACTGGCATGACTAGAGAGGGATGGAGGCTGTAGACCTCTTGAGGTCTGAGACTTGTCTTTCTTCTTCTCTTTGTCAATGAGGGCAATGCCCAGCACATAACTGTGGCCACGGTTCATTACTGTTGGATAAATACTGAATGAGGTATTCTGGCACACATGTGGCAAAGCAGTGGAGGGGAAAGGAGGAGACAGTGAGAGCTTGGTACCACACTCACCCACTAGGAAGGATGGCCATTTGTGGAAACTGGTGTCTGAGGGGTACACCAGGCTTAGTCATAATCCTGGAAGCTGTTAGCCCAAAGGGTATGTGAGGTGGGTAGGAAGAGAGAAGAACAAGGTAGCACAGTTCAAGATGAGGTTCTAAAGACTAGGGGAGTGAAGTAACCAGGAGTCTTGGGGAAATACATAGGCAAGCAGGAAAACACATCTCCTGTAGCCAGGCTGAGACCCATGTGTGAGACTACTGGTCCTCCTGAGAGGACCCTGAACAATAGAGGACAGGGCAGTGGCTCTGATACACAGATGGAGGTAGGATCATGTGCCAGGTCTCAAGGAGACCCGAGGAATTAAGCAGAGCAATAGGCTGGAAATTTTGGAGCAGAGTCAAAGGACGTGTCCCAGTGCAATGGCCTGAATGAGGCTAGGGAGGGAATGAGTTGTGCTGGAAAACAATACTGACAACCAGAGCCATGGTCCCAAGTCTCAGATACACCTGAAAGCAAACAGGAGTCTAGGAGGAATGTAGTGGGACAGTCTACCACTGAGCCCCTTCATTGGGAGGAAGACCAGTTGGGTTCCAGTGAAGGACAGCCTGTTGAACCTGCAGCTGTGCAATTTACTCTTGGGTCATCTGGAACATATGATCAGGCTGGCCTCAGCTTTGAAAGACTAGGTAAGGCAAAAGGAAGGGAAACTGGCCGGGTAGGTGGTAGAAGTGAGGTAGGCCGGGCAGCATCATTTTTAAGTAGAAAGTTGAACCGGGTGATATATTTTGACCTGTAATGTACTATGAGGTGCTTGAATTATGGTTAGCTTTTGCTATAAAAGTAAATCACAGGAACGTACTAAGAAAGGCCTAATTCTTAGTGCCCCAACCAGAGGGCAAGCAGACCAAAATTCCCAGGTTTATTTTCAGTAACTAAAATGTTAGGGAAAGGTCTAAAGTATTCCAGATGGAATGTAACTTGAAGTGGGAAGCAGGAAGGAGGGAGAAGTGTGCGCCATTTCTCACCTTGACTTTACATCTGTTATTACTTTCTTATTTCCCTGAAATACTAGGCTCCTCTCCACAAAAAACAATCCCTTCTTCATACACACTAGCTCCTCCCGCCTTCCTTCCCATAACAAAAAAGAAGGCAGTAATGTAAATGTGAGGCTCTTTTGTTTCTAAACCTATCCATAGGATTGATTCTATTTGAGCATTCCTTACCTTAAATTTCAGTATTGTCTTATCCTCAACAGACTAATGCCCACCTGTGTAGAAACAAATACCACGTCAGCCGCTTAATGAAAAGGGTGTGATGACAGCCCATTTTGCTATAAACAAAAATCCCAGCATGACATTTTTAATGTCGTTGAAGCCTCCCAATTTTTTAGCCACATGGCTTTGTATTTGGGATTCTTGGTCAACATCGTTCCCAAGCAGGATGCAGGATACACATTGTCTATAAAATCATGCAGATGGAGTTATTTCAACCTAAGTTCTTGTGTAAACTAAAATAAAGAATTAAAGAGAGCTGTTTAAAAAATAAAGAGCAAATAAAGTAGATGACATTGAAGCCAAAATACCCGTCCCAAGGGCTAGTAAGCCATGCGGGTTCAAGAACAATATCCTGACACATTTGTCAGTCCATTTGTGGACCAGGTTCAGAAGAGGGAAATTTAAATGCTGGCATGTTTCCAAAGTGAAGATGAGATTGCTTATACTCCTACTTCATGGTGATCAAGAAGCTGGGGACAACGGTCTTGGGCGAGCTGCTCTGAAACTAATACAGTAGTTGCTGAGGGCACCTGACTGGTAGCTAGTGAAACCCTGTTGCTGCGTTCAAAGCACCAACTCCGACCTGCTCACGAGACTTTTCTCCCATGCGTGTAAAGTCAGGTTAGCCTACAGGAGCAAGAAAGCCTTCCACACGTAGTAAGAACCATGATTGGAAAGGTGGTAAAAAGATCCTACCCAGGTTGGATAAATTAAGCTTATCATTGCTGTTTTGCAAACAGACTGCCTTCTCTTCCCCTTCCCTGGAACACCCTCTCCCCACCTACCCCTGATCTAAACACCAGGCCTCAAGGCCTAGCAATAGTCACTTACCATCCCAGACCCTGCCTGGAGCCCCCTACAGTTCTGAGAGTCTCAACTGTGTAATTCAACTTGCATTTCTTTGGAGTTTGGTTTTTGTTTTTTGGTTGGTTGGTTTTTTTTTTAATTGTTTGCTATTGTTTCCAGGGTTAATCTTCCTTCAGCTGCCAAAGCAAATATTCCCTTAGGGCAAGTTTCCTGTGGTTAGCATCTTTTGCCTTCCACTGGTACAGAAATGAGTTACTATTTTTGGCAAAATGAATTTACAATTTACAAAGCACACGCTCGCATATTCTCCCTTAATCCTCAGAAGAACCCAGTGAGAGTGACAGTCCTCATTTTATAGACCAGGAATCATCTCACAGAGCTTCAATCATTTGCCTGGGATCACACCCTCAGGGAATGGTGGGGCTGGCCCTGAGCTCCAGGCTCCTGATTCCAAATCCTTGGCAATTTCCACCTATGTTGGGCCTCTTCCCAATGTGTTGCTCGGTGGACCTAGAATTATTTTATAGATTAACTCTGTTATATAAGGGTGGAAGGGCATGTTTATGACTGTTGTGGTTTACAGGATGAAATTTAGTCTGTGAAAATTCAGATTTTAAAGTTTATGTTTGTCAGAGCTTTAAGTGCAAGGATATTGTGGGAAGAGAGTGATGTGATCACGTATATACACATACACACTCATATAATCACACACACACATACCTATACATACATATATATATATATATATATTCATGTACAAATATAAAATGCTGAATGAAATATGAAATAAATTGCAATCTCTTTTAACTTTCTCACCTTTGGGAGAGAAAACTATTGAGCACAATTTCTCTTTCTCTTTTTTCAGATGTTGCAATGTGTTTCTCAATGTTTTTACTTTGTCAATTAGGTGAACCCAAAAGGAAACATTAGTCCTCGGGGAGACCCTAAACAGAAGTACCAAAGATGAATATAGCATCAGCCAACACTCTTTTGAGGGATGCCAAAGTCACTCATTCACTCTCTTTCCTAACAGCATTATCTAGTGAAATATTTTAGTAAAATAATATTATTTCGATAAAAATAATAGAACCACACCCATGAACCCATCACCCAATTTATAAAAAAAGAAACATTACTAATAGAGGTAAAGGTCCCTGTGTACACATCTGCTTCTTTTTTTTTTTTTTAAGATTTTATTTATTTATTCAACAGAGAGAGAGACAGCCAGCGACAGAGGCAACACAAGCAGGGGGAGTGGGAGAGGAAGAAGCAGGCTCATAGCGGAGGAGCCTGATGTGGGGCTCGATCCCAGAACGCCGGGATCACGCCCTGAGCCGAAGGCAGACGCTTAACCGCTGTGCTACCCAGGCGCCCCTACACATCTACATCTTAATCCCCTTTCTGTCTACCAGATGGTTTCCAGGGTTTTTTTGGTTTTTTTAAAGATTTTATTTATTTATTTATTTGAGAGAGACAGAGATAGCGAGAGACAGCATGAGCAGGGAGGGGAGGGAGAAGCAGGGAGCCTGACTCAGGGCTCGATTCCAGGATTCTGGGATCATGACCTGAGCGAAAGGCAGACATCCTTGCTAACACTTGGTATTGTCAAACTGTAATTTTTTTCCAAAATGATAAGCATGAAATGGTATTTCTGTGTGGTTTAAATTTGTAATTTTCTAATTACTAATAAGGTTGAACATCTTTTCAGATGTTTGTTGCCTGTTCTCATTTTATTTTCTCTGAATAATCTGTTTATACTTTTTTGCTCATTTCTTTGTTAATTTGTTTGAACTTTTTGTATCAATTGGGGCATTGACCATATATTCTGTGTATTAGTTCTTTGCCAGTGATATTATGCATTGCCAATATCTTCTCTCAATCTGTACTATCCTTTTATTTCAATTATAGATTTGATCCCATAAGTATTAAATTTCAACATAGTTGTTCTTAGTAATCTTTATTTTTTAGGATTTGAGTCGATACCTAAGATATTCTTCCACAGTTATGTCATAAGGATATTCTATATTTTTTCCCTAAAGGTTTATTGTATTTTTTTTTATGCTTTGTTCTTATTCCACCTCAAATTTCTTTTATAGGTATGATGTGAGGCAGAGATTCAATGTATTTTTCCATTTGGAAAACCCGTTGTCCCAGCACTTACTGAATAACCCATCATTTTCCATTGATCTTTAGTACCAGTTCTCCACTCGTCAAGTTTCCATGCGGGTCTAGTTTTATTTCTAGACTCCTTGTTGTGTCCCATTACTTTATCTGTTCATCCCGGTGCTAAAAACTTAATATTTTAGAGAAAGTTCCTTACTCTTTGAAATGACTGTGACTCTCCCTGGCCCTTTGTTCTTCTAAATTAAATTTGGGATCAGTTTGATAAGTTTCATAAAAAAATCCTTCTGAATAGTGATTATAATCACACTACATCTATAAATGCCCTATGACCATATTAAAGAAACTCAAAAACAGGAAGAACACTCTCACAATATTAACACCCTGGCACAATCGCTCCTATAAACATATCTGTGCATGTTGGGGGAGGCCACTGAGAAGATGCAACTGCCTTTTGACCTGTGAGCTGGACCGCAGCCACGGGAAGCTCCCCATTCCACCCGTATCCTTGGAATGTGGGTCCCACTTGCCGTCCCCGCTCCCAGAGTCTGCCCCAAGGACACAGCCATGAGAGTGGTATGGTGCTGAGACCATATGTGACTCAACCCAGTTAAGGCCTCTGTATAAACTTTTAAGATTTGCTGGGTGAGAGTGGAGATCTACTTGTCTTTCAGCCGCCCAAGACAAGTCTGGTATGTAAGTTCTCTGCTTCTTAAACCTGCCACCTGCCAATCTGGAGTGGCCTGTCTCTTCTGTCTGCCTATGCCCTCTGTATGAAGGCTGGTTTCAGATTACAGCTGTGAAGCTGTGTATGTGTGTGCTTATTGTTTCTTTCCCACTAGAAAGTTACCTCCCTGGGAAGAGGGACGTTGCCCCTTTTGTTCTCTGTTATAATGCCAATGCCTAGAAAAGTACCTAGCACATAGCAGATACTCAATTGATAGCTGTAGAATAAATGAACAAATAAATGTTAAGTGCATTTTCTTATAATCTTTTGTCTGTAACTGTACTTTTAAACAGTTTTAAAACCATTAACAGAGGGGCTAGATATTTTTTCCATGTAGGCTTGTGAAGAATAAGACACTATTCTAAGGAGACATTTCTTACAGTGTGTTAAATAGACATTAGACCAACAGGACGCTGTTTGGAAGGAAAGCTCAGTGTGCAAATGTGTTTGAAAAATGCCTCGTGCAATCTTTGTCTCTTAGAGCCCCTGTGTGTGCTGGAATAGTAAACGTTCTGAGAAGTTCTGCTGTAAGAAAACTAGTTTGATTTTCTCCAAAAATTTTGTGGTGCTCCGACTTTTAAAAAATACCAACCCCCTTTTGTAATACCAAACACAAATGCTGATCTAAAGAACAGTTCTATTTCTGGGGAAGTATAGAACTGGAAAATGTTAGGAATGTAAAATTGTTTAACTCTCTTCTTCCATGCAGTCGAACATGTCCGGGGGTAATGCTGCATGCCGCAGAGAAAGATTAATTCATGGGACTGACACATCCCTTGAGAAGTTCATCTTTAATCACTTCTTTTCCTGCTAGTCACAAATACAGTAGAAATAATTAGATGCTGCAAATCTCCAAATTCCTACTAGCTCATAAAAGTAAAATTTAGTAAATTTACAAATATCAATGTCATTTGCTTTACTCCTGAAAGAGAGTGAACTTGTAAAAACTGCCTGGCATTCGTGTGTCTATGCCATCCTATCGGTGCAGGCATGGCAGCCGATCTACCTCTCAGCTCCAGCTCTTTTTTCTGACTCTGATTCTTTGGTTCCCAAAGGAAGAACATTATTTAAATAATCGAATATTCTATACTGTGACAACCATATTTTCCAGATTTCAGTGACAGGTGGTATTTCCTGTTCCAGACTGAACACTAAATTTATAAAAATTTCTTCACTATAACCATTCTGCAATTGATTTTACATCGAATAACCATAGTTTACCAAGGCTTTCTTGAGAGTCGGCGTGGGCACTGCTATTATACTAGGACAATAGACATAAACCAGAAGTGTCCCAGGCAAATCAGGCATAAGGTCATCCTAATTATAGAAGACTCATTTCACATGGCTCCTTTAATGTAGGATGATGGATTGTAACTATCTTGCTTTGGAAGGCCTTAAAGCATGTATTTTATTACAATTGATGCAATTGCTTTAAAAATTATCCATCATTTTATGATTCCAATATAAAATCAAGAGTATGAGGGAGTTAAGTGATAATTATCAGTATTCCCAAGCATCAGATGTAAGATCTCTTTCTACAAAGCATCATAACACCACTTTAAAAAAACTGTAGGACCCTAAATATAGACAAAGCTAAGTGTATTTCTTTTTGTTTGCGACTCTCTTAAAATAGAATTTATATATATATCCTAGCTTTTTAGAAAGACTATGGATATGTCAGCTATCCTGGAGGTGACTGCATTGACCTCAGTAACCCATCTTCAATTTCTGCTTGGGGAGAGAGCGAGGGTGCTTTCCAAGAGGAACTCTTAATGATAAAGCAGTGGTAACATTTTTCCAAATAATAAAGTAAGATTTTTGTATACCATTTACAATTACTAATTTATCTTTTGGGGAGCATTTTTTGACATTTCTTTACAAGAGAGTAACAAAAATAATCCCCCACTTGTGTTTTATGAGTAGAATCATCTTCTTGCTGAAGACGTTCGATCCAGTTGGTTTGTAAAGGTGTAACCTGGGAGTACTTACACTAAAATCTATGTAGACATAATATGATTATAAGTATAGCCAGATACATATACAGATACACATGTTATATAAACAGAGTGATGTCTTCTACTTTTGAAGAGTTTCCTAGGAGGAGAGTTTGCCTCTTTCAGAAATAAGTTAATCAGATTTAGGGCCTTAGTAAGCAAAACAGTATGTCACATATGCAGCTCTATGTTGATAGACAGGTAGATAGATAGATTGACATAGGTATGGAAATATCCACAATATATATCATATCCAGATGTAAATATAGATATAGAAAATGCAAATATAAATATATGCAAATATAGACATAGACATGAAGATAAATTCTATAGCTGGTTCTTCCTGTTTTAATGCATGTATTTAGGGCATCTTAATAATAGCAAATTATTACTTTCATCTTGGTTTACTTTTCCAAAATATATTTTGGCTGTTATATAAATGAAACCCAGGGAATGGCTAGGATTCCCATCAAGATTATAGACTTCTTCCCTCCCACGCTAATTTGCATTAGGAGTTTAGAGAAAAACTGATTTGGAAGACTACTCGAGGGCTTGAGTCCTGCTGGCTCTTCAGCCTGGTGTGTTCTCTTTCCACATCTGCAAGGCACAGTCCCAAAGGTCATGAAGATCTCTGTGTTAATTTCACCTACTCAGAGAGGCCTTCCTTTTTTTTTTTTTTAAGATTTTATTTATTTATGTGACAGAGAGACAGCCGGCGAGAGAGGGAACACAGCAGGGGAGTGGGAGAGGAAGAAGCAGGCTCCCAGCGGAGGAGCCTGATGTGGGGCTCGATCCCGAAACGCCGGGATCACGCCCTGAGCCGAAGGCAGACGCTTAAGGACTGCGCCACCCAGGAGCCCCCAGAGAGGCCTTCCTGAAGGCTCCAGCCAAGGGAGCGTGGCTCTCCCTCCTACTCTGCTTTGTTTTGTTCCCTTACATTTGTCATTCCTGATTCCTTCCTTCCTACTTCTCTTCCCTTCCCTCCCCTCCCCTCTCTTCTTCTTCCCTTTCCTCTCCTCTCCTCTCCTCTCCTCTCCTCTCCTCTCCTCTTCTCTCCTCTCCTCTTCTCTCTTTTCTCTCCCTCCCTCCCTCCTTCTGTCTCTCTCTCTTTTTCAGCTGTCTCTCTCTCTAAAAGGCTGGAACTCTAGTTACTTGTTATTGTATTTTCAGGGCCCAGAATATTGCCTGGCACAAAGTAATCGTTCCAAATATCTTTGTTACATGAGTAAATGAATGAATAAATTAACATTCATCCAGTTCAACTCATCAGATAAAATTACACGAGAGTTTAAGTGATCTTCCATAGCGAATAGGAAACCACGCTTTTTGAACTCCAACTATGTTCCAGGCACTGTGCTAGGAATGCTTGGGAATATCATTCAACGGGGTCACATGTATGAAATGGAACTACTGTTATGTTTCTTTGACTGAACTTAATTTCTCTTTGGAGCCCTTATTCTATTCGGCAGTGGAAATTTCATCTTAATCTATAAGGGGTTTCATGTCCTATTCTTGGGGGTTGTGCCTCCATTTCTAGGGTTGACGTGTCAGTGGGGAGGCAGGGTTCTGTGTTGTCAGTTCTCCATGCTGGCCTCTGACAGAGCATTCTTGTTCCTGCTTGACCCTCGTCATTGGTACACACAGGTCCCTTCAGGTGTGGTTCCCTCCGCTAGTTCCTGACAACCTGGGCATGTGGAAATGGCTCCCTTGTCTTCTTCAGATGCGTGAGACCGTCACGCTGCATCTGAGAGGAGACGGGAGCTGCAGTTGGCACTTAAGGAACAACTTAGGAAACAATGGAGGAAAAGGTTCTTTTCCTGTAATGTCGAATAGAGTGTGGGAGGGAGGCAAGATGACAGAAAGGCATCACGGGAACCAGAGAAAGAGAGGGTTTTGTAAAAGGTCCACTGTGTCAAACCCCAAGAGAAATCGATGCAACAACGAAATGGATGCAACAATGAAAAAGAGGCCTGAGGATCTTGTCTGTGGGATGCCTCAAACAATGACGATTGGGGGGGGGAGGAAGTAAAAAGAAAAGGTAGCTAATATACAGTAAAACATAGATGAAAAATTTTATTTGGACTTTTTTTTCCTTACTGAAAAGTTTTGCAATTTTTCTGTAGAAACCCAGTGAAGGAATGCTGGTCACATGTGGTTTTTTTTCACTTTTCACTCGCAAGATTGCTGGCTGTAGGCACGTCACGGGCCCTGTGTCCTCAGCCCCTGATTTAACTGACTTGGCACCCTTCAAACACTTGAATATTTCATCCTTAGATTTGTGCTGTTTCTTAAATGGCAATGACCTTCTGTGATGGTCAGTTGCTCATTTTCTGCCTGCCCACCCCCCGGAGAAAAAGGTTTGTGGAGGCATTACACAGAACAGCTGCTTAGAACATGCCTAAGCCAGTTTACATTAGGCTGTTTTTTCTTGAGAAAGTCATAGTTTAAACAAATGGTTGTGTCTATTTTAATCATTTTTGCCCTCTTTTGAAGTGTTTTTTCAAACATAAGTTTTTTTTTTAGAATAGAGTTTTGCATTATAAATTAGTCTGCTCTGTCGTGTTCCTTTTAAACACAGCTGTTACTACAATGTAAACAGAGTTTTAAAAATGTAGATAAACAGTTACAAGAGGAAGAGTTTCAAGTGTTTTTAACACATGGTCAGTTTTTGCTTACTTGAATTCTGTGGTTTGAAAGTTAAATTCGAAATACACTCTTGATTTCACAGATGTCAGGCTATTCAATACAGCTGTTCGTGGACGCCCTAAAAGGCATTGCAAGTTCACAGTCAGCACAATTTTGACAATATCATATTTTTGAAGCCATATCTGCAGTAAAGCTAAGATGAATGTGGAAAGTCTATCATGGTACACTCTGCGAAACTCTATAGGGCATACATGTGGAATGGAAAGAATCCCTAGTAGGGCCAAAGCTAACACGTGAGAAGATTTTGCGTGTCCAACCCAACGCCGTGAAATAGATAGCGAATTTAGTATCTTGAGAGAAGCAGTGGTCTTAATCTCAGAAAGAGAAACAACAGAGTCCTAATTCTTCAGTGCAATGATCTTATACTATATTCTAAGAATTTGCACCTATTCCTACACTTTAGAAAGTTTAGGTTTAGAAAACCTAGGCGTTGCTAGAACATAAAGCTGTTGACTGATCGAAGTTTATTGGTTTAACAAACTTTAAACAAATGGACCTAGATACGACATGAGTGTCCTATTTCCTGAACACCGAACTAGGTCTTCAGGGTACACAAGAAACACAAGCATTTGGAACCAAGAGAGTATTGGACCTAGAACGTTTCAGTGATTTGGGGTGGGTGATATGACTATACATCTGAGATCAGTACCTCCATGAAATATCTGAAAATCTACTATCAAAATAGCCTAGTGGATGTTTAAGGACATTGTGGTTTAAACTATTATCCAGAACTCCCTGATTCCTTGTTTACCTATAATACCATGACTTCTGTTAGTTGAGTGATAAATGTTGAGACCACATGATTTTATGTGATTCTTTGGAAAATGTTCTCCCAGGCAATGTCACGTGAGGTAAAAACGAAAGTAAAATTAAAATCTACCTATAATACAGTCTTGTTAAAAAATGCCATTCATTTAAATGTCCAAGAAAAACACACACAATTTCTACCCATATTGTTCCCAAACCACCATGTCTGAGTTATGGATCTTAGGGAGGAAGCCATGTTACTAAACCTAATTACTCTGTGTTTGGCTTGGAAAAAGAGTTCACTGATTATTTACCTATATCATGCAACCCAACATGACCTCATTTTCAATAAAAACATATGATTTGATCCAAAGCCTTCTGCAGGACTCCATAATTAGACACCTTATCCATCAAGCTGCAAGGAAACTTTGGTAAAGGAGTAAAACAAGAATTTTCATGTGTTAAGTTATACAGCAGAGGGAGTCCCTTGAATATAATACAAACATACTGATATTGCCAAAGAAAAGTCAATTAAAAATTATATGCACTCTTAGACTTTCGAAGCTCAAGACGCGTTGTGTAATTCAGGTCAAACAGCCCTTGCGTAAAGGTATTCATGAAAATTACGCTTTATTTATTAGCGTTTTCATCTCTACCATCTTCTAAGTCTTTTCCTAAGTGAATATTGGAACTGGTCTAAAAAGAATAAACAACATTTTTGCTTCATCAGAATGTGCACAATCTGTATGAACGCACATATTGTGTATTTATAAGTAATGCCATGTTGGGAATCTTAAATTTTCTCCTAAAACTTGATCACATATTTGATCCTTTAATGTTTTTACCTCTAATGTACATAAATCTTGTTTCAAGGTAAATTGAATGGACTCCCTTAAATGAAAGAGAATCTGGATTTCTTCCAAAAAGTCACCTCTTATTTTCATTCCCTGGTTTGGCTGTCCCTCAGACCTCCCAATGCCATGTGAGTGAAGGCGAAGACCAAGATGACTTGCTTCTGCTGCCACCGATTTTTTTCTCCCTCTACTTCTCTTTCCTGTTCAGCCTCACACACCATACAACGGCCATGGAGAATCTTGCCAAACGTAAGTAACAATAACTCTTGTTTATTGTCCTCAAAGAGCTCTGAGTAATACTTGAAAATTTAAGATTGAGAAACTGTGGATATCTTCAGAGGCTCTTCAATTACTTATTTATATTTTTAAAAACAAGTTCCACTGGGTTTCATTTTGCCTGCTCTCTCATCCCATTGATATAATTCGTATAAATGTTATCTTATGAGCATAATATAAAAACCCCCACCCAGCATATAAACCATTTCTTTACTAGTTAAGAAAGAAGAACTAGTGAGATGCTTGAAACATTTAGGCAGGCGCGCCTGGGTGGCACAGCGGGTAAGCGTCTGCCTTCGGCTCAGGGCGTGATCCCGGCATTCTGGGATCGAGCCCCACATCAGGCTCTTCCGCTATGAGCCTGCTTCTTCCTCTCCCACTCCCCCTGCTTGTGTTCCTTCTCTCGCTGGCTGTCTCTATCTCTGTCGAATTAATAAATAAAATCTTAAAAAAAAAAAAAAAAGAAACATTTAGGCAAGATGTTGAATTGCTGCTGAGAAGGTAATCTCCCGGGCAGAGAACTGCTATTCTAGTGGAGAAGCTGTCTTGCTGGTGGACTTTTCCTGTTTTTTTTTTAAACATTCTTCATGTGACACTGGAAGGGCACTCTTGAGGTCAGATATCAAGATGTAAAGTTGTGGGGAGCTGATTCAAGTGGAGCTACTATGAAACCTTCCCTTGTCCTCATTTGAGCATAACGCAGGCTTACGCTGATGTAATCATTTCTACTATATACTAAGGGCACTTGTGGGCATGATGAGAAGAAAGTGAGTTGTCTACTACCTCAATTACATTTGCTTTTTTGACTTCTGTAGTATTAATTTCCTTTATTCCAACAGAACATAGGAACCATACAAAGTAGACAAGAGTAAACGGTGAGCATTGTGCTAGCCATTGCTATTTTTGTAAAGCAAGCCCGTAATGACTCAAGGAAGGAATGATTCCAGGGAATGCAATCTGGTAAGGAGTTTTTACCTAATTACTTCCCTACATTGCTGACCGGCTTTCTCTGGCCCTAGTTCTCATCCTGAATGCCCCGGTGGTCCTTCCCTTTCGTTTACCCAAGTTAGCTACCTCCAGTGGCTTTGCCCAAGATCGCCTAGTGATTTTTCTCGTCTTTTCCTCTAATTTCCTGTTGCCCCCCTTCCCCCAATCAATGCATTTCCTGTAGATCCGTCAGATCTTCCTCTCTCCTCAAGAGGAAACAGTGGGTTCCCATTGTGGGCCTTTGTGGCACTGAACCAATTCCATGACCATGGTGACAGTCCTGGTCAAAAGATGGAATAATTTACACTCTCACCAAATAAACCACAAATGTTCCTTGAATACAACCTCAGTTCAAAATGTTTTCCTGCACCATGCACCACACCATTTCTATTGGGCAGCCAAATATTTAAAATGATGTGTGTGTGTGTAGATATCCATATATATATATGGATATATATATACACATATGTATATATACATATTCTCAACTCCAGGTGAAGATACAAAGTAGCCCACATTGTCACTCAAGGTGGGCTTTCCTTTGTCTCCAAGAAAATGAGGACCTGTTCAAGGAATATAAAAACTCGCTCTTATACTCCAATTGCACACCATAATGTCTAATATAATGGTAGGTGTGTTTTAAATATTTAAGCAGTGTTCATGTCCCTAATCAGTTCCTTCTCTTGCATTTCCCATTTCTGGAAGTAGAATCAGCATTCTCTCAATGCTCCAGGCCCAGATGATTCAGGGCCAGGACCCAGGGGAAGATAATCCGGAGAGGCACTTGGCTTAGATGCAAAAGCTAAACAGATGTAAAAAACAAAACCAAAACCAAAAACACAACCCCAGTGCGGCAGGCTAAAACTCCCCAACCCACATTCTGATCCCTGGAACCTGTGACAAAGACGCCATAGACATGTTCAAGTTAGAGATCCCAAGATGCGAATGTTATCTGGGATGATCAGAGGGTCCTCAGGGCAATCACAAATGTCCTTACAAGAGCGAGGCGGGGCGTTTACACAGGCAGAAGAAGAGAAGGTAGCGTGCCCACGAGATAGAAGTGGTGCACCCACCCAGCAGGGCTGCTGACAGCCACCAGCAGCTGCTAGGCGAGGAAGGGATTCTCCCCTCAAGCCTCAGGAGGGAGTGTGGCCCAGCAGACACCTCGACTTCAGACCTCTGTCACCCAGAACGAGAGGAGTAAATCTCCATGTCTTAAGCAGCTAGGGGTGCACTAATGGGTTATAGTATCAACGGGAAACAAATCTACTCAGTAATCAAGGTAAACGTTTAAGAGTAAAGTTTACTTTTAAAAAATCAAAATTAATGCAAAAAAAATTTGTGATAAACAAAATGCAAAACCTTAAATACAGACAGGCTATCTCTGAGGAATTCTTCTTTTGTTCCCGTAGTCCCCATAGCCAATCATTTGATTGGGCCTGGGGTCTGGGCCACTATAATTTCTTTTGATTCTCTCTTTTGCTTTTCTTTCCAATGGGGTCACTTCTCTGTTTCAAATGCTCATGATTTCTCACTGTCACGATTTTGACAAACAGGAATCTGCTTTGTCTGTTTCTACTCTCTCTTCCCTTCCAGTCCATGCTCACCGCCGTTGGGAAGAAGAGGTTCTTCCATTGTTCAAAGCCTCCAAAAGGGGTCTCAAGGCCCTCGGAAGTCTGGCTGCCCACTTTCCAGTCTCATCTAACACTTTTCCTTCGCACATAGCCTTAGTCCCCCAAATGCACGCTAGTCTTTCCCAGCCAGGCATCATCGTTCCTGTACTTTCCTTATATGGCTCATCTGTTTGTGTTTTATGAAGAGGCTGTGGTGTAAGCCTTCAAACTGAAGTCCAACATTATGTGCTGTCTTGACACTGGGTAAAATTAGAAGGGCCTTCCTTATCTGATCCCATGAATAAGGTCCCCTAGCCCAAAAAGTCTCCTTATCAGGCAGGTCACAGTATTTCCTGATCACCCCTGAGTAGCAGGTGTCAGATCCCTGCCAACCTGCAGAATTGGCCACACAAGCCAATCATACCCTCCTGTGGGCACCCTCCCCTTTTAATACTAGGAAGCCTGACTCTCACAGCCCCTTCTTGTTTACTCTGCTCCCAAATGCAAGCTCTGTATACCTCTGGGAGGCATACTCTGGAAGTATATGTGACCAACAAAACTGCCATTGATGTCATCTGTCCAGTATGGGATGTCCATCTGCCCAGAACCCTAGGGAAGGAATCCCTCCCTTAATGAATGAGGTAAACAGAAGGCGATTAAAACAGATTCATGTACAGCTCCTAACAGACCACTCACTATCTTTGTGACTTCAGGAAAATAAAAAGGACCAGAGGATCATTTTAAAACTTAACAAACTATAAGCACGACCACTTCATTTGAGTTTTTTTTTTAAAGCCCACAAAGGACCTGCTTCAGAGGTCAAAGCCCTGGGACTCTGGGGGGGGTGACATTACCGTGGAATGGTCAACACTTCAGGCTCCGGGTTTGAATTGTGGCTCTGCCTCCTCCCAGCTGTGTGACCTTGGTCTGGTTTCTTAGTCCTCCTAAGATTTGGTTTCCTCAAGCATTGGGACAAATATTGACTCTTGGTGTTGTTGTAGTAACAACATAAAATAGAAATGAGATGACCCATGTAAAAGGATTTATACAGTTCCTAGCACGGGCACTCGGTAAATATTTTTTATTGGTATTGACATAATAGCCAGGACGATACATATAGTTGGCTCTGCTACTGAGATCATATTTAGTCTCAAACCAGGAAGCCTCCAAAGGCTCCTGGAACCCTTGAGCCTGTGGTTTCACGCCTGACTTCTACATGTGTTGTCTTAATGGGAATAAAGGTAACTTTTCTAAGACTCTTATCGTATAGACCGCAGTCTTCAGGCCGCCCAAGGTAGAGAAGCACCCTGTCTATTGAGGCCTTACCTTTTATACTTTTTGGTGACAGAGGAAAAGACTATCTTCAGGTTAGTCCTAAGGATCCCTAGGTGACCGTTCCAGCCCCTTACTGAGGATGTTG
Organism: Ursus maritimus; assembly: GCF_017311325.1. Lineage (NCBI taxonomy): Eukaryota > Metazoa > Chordata > Mammalia > Carnivora > Ursidae > Ursus > Ursus maritimus. The sequence goes on along the minus strand of NW_024424564.1, from coordinate 8,111,123 downwards.
TGTGGGGGGCTGGGGGTCAGAAAGGTGGCATCCGGGGAAAAGGGCAGTTTATATTCACCTAGCATATGTCTTTCTCCCACATGATTTTCTCCCATTTAGGGAGCAGAATGGTGACATCTGTATATATTAGTCAGATTTCTTATGTATTGTATTTTTGTCAAGTGCCAGATACTCTTGGTAAATGAGATTATATCTTATGTTATATCATTTCAAATTAAACAACTTTAATTCTGAGTTTTCAGGATGCTGTCCGGTTATACATGTTTTTGTTTCTTTTTGATCTCTCTGTGTGCTGGCATTAATCTTGATTTTCAATGAGCTTTTCTACAGGATTCCATTACTGTCTCCAGAAGCACTGGGGTTTACAACAGCCTCGGTGTTAACCTCACCCCATAGCCTAGGGTAAATAAAACTCAAAAGATAAGTAGAAAGATGGCTGGTATCGTCCATTCATAATGGGGGAGGTTAGACTGAGACTCCATTTCAGATCCTAGTGTGGCTAGTGATTTGTTCAGCGAAAGAAGAAGACATTTTGGGTTTTTTGAACTTTTTATTTCTACTTTGTAAAGCCTTCCATTGCATTTCCGTCTTCCTCTCTTTCCCTTTCCTCCATCAAAAAATCGTAAAGAAGCAGACGTGGATGGGGGATGACCCAGGTATTGCGTTGGTGATTGTTAGCCATGGCGGAGGTAGGAGGGAGCAGAAAGGGAAGCATGGCGGTGTCGGGAAGAAGGAAGCTCTCATGGGGGCAGCGGTCCCACTCCTGTCTCTCTTCAGGGTAATCTTAATCCCTGGCTAGGGATGAATGTGGATCTGGTGAGTTGATGCTTGCACCTCCTGCAGTGCCTTTAACTTAGCTGCGGAGCATGATTACCAAGAGGAAGATGTGGGTATGTACATTCCTTCTTCTCCACAACTGACAATAGCGTTCTCAGGCCTGCTTCATTTGAAGACAGGCAGGGAGAGGGAGCAAAATTCCACATTCATAGCAACCCGACCCCTGGACAAACGGGAACAAACAGAACAAAATATGCAGCAAGTCAGAGCTGCAGTGCCGGCTGGCAGTGTTCACACCCTACTGTATGCCCCCTGGGCCTTTGGGAGAGAATTCTCACACAGGGATATTTGCATAACCCACCAGAAAGAGAGCATCACCAAATAATTTCAAGAAACATAGGCTACTAACCTGGGGACTGGGCTTGTCGTGAAGCCAATGTTTTGGCGTCAAGCGCGGCTCCTACCAGCTCTGCATGATGATGTACCGAGGACATCTGGTGTTTTTGTCTGCCCAGCATCCAGCTCACCTTCTTCTGCTAAAAGCACCTCCATTTCCATTGGGCGAATCACCCAGCCGTCATCACATGCAGGATTGGCAGGACCAATACTTGATGAGCGAAGGAGTGGGAACAAGACCCAAACAGGGACTCTCCTGTTTTTCCTCTTGGGAATGTGACCATCAAGTGGGTTGACATGATGAAGGGAAAGGGTCAGAGTTCATTCATCCCGACTTCAGCGCCCTGATGGATGGTCTATTCATGTCTGTTACCTAAGTACTAACCACGCTAATGCCTATCCTCCCTAAAGCCTGGGATAGCGGATGTCCCCTTAATTCCAAGAATAATTCCTTTAGTCCATAAATTAGCCAGAGTCAGTTTCCTTAGCTCACAATGGAAGAATCTTAGCTTGAAACTGGTGTCATCACAGGACAAAAGGAGGAGCAATGGACTGAGGGTCCAGAGCCTGGATTCTGGACTCGGTTCTGTCCTAAACTAGTCTATGAACTCGGAGAGGTCCCTTAATCTTTCTGAGCCACAGTGTCTTCATCAGTAGATTAAATAATTGGGTTAGATAATTCTAAGGTCCATTTATTTATAAGGTTCTGGAATTTGAATTTATTTTAAAAATATGTGTCTCCATGGGGTTGTATTCATTTGTAAACATAATTTCTTGAGCTCTCATTATGCTAGTCTTTGGGGATACAGAAGTGAACTTGGGATACAGAGGTTACATTCTGATGTAGGAGATAAATTATAAATAAGCAAGCAAATGAAATAATTATGGACTGTGAGAAGTTCTTTGCAAACAACAACAAAGTTGATGAGATGGGGAATTGGCGGGGAAGGCTAGCTGAGACAGCATAGTGAGGGGAGCCTCTCTGACGTGGCAACCTGGAATAGAAACTAAATGATGAGAACAGGTCAGCTGTGTGAAGAGGTGGGGAAAGCACATTCTAGGCAGAGAGAACATGTGTTCAGGCCTGGGGTTAGAAAGGGAACTTGATTTCTAAAGTACAGGGAGGAGTGGGCAGAATGGGAGGAAGGAGACTGCAGAGGAAGGGAGACCAAGACCATACAGGACCTTGTAGACCCAGGAAAAGAATATGAATTTTATTCTAAAAGATCCAATGTATAAGTTAAGAGAATTGCTCTTGGGTGATCTGTGGGGTTTAGAGTGCTGTGAGAGGGGGGTGAGGAATTAGGAAGTTAACTATAATTGTTGAGGGGAGAGAGGACTGTGGCTTCGACTAAAAAGGTACCATTGAAGATAGAGAGAAATGTGTGGATTTGACATAATTTTGGATGTAGCACCCAAAGAATTTGGTGGTATGGGGGTCGGGGAAAAGAGAGGAGTCTAAAGTGACCCACAACTAGTTGGTTTGACCATGTGAATGAAGATGGAACCCTTTATTGAAAAGAGGAGCCAGGGGGGCAAGAGGTATGGTGTACATAATGGTGGCAGGGGGTAATCAGAGATTCACTTGCACATATTAAGAGTTTGATATCCTTATGAAAAATCCAAGTGGAGTGGAGCCATTGCATAGGAAATTGACTATAAATATCGGGAGCTCAAGAGAGGGGTCATGGCTGGAGATAAATATTTGAAAATCATCAGCATGAAGATGGTATTCAAAGCCACAAACATAGATGCGATTTCTTATGGGAGGAGTATACACAGAAACAAGGGTTGAAGACCAAAACCCGAAGCTCTCCAACATTAGAGGTCACGTAACATGTGAGATTCCAGTAGGGGAGACTAAGAAGTGATCAATGAGGGAGAAAAGAAACAAGAGAGGGTGATGTGATCCAAGCCAGGAGTGGAGAGTGTTTCACAGAGGAGGAAATGATCAACTGTGTTCAACACTCTGAACATCCCTGGAGCATGCGCTTAGCGACATGGAAGCCATTGGTGACTGTAACCAGATTAGTTGCAGGAGAGTGGTGGAAATGCATTAGGGACGGGTGAGTGGAGGTGACTAAAGAGCTGATGGGTGGCATGTGTAGAGGTCCTTTGAGAAATTTTGCTCTGAAAGGAAGCAGAGAAATGGGGCAATGGTTGGCTAATTGAATGGAAGGTTATCAAAAGATGGTGCTAACGTAAGCCTATGGAAATGATTCAGTAGAGAGAAAGAGGTTGGTGACTCACCGAAGCTGAAATAACTGGCAAAGAAATGGCCCTGAGAAGGGGAGAAGGAGCAGCAATGAAGAGACTTCTTGCCCTGTTTCGGTGTAGAGATGTTTCTTATACTATAAAAGCAGGGAGTATGCTAACAGGGGCAGATAAATGTGTAAATATGTAGATGGACCCCTGGAATGCCAGGGAGTTCCTTTCCTCAGTCAAGTGAGACACTGACACCTGAGATGGGGCAGTGGAGACCACAGGGAGGTTCGAGGCTCTAGGAGAAAGGTTTAAATGGTAACTTAAAGAGCAAGAAAGCAAGTTAAGAGGGGATCATTAGAACCTTCAGACAGTGATTTGGGGATCTGGGGTCATGATTTCAAAGTCGGTCTCCTTGGTGGGATCTTATCCAGCACCATGGAGCACGGGTTTGTGCACAGAGATGGAGGGGAGCTGGACTTGTCAGGTTGCTTTTTCATTGTTGTTGTTTTGCTTTATTTTAACCAGAAGAGTGTGATGGCGGAGAGAGAACAAAGGGAGTCGCGGGTGTTTGCAATGACACACAGTGGAATCTAAACTGAGTGAAAACTGTAAGTGAAGATATGAAAGGTCGTGAATAGAGCAACAACTGTAGGATGAATGAGCAGTGTAAAGGAGGTGGGATCCCCGGAGTGGAGAAGACAGCCATGGGAGGTGTCAGAGTAAGTGAGCTGGAAGGGTAGGAGGCAGGCTGCAGGGAACGGACTATTTAAAATCAAGAGTTTGGAGGAGAAATGTTAGGTCACTGGACTTGCGTTGGGGTTTGGACTGGAACACACAAGCAATCAAAACAGTGCCGCAGAGAGACAGGGAAGCGGACCATTCCCTCTTTTATCACTGCACGTTCAGTGCTGATTGAGTCTTAGTCAGATCCAGGGAGATTGAGGCCTACTTTCTAAAACTGAAGAGTTCAGTCTAAATCTAACCGGGTTTGAGAATGCAAGATTAAGATGAGGCAGGGTGTGCTCAGATAGGAATGTATTTTGCCGCCAATAGTTGAAAACTCAACCTCCAGGGGATGAAACAATGAGATGATTATCTTGCTAATACAATTAGAAGTTTGGAGAAAAGTGACTACTGGCCTTGGCTTAGTCCCTCCACAATGTAAAGGTCAGAATCTGTGATTCTTTTGACCTTTTCCTCCTGCTACAAAGTGACTGCTCTTCATTTTCCCACGTCAGAACTCCAGGGTCCGTTCTCTGCTGAGACCAGGTGGAACCATTTCAGACTCTAGAAAGAGGATGGCAGAATAGAATCAAATTGGCCAATCACCAGGGTCTACAGCTATTATTATTATCTGGAACTGCTGTATACATAGAAATGGGTATAAAACTTAAAGTATTTGAATCTGTCATCAACACCCCTCCCTCTCCCCAAAAGATTTGTATATAAATATATACACTGGATTCATCAGAAACCTTCAGTAAGTTGGCTATGTTCTGACAAAGAAACTGCTATGGGTTTATTCTTGAGATTCTAGATATAAATGTAGAACTACCGACAGTCCAAGAAATATGGGTTTCACCTACAAGGATTTTCCGGCCATTTCTGAAACCTCACTTTAGGCACCTTCCTCCCACCACCCATAAATCCTAAAGAATATCAAGTTTCTTATTGAAAGCAGATGGGATGTTTACAGGAGTTCCCACCTCTATGTCAATGACTTGAAGTTCAAGCGTCTGGGCATCTGCGGAATCCTAAAATGGATGAATGGGCTGATGACTGGAAACTAAGTAAAATACCGTATATATAAAATAGTAAACCCCCCACTTCAGAAAGATTGTTTAGCCATTTTCAGTTTTTCTAATCTTGCTTATCTAAATAAAAATCATACCTAGATATCTTTTCTCTGTTTTAAGATGTTTGATTGTAGAGATTTACTATTTTAGAAATATTTGACTTTATTGAATTATTTAGAAATATCTTGTCATATTTCTTAATTCTCTTCTGCTTTATGACTTCATTCAAGTCCATTATAAATATTTTTTATTGCTGAATTGAACACTCACATTAATAAGGTATATGCCTTCAGCTGAAAGGATGGCATCCAGGTACCCACATGTCTTCTGTTAGTAATTATTACATATAAAATCTATTCTGCCCAGAATTAACACACACACACACACACACACACACACACACACACACACACACAGATGAGCCAGAAAATCAAATCCTTGGGAAAGGTCAGAAGCCAAGGTTTATTTTAGTACTGGGGTAAACAACTGTTAATTTTCAGTTTCACCGAAGCGAATCTCAATGGCTTTATACTGTTGTGGCTGATGCTATTCTGATCTGGCCATCTTGTTATTGTTACTCTAGAAAGTGCTGTTAATGTCAGTTGCCTTCCTAACTTAAATATGTCCCCACTTTCTATTCCAGAAAAAAAAAAAGAAGAAGAAAGAGAGCCACAAAAACAATGGACAAGTTAAATATACATTCACTTTTGACCTTAATGTTGACCAGTGAAGACTCTAATTATTTTCTTATATCTAAAGGGGAAGGGGAGGCTCCTCTGATTTATAGTGTCCTTAACTGAGTAACACTGCTATCTCAAAGTACTATAGATCAGCACACCATCAGTATTGTCATTGTCATAAATAATGACAAAATCTTCTGAAATTGCTGAAATGTAAGCCTGTAATTTCACTTTGATCTCTTTTTCTTTAAGACGTGAATGACAGCAGCTACTTTATGTACCATCATTCAAAAGGAAAATAAGACTTCTAGGAGCTTATAATGGAATGACCCACCATGTGGGCAGGATTTATAAGCTAACATGGAAATTCTCCATAAGCATCCGGAAAGATTCATGTTCTCATTCATGGGTGTGTGTCTGGTTTTATGATGTCGGAATAAATTTAAATTTCCCTTACATCCAAAGTTGCAGTGGACAATTTCGCACTGTGGACTTCTCCCTCTCTTGTCGTTACCTTTACTTCAAACTATGGGGACTGACTGGATGGCTCAGGACTTTGTTGAGAGATGGGAGATTGAGCTTTTGGGGTAGAGCCAAGATGTGAATAGTGGTTCCAAAATCAAAAAAAGTAAATATTGATATACAACTGAATAAAATTTACTGAACACTTATTTTAGGTGAAGCACTGTCCAAACACGGGTGATACCACACAAGACAAACTCTTCTTGAATTCTTACAGCTCATTGTCTATTGGAGAATTTCTCAAGGCTTGGAAGAATAAAGGGGCAGCAAGGATGAGAGAAGAGTACTGCCTAATGAAGGAAAACATTTCTGATGTTGCTTCTCTTATCGTTTGACTAAAGGAATTCAAGGGTGACCACACTAGTAGATCAGCAGCAAAATGATACTTTTTAAGTACTAATTTGCTCTGTATGGGATGCAGGTGTCTCTAACCAAGACTTGAGACTACCAGAAACAGTTATCACCCTAGAAGACTAACAGGTCCAGCTTTGTTGACAAACCGTTAGAACTATTACCAGGTGTTTAGTGCTGTCTTTGAGTCGAGCAGTTCAAAACCTAGCAGACTCAGGAAAGTGTTAATAGCTCTCTTCCCACGCTTGGTTAGCATGCCAGATTGGGAGGTGAAAGACTCTTAGCGTTCCCATTCATATTAATTCAATTCAGTAATGTTCAATTCACTTAAAATGAATTTAGACATGATTTTGCCTTAGGTGTTTGGAAACTACTTCGTAGCGGGGGTACCCATGAAATCTAGGTCTAGCTGACTTCCTACTGGGTTTTTCCACACAGCAATCTCACAGGCACCTAAAACTCAACACGTTCAAAGTTTGTTCCCAAACACACTCCTCTGTGTTCCCTATTTCAGGGAGTAGAGCGCTGTTATCTCAGACAGCCGGGCCTGAGAAACAGGAATCTCCCTCTCCTTCAACCCTTCATCCAACCTATGCACCCATCCAGTCAGTAAAGATGAACTGAGGAGGCACTATTCCAGCCACTGGGATGCAGCAGTGCATAAAACAGACCAAATTCCCATCCTCAAGGAGCTTGTATTCAAGTTGGAAGCAGACAATAAACACAATAAAATAATGCAAGAAAGTGGTAAGATTGATGGAGAAAATATAGTATAGGAGGGTGGACTGACTTAAATGATTACACATCTGGCCAGGTGGCTTTGAGAAAATATTTGAAGATGGGGGAGGAATAAAACCAAGTGAATATCCGAGGAAGAGCATTCCACAGAGAGGCGCTGGTGAGTCCGAAGACCTGAGCATGCGGGGAATGTTGGAGGAATAGCCAAGAGACCAGACAGGAGCTGTGAGCAGGATGAGATGAGACCAGAGAGGAACTGGGGACAGATGATGCAGGGTCTCGTAGGCCACCACAGAAACTTCGGCTCTCACTGTGAGTGAAGTGGGGAGTCATGGGTGAGGTTGGACTAGAGGAACAGAACAGGATCTGATACACATTTTAAACATATCATTTCATGGTAATTGATTATAACACACTAAATTAAAAAGAATCCAAGAGTCCACTGTGAAAGTCAGAAGAAAAAAGAGAAGAAGGAGAAGGGGAAGGCCAAGGAGGACAAAAAGGAGGAAAAGAAAAAAGAGGAGAAGGGAGAAGAGAGGGAGAAGGGCAAAAAAGTGGTGGGTGGGGTGCAGGGTGGGGGGTCGGTGCAGAGAAAGCAGGAGACTAGAAAAAATAGGGAAGGCAATTTTTTTGCTAAAACACCTGCTAAAAAATGGAAGCGGGAGTATTTTTAAAATTACCGTTTTGCAACATCCCACACATAATCAAGGGAAGGTTATAAATAGAGGCTAAAGCCATCAGGTTAAAGGTGGTTATAAATTAGATATTTGGAGGGTACCAAAATATCACCCCATCATTTTTTACTAATTATGAAGAGGGGAAATTCATCTTCACAAAGGAGAACTTTCGTGGGTCACCACGTTAACCAAGTGATCAAACAACATCACTAATATTAGGACAACCTGACATTACGTGCCCCTTGATATGATGCAATATGAAGCACACGACACCTTCTATGAGGAAACTGACAAATTCAGAATGTGTGGGACAATCTACACAAACAAGCGAATGTCATTTTTTTTTTAAAAGCTGGGAAATTATTCTCAATTAAGAGAGACTAAAAAGATATACAAATGAGTGCATAAACCTTGACTGGATCCCGGATCAGAAAAATAAAAAGCTGTAAAAGACATTTCAAATTGTACTACTCTTTCAACTTTTCTGTATGCTTGAAAAGTTTCAGAGAAAACATCAACAGGGTGGAGCTCAATCATCCTGGCTGCCATGTAGAGAACAGACTTCAGGGAGCATGGGAAGAAGCAAGGAGATGAGCTAGGAAGCTATTTTAAGAATCCAGGACAGAAATTATAATAGCTTAGATTAGGGTGGTGTCAGTGGAGGTGGTGGGAGGTGCTCAGACTCTGCAAATTTTGAAGTTAAAGCCCAAGGGATGAGCTCATGGGCTGAACATGGAGTGTATAAAAAAAAAGAGGAGTCAAAGAAAGTTTTGGACCTGAACAACTGGAAGTGAAATTGCTATTAACAATAATGGAAAAGACTACAAGTAGAAGAGGTTTCAGGGGTGGCCTTCTGTCGAGACTGGAGCATGGGAAGCTTAATATCTCTATTAGACATCCAAGTGGAGATGTTACATGGACCATTAAATTTTCAAGTCAAGAGTTCAGGGTAGCGTGAGCTGGAGATATAAATTTGGGTATCATCACAGATTAGTTGAGATTGCCAAGGGAGTGAGTGTATCTAGAAAAAAGGAAGACTGAGAATTGAGCCCTGGGTTTGGGACAGGGGGTTGGACTCCAATATTAAGAGTCTGGACTCTATATCAGTGCCCAGAGTCAATAACCTGGTCGTACGAACTCTACTTCCTTTCCTGTTGTCTGTTACCGCTGACCTTGATTTCATTCAGACTCTATACCACTTTCCCCTTGGATTATCACAATAGGCTTCTAGCTGGTCTGCCCACCTACATCTAATCTTTCTTTAACCCTTCCGTAAATTGTCTCATTGAACCCCTCTGCTCACACCTTTTGGGACTCCTTCAAGATCTCGGCAGAAAGGCATATGACTTTTGAATATCTAGCTCTTGGCTTTCCTCTCCGGTCTGTTCCCTCACACTTTGCCTAGTGATGTCCATCACCTGTGCTTCACCTTCCCTGAACTGAGCTTTCATCAGCAGTCTTCTCTCCTGACTTCCCGTATTTGGACATGTCTTTCCTCAGGTCTAGCACTTATTCATTTTGCGCCCCTGGGAACACCTCTATTATGGTATGTGCCACATAAAATCGTGTCTCTCCCACCACACTCCAAGATGCCTGAGTGCTGGGGACTCACCTGAATTCACCTCTGCCGATCTCAAGTAGGGCACACTTATTCATCCGATGAATATTTGTTGAATAAAGGAATAAAACATATTTGCTTTCAGGAAGGCTGAGTTTGAGGTGGTATGTCCTTAATCAGGAAAAATTACAAATGTCTGGTGTCTATCTACTTCTGCAGTCTGCACGTTTTGTCTCCCCAAATTCATATGTTGAAATCTGAAGGCGAATGTGATGGTCTTTGGAGGTGGGACCTGTGGGAGATGATTAGGTCATGAGGGTGAAATCCTCATGAGTGATATTTGTGCCTTTATAAGAGACGTCCAAGAGAACTCGCTCAGCCCTCCCGCCGTGTGAGGCCGCAGGGAGAGGTTGGCTGGCTATGAACAAGGAAGCCAGCCTTGGACTTGCCGGTCCCCAGAACTGTTAGGGAGAAAATGTTGGTAAGCCACCCAAAATGTGGCATTTTGCTCTAGTAGTTTGAAAAGACTAAGACACCTACTTTACTTGGACCAAAAAGTGGCATTGTAGGTCTTTCAAAATAAGAATTACAAACCAGTCTAGACCAATTTGATTCTAATCCTGCCAAAGGCTGTGAAGAGGTGACCTCAGAAAAGTCCATTTCAAAGCAATGATTCCATGTTTCTGGTGTTTCTCCTTCCGTATTAAAACTGAGAGCAACAGGGTGCCACATTATTGAATTTTAAAAGCCACACTTTGGCCATCCGTAGCAAGAGTCTATGAGTCAGGTGATGATCCATTCATCAGTCATAGGAAACATGAGGCACTGAAAATTTAGTACAAAACCCCAAACCCACAAAAACTGGCCACAGTTTCCTATCACGGGGGATGTGACTCATATCTCAGCAGGGGTACACATACCTTATTACAGTCACAAAAGAAAATGTTTCTCAAACAAACTTTTTCCCCCCAACATCATTTGCACAGAGCAGTAATTTGGTGAAAATCTTTTGAAACTTACAAAGTAATTTATTTTTTTTTTGTGGTTGGCTCTTATTGCTACGCTTGGTTCTTACCACAATGACTCTCAATTTAGAGAACAAAATGATGGGCAATTAATCCTTTAACTATATTCAGCTGAATCCAGAGTCAAATTGAGGATGGATGGAAAGAAAAAGCCCTTGGCTGACCTAACCTCTGGACCTCCCAGAAATTGCTCCCACACTCCAGGGATGCCCCCACCAACACCCACGAGGAGCTCCTGAACTGGCCATTTCAGTCCTGTGTGGGTTCCTATAAAGACACTACTTTTCTGGATTGTGAATAAGGTTAGAGGTGCAAAGAAGGGTTGCGGAGAAAGAGAGAAACACCACAAAATACTTGTTCAGTACTGATTTGAATACAGTTCTTACAGCAAAGCACTTTTTCTTAAATAGATCTTAAAAGTTGCATGCAGATTTGATGATTTTGTTCATAAATAAAGAATAAGTGATTCCACTTATCAAGTGGGTAACATGGAGACCTCACTTATACATCCACTCAGTTATTCCACATTCACTCATTACATGTCTATTATGTGCCAGGGATTTAATAGCAAAAGGACTAAAACACGAGCCATGCCCATCGGGGGTCCAGTAAGATAGCTATGTAGACAAAGAAATTATAGTAAGGTGATAGAATATTCATAAAACGTACCTCAGGGAACATAAAGAGTAAAAGTATCTAATTCTGCCTGGAGGTCAGGAAAGACCATTCTGGAAAGGAAGTTTGTAAGGTGAGCCTTGCAGGAGAAGACTTGAGGTGCTCCTAAAGATTTCCAGACAGGGAACAATACACACCAAAGCTGGGAGGTGAATAGCATCGCTTGACTGCCACATAACAAATCGAGGCGTCACAGAATACGTCTGATTCTCGTTGCTTTGACCCTGAGGAGGTTTTGAGGCTGAGATGATGAAAATAAACCCTTTAAATGGGAATGGTAACGACATTAATGCATTTTTGTCAAAAAGGCATTTTCTGCAGTAGTTTTCCTTAAATCTTGATTAATTCCCTGATCAGTTAAACCATTTACAGTTTTTTTTTCCACTTTAAACTTTATTTAGATTTTCACAGGGATCAATTCTTTCTTCTCTGGGCAAATACTTATAAAATTTGATTCATCCATCAGCTTTTTGATCCTAATGAGTCTGTGGTTTCCAGTCTTTGCTAGTATGAGAGAGAGAGGGAGGGTGGCAATTACTTGAATAAATGCAGCATCCCTGGGACAAACTTTGTAAATCTAAGTTTTACTGAGTATCATCTTACTTGTCGTTTTTTATTTGTGTTGACTGTTTCTCTTAACAGTATTCATTAGAGAGGCGTCTGGGTGGCTCAGTCTGGTAAGCGTCTGCCTTCAGCTCAGGTCCTGATCTCAGGGTCCTGGGATCAAGCCCTCTCCCTCTTCCTCTGCCCCTCTCTCTCACTCTCTCTCAAATAAATAAATAAAATCTTTTAAAAACTTAAAAAAAAACCAATATTCATTAGAAATTGAATAAAATACTTACATCTATTTCTTAGTTAATCAACCAGAAAACTGAGACAATTTCCTTTCAACAGTCTGGAATTACTCTATTATACTGGTCTTCTGATTTTTTGATAAACCTTTGTTCACAAACAGTCTGGGCTCCTTTAGATCCGACAATAAATGATACATGTTGAAGACAAAATTTCTGCCTCAGATAGAGCCCATCTCAATGGGCTTATATCCCTGCTTCTTCTACCTCCCAGGTTAACCCACAGACCAGCTATGGAATGCCGGATTGCCTTTTGGGAATGCTGTAATCCTCTAGGCCATAATCACTCAGCTAAGAGCATACACTGCTGGCAAAACGATCCTATACGACCCTACCAGTCACAGCTCCGTCTTCAGTTATGCATTCCATTCTTCCTTCCTTCTCTGAGTTCTACCCGGAAGCTCCAGGTACCGTTTAAATCAGGGCTGTCTTGTGTTACACCTACCCGTGCTGAGCTCAACTGTTCTTTATGATCTGCCCTGTTTAGGCTGTTTTAGTTCATTCATTTCTTGGGCTTCAACCTCTATAGCTGTTGTTATCTTTTTTATAGAACTGACACTCTTCAGAAGTTATATAGAATTTTTGAGTCTTAAAAACTGAGATAGGTCTTTTTTTTTTTTTTACTTTCATCTTTTCAAAGGTTATCACCTTCCTCTATGATTTAATCTTCATAGATAGGATCTCCTAACACTGACTTTTATTAGTTATTCAGTCATTAAGAAAGGCTTTCAGTAAAGTGAAGTCCTTCCCTGAGGTGAATTAGAAGTTCCCAAAATGGTGGCTCGAGATGTCAAGAGTTCACAGATATATTGGTATTTGTTTTTACGAGAAAATCAGATCTAATGTCTGAAGCCCTATTAATTATATTTTCACTTAGACTTCTTGACCTAAAGATCCTCTCAGGCATCCATGTTGGTGCCACAGGAGGAGGAAAACACCATCAGAAGTCATTAGAACTTTTGTCCTTATGGCATTTAAATTGCAGGCACTCTTGTTCTCTCAGATATTGCTGCTTTCCTACCCAACCCACACAAAGTGCCGAATGTCTTCAGGGGGCCCCTGATGCAGAAAGGGCTCGGGGCTTAAGTTAACTAGTACAACAAAAAATACCTCATATGACTACCTTTTCTTAATAGTTTCCTTTGAAACAACAACAACAAATTCAAACTTTCATCTTTGAAGTGTTGTTAGATGTTATCGAAATCCTTAGAAAGAAAAAGGGAGAAAAGAAATGAGTTGATAATTCTCCAAAGAACATGGCATGGCCGTATCTACATTCTTTTTCAGGCATTTCTTAATTAAAGAGCTAGAGGATATCTTGTATCTGTACATGAATTAGAAATTTATACTTTGGGATCATTCAAAATATCCTATCTTCCAGTTTGAACGGACACCAGAATTTTCAATGCTGTGTGTTCCCTTTGTGCCACAGCGGCCATTCTCACTGATGGTTCTCCTGGGAGCACAGATGGGAGAGTTTCCGCAGTGGTGATCTCAGCATTAGATAGACATTGACGCTCGCAGAGAGGGAGCGTAGCTTCGTGGTGAGGAAGGGAGGATGGTTCTTACAGCCTCTCCTTTTCTGTTGGGACTGGCCCAGCCAGTAACGTGGCTGTCTACAATTCATCTTTCATCAGTAAGGCTCTGTGGGGCAACAAGCGGAATATCTGCATGTGAGTTGGAGGGAACAGCATGCCATCACCTCCTGCAACTTTAGAAGTTACACTCTACAGCGACTGTAGCATGCGGTTGAGCTAGCGTTCTGGTAAGTGCTTACTGCAAAGATTCATGAGTACGTGGCTCTGGAGAAATAGAATACTTGAGTCTAAGATCAGTTTAGTCAAGTTGTCTGCATGGGCATAGGCTCCTCACATTTAACAGCAGAAACGTCTGAACAAGGATATTTTTCGGAAGGGAAAGGGAGCCAGCTCTGTTTATTGGGCTCAATCAAAGATCAATTTCAAAAAAAAAAATGGTTGGGGCGCCCGGGTGGCTCAGTCAATTAAACACCGGACTCTTGATTTTGGCTCAGGTTATGATCTCAGGGTCGTGAGATCCAGCCCCATGTCAGGCTCAGCAGGGAATCTGCTTGAGATTCTCTCTCCCTCTCCCTCTGCCCCATCCCTGCTCGTATGGGCTCGCTCTCTAAAATAGATAAATAAATCTTTCAAAAAATGTTTAGCTTTAAAATAATTTTAGATTTATAGAAAAATTGCAAAGATTGTAGAATTCACATACACCTCATGCCCAATTTCCTCTGTTCATTTGTCTTTATTAATTAACTAATATTTATGCACTAGTATTAATTAATGTCTGTGTTTTATTCAATATTCCTTAGGTTTTACCTAATGTCCTTTTCCTGTTTCAGGATCTCATCCAGTATACTACATTATATTTGTTATCATGTCTCCTTAGGTTTCTGTCTTCTGTGAGAATCACTCAGACTTCCCTTATTTTTGATGACCCTAACAATTTTGAGGAATACTGGTTATGTATTTTACCGAACGTCCTCAATTGGATTTGGTGAATGTTGTTTTGCTTATGATTAGCCTGGGGGCTACAGGGCTTGGCGAGGAAAACCATAGAGACAGAGTGCCATTTTCATTATGCGCTATCGAAGTGACATACTATCGACACGTGTCTTATCACTATTGATGCTAACCTTGATCACCTGGATAAGGTAGTGTTTGTCAGTTTCTCCGTTGCAAAGTATCTTTCCCCCCATTCCCAACTGTGCTCTTTGGAAGGAGTTCACTGTGTGCCCACATTTCAGGAGTGGGGAATTAGGCTTCACAAAGGCCAGTTTTTACATGGGCAGATTGTAGAAGTTTATACTTACCTCTAAATCTTGTTCTACACAAGCGTGTATCTTGTAAATTCTGTAGACTGGTATCCCATAGCTATTTACACCCCTTCTCTTGCTAACGGAACCCTGATTTGGTTCAGGTGTTAGATGGCCAAGGACAGAGACTGCCACATGTTACCCTTTCCTCTTGGGCACATGGCTAAACTACATTTCCCAGGCTTCCCTATTTCTGACCAGTAGAACGTGAACAAAAGAGATGTGTGTCAGCAGAAACCTCCCATGCAGCCCAGCTTCCCCCTGGGTTCTCCTCCAGGAGAGCAAATCATGATACCATATTGCAGTCATTCTAAGCTGTACCTATTTTTAAGGATTTCAACTTCTCTGACATCGATGGCACCTCAGAGTTGTCAAAATGTAGCTGCTGAAGCCGAAGTGGCAATGCCATTTTCCCTACCAGTGATCGGTTCTGGCCAATGCGATGGCAAGGGAGGCCTTCTGGGGCCCTTGACGGATGTTTTCTCAGTCTTAAAAAGGAGCATAATATTAGGATTTTTTTTCCACTTCTGGCTTAAGAACTTTTGTGAAGTGCTGTTACTATCTTATGACACGATGGGGACCAAAGTTGGCATGTTAAAAATGGCAGAGTGAAAATATGGAAAGAGTCTGAGTTTTTATTGATGCTGTTGATCTCTTCCACCAACAGTGGAATCAGCCTTTCTCTGGACTTCTTGATATGCAAACAATAAACCTCTTAATGAAAGTCTTCATTTGAGTTATCTGTAACCAAAACCGTCCTAAGAGACATAGTGTATAAAGATAATGATGAGACAAGCCTACCTCAAGGGAGCCATCAAGTGGGGTTATGGTAAAGGTGCTGGAACGGGCGTCAGGGCAAGCAGATGTCAGCCTGTGTAGCTGCCAACAGGCTAGCTGATCTTGATCAAGTGAATGCCCCACTCCCTGGGGTAATGGTTTTCTCAGTTCTAAAATAAAGGATCTCCAAGGCCTCTAACCAGTTCTTTGTCCTTGAGTGGATCTAAATCAATCTCTTCTGTTACAATTAAGTAAGGAGAAGCTCAGAGACTTAAATACCCAGCCTAAGTTTTCTTCAATAGATAGTGCCAAAATTTCATCTCTGAGGTCTTGACCAACGATCCAGTGTGCTCTTTTTATTGATGCCTCCCTGTGGAGGCATTTTATTAGAACAGATGTGATTCACACGAAGTGTGAATTATTTTGAGATTGTACAACTCCGGGCCCTTTGGTCGTCATAGACAGAAACTCAACTCAAATCAACTCAAGCCAAAGGGAATTTATTAGTTTCTGTGACTGAGAAGTGCTGGGATTAATTTGGCTGGTTCCAGGAACTCAAATAATACTTTCAGGTTTCTCTCTCTCTCTTTTTTCCGGGGGCCAGTTTCAGTCTTGGTCAAGATCTCTCCACATTGTGAAAGATGGACACCCACAGCGATAGGCTTACATTGTCTTCATGGGTCACAATCTTGGAGGAATCACCTCCTTGCAGGGCATGTATGTTGTTTGCTCAACACACTTTGGAAGAAGAATCATGCCTCCCCTAATTCATATTATGGGAATGGAGAGCAAACCCTCCTACAGGGTGAGGGTGGGATGCATTATCAAGTTGGCCAATCAGACTGTTCCATCCCCCTGCCCACAATGATTGGCTTGGCGGGCCTTATCACGGGGCTTCACAAGGAAGGTAGTGATTGGAAATGAAATGGTCTACCCATTATTACTTTGAAAAAGGGCCGATACTAGTAAAAACACCAATTTACCTCTCTATAAATAAAGAATGTAAGTCAATCCATTAGAAGTTACCATGAGAGAGGCTTTGACATCTTGTGTTGATAATTTTCAAAGTTATCAGAATAATTTTCCATTTGATTGAAGATTTTTTCTCTACTTCAGAGCTCACAGCACAACTATTGATCATAATGCTTCTGAGTACCTCTTGAGGTGGCTTAAGAACAAAAGTTCTCGGGGTGCCTGGGTAGCGCAGTCATTAGGTGTCTGCCTTCAGCTCAGGGTGTGATCCCGGCTGTCCTGGGATGGAGTCCCACATCGGGCTCCTCCGCTGGGAGCCTGCTTCTTCCTCTCCCACTGCCCCTGCTTGTGTTCCCTCTCTTGCTGGCTGTCTATCTCTGTTAAATATATAAATTTTTTAAAAAATCTTTAAAAAAAAAGATATTTAGCTTTCAGCTTCTCTTTAAAAAAAAAAAAAAGAACAAAAGTTCTCAAATTTGGGCCTACATCAGAATTACCTGGAGGACTTGTTAAAACACAGACTGTTGGGCCCCTCCTCCAAGGTGTCTGAGTCAGTGGGTCTGGGGGGAGCCTGGCACTCTGCATTCTAACAAGTTCCCAAGGACCTGATGTGGTCTGGGGACCCACACTTGGAGAACCACTGCCCTAGAACATTCATGAAGGTTCTTAACATCTGTAACACTTAGACATACACATCATTATTACAGGAGAACAATCTTACAAGATATTATATGTCTTGTTACAAGAAAAAATACTCTTATTTCTTATTCTAGGCAAAGAATAAAAAAGTAAATTAGGTGTCATCTTGGAATTGGAGTTGTGAGTGAGGCTTTCAATTTGAAGTTAGCAAGGCACACACCTGCCAATCCTTCAGTGTGCCAGGAGCCACCTGGGCATCTTAGGAAACTAGAGATATTTATCCCAGTTTCTGGAAAGAGGCCTAGGATTTCGTATTTCCAGCAAGTTGCTAGCCCATATAAATTCTTGGGAAGCAAGAGGTTTTCTGCATCTCTAGTCCCAGCCTTTAAACTTCCCATGTTTGTTGGTGGAGAGATGGCTTTCTCAGAGAGGGTGAGCTGGTAGTTTGAAAGTGGCTAGCCACTTTCTTGCACTGTGCTCCCCTTAAAGGCTGGCCTCAAGATTCCCATTTCAGCCTTTCTTTTTGTCAATTTAGTTCAGATTCCCCAACTTTTAGTTTGGGGTAGACCTTGTTGTGACACTTGCATAATTTAGGGTGAAATTCTAACTTTCCAAACACTTTGTGATGAAAGGAGGAAACACTCTGCTGTAGAGACTCAATTCAAGTTCTCCGGGGACTGTTCACTTTTTACATGATCCAAATAACCTTAGCTCTTCACTGGCTTAGTTCAAGCAAGTACAGGAAGCCCTCTTAGTTCAAGCAAGTACAGGAAGCCCGCAACAGCTCCTGTAGCTCCTGCTTCTCCCCCCTCCTCATTCCTGTTATCATTTCATCTTTGTTGTCCAAGGACCTCTGTTGTTGGTACTGTCTCCAAAGGATTAAGCAGCTGGATTTCTCAAGCAGCCATGTTTCTACAGTTTAGGAGTGCACTCAATTTCCATCAAATTCTTACTTCTTCACTCAGTAGTGCCACCGTCCAATCTTTACTCCTCTGTCTGCATTAAAAATCAATAATTTCTGGTGGCCTGACATAAAGCACATTACGGATTTCTATAAGTGTCTTTTCTAATAGAGACCAGGACCTGCATTATCAAACTAGTGATAATGGAGCAGTGGCCAGCAGAGCTCAGTGTTTCTCTTGAGCTAAAAGCTGCATAATTTGGGGCACCTGGGTGGCTCAGTCATTAAGCGTCTGCCTTCGGCTCAGGGCCTGATCCCAGGGTCCTGGGATCGAGCCCCGCATTGGGCTCCCTGCTCTGCTGGAAGCCTGCTTCTTCCTCTCCCACTCCCCTGCTTGTGTTCCCTCTCTCGCTGGCTGTCTCTCTCTCTGTCAAATGAATAAAATCTATAAAATAAAATAAAATAAAATAAAATAAAAGCTGCATAATTTAAGAGAAGGGACCAATGGGCATTCTGTCATAGAACCGTAGCTAGCTACTTATTCCTGAAAAATCCTTGACTGTTTTGTATTAACAAGCAAAAGGCCAAATTCCTTCATCAGTTTCCTTGGGTGGAAATGTTCCATTTCAACCTAGCAAGGATGCATCTCTGAACTTGTAATAAATGAGTGGGAGTCCCACAAAGGCAAATGGAACTGGTACATCCGATCTGGTGATTGGTAACATCTACGGATATTCAGGTCAGCGCTGGATTCCATTTCATGCTGAATCACTTCAGGAAATCCAAAGCAGTCTCATTACACATGGGTGAGTGTGTTTCCTCTAGAAGGTACAGTACTTGGCATCTCCTGGCTGAGTGTGAATCACAACTTCGTCTGGCTGCCATACAAGAACGTATTGTTTTACTGAATAAGAGGGTAAAAAGTCACACAAAACATTGCATGCTACACATGGCCGGGGAGGAATCTGACGTGCCCTGGTGCAACTTAATTTACACTTTGGACTTCCGGAAAAAAATAAAAGTGACTGTTCCAAAAATACAGCTTAGCCTAAGCACATGAACCCTGAATGGCTTTGATTATTCTTTTTTCGTTGAATTCCCTTTGCCACTTTTTTGGATTATAATATTTTAAGATAAAACTACTTGAAGGGAAGGAAAAAATTAAATAGAATGAATTTAGGATCAGAGGGACTCGAGGAGGCAAAACAGAAAAGGAAGACAAAGAGTGTAGATTTTTCTCAGATTTCTACAACATTGCCATTTATCCCCAACCCTACTGAATGAAATAGACTTCCTTCTTTGCAGGGCTGACATTCCCCCCCCCCCAACTTCTGATGTCTAACCATTTTTAATGTTTGACATATTGTCTTCAGAAAGAAAATATAATGAACTTGATTTTCAAGCTCAGACCACATCCAGAGGACATTGCTTTAAATAGAAGGATCACGCTGATTTTGCAAATCATGCTTGTTCTATACAATGTCAACATCTCTGGGGTTTTGTATACATGTGGTTGTTTAGATAAACACCATACACAGAGATCCTGATTTAAGCATTTGTATTAGTCAAGGGAAAAATTAGACTCTAGCTAGAATATTCTCTGGATGTTTCCAGACATGAACATGATCCTCCTCTGTCCTGAAATATTCCGGTAAGAAATGCTAGAGCGTCTTCTGAGGGGGGTATTGGAGTTATCTGAAACATTTACAATAATGGATATGGATATACCTAGATCTAGTCTGAATTTGTTTTGATACAGGATCAGAATTAAGGAAAAGGACCATTACAAAAATATGTTCCGAAGCTCTTCCGGACTGCCCACCCCCTGAATCTATAGTCTTGTCATGCAGGGTTCTGCTGTTGAGCAGAATTATAATTATGAATTTCAGTCCTTGTCTTTATTTCTCATACATTTTAAACTTTGTTTTCAGCATTTCAATGCACTTTTAAATTTCTATACATCAATTAATTGTAACCTCTAGGTCACAATTTCTGTCCTTTCTGGAAGGTCATTTAACAGCAAACTGGAATTTTGCTGTGGTTTCATATAGTGCTAAGTTTTCTCTGGCTCGTAGATTACTCCAGCTCACACTGTCCCAACAGGTTGGTTCTCCTGCACCATGCTAAGGGTAGAGCAATCTTGGGTGAGTACCAGGCCTTGGACCCAGCCCCCCTGGGTCACCTCATGGCCATTTTCCTTCATCTCTAACCACGTCCTCCAGGAGATGCCAGGAGAGAGGGTAGACCCATTTTCCTTCCCGAAGTGTGAAAAGGTCTTCTTAGTCTGGCTAAAATCTCTCCTTCCTGAAACTCCCTCCTCCTGCATGTGCTCTGACTTTTGGAAATAAAGTCTGGGAAGTCCTGTCTCAGACTTCCCACAGGTAAGAAACCTGGCCCAGAGTCTTCTAGCTGCTTGAATACAAGAAGAGAACATGGAAAATATCTCAAAATATTATCCTGCAACAAATCCTTTCTTGCTTTTGGATTCTTTAGTTCCTGGACTTGGACTGCAGTGTCTGATTTTACAACACACCTTAGCTATGGAGGGCTTGTGTGAGATTGAAGTCCAGTTTGCCATAACATTGGTTAAGAAAGATGCATCTCAAACGCATGGGCTTAGAGTTACAGATTGGGGCTTGAATCCTGCCCCTTCCAACACCATGGCATGCCATATACCTTCCTTCACCTTTTGGCCTCCTCATCCCTTTTTTCCCCACCCCCACTTCTTAGTTCAGGCCTCCATGGCCTTTCACCTGGATCACCATAACCATGTCCTAACTTGTCCCACTGTCTCCACACTCACTCTCCCCAGTCTATCATCTATCTTAACAATACATACAAATATGGGCCTCTGAAGTGCTGATCAAAACCTTTTAATGACTCCCCATTGGCCAGAGGGCAAAGTTCAAACTTAATCACAATGGTTCCAGACATCTCATGACTGGCTTTCTTGTGCCACTCAGGGCAGATACTCCCAGTTGTTTTCCAAATTTCATTTTCTCTTTTTTTTCTATATTAATATCACCACATTTTTTTTAACTGAGCACATTGGCCATCATAACAGAACTTATTAGAAGTCCTCAGCATGGGGCGCCTGGGTGGCTCAGTCGTTAAGCATCTGCTTTCAGCTCAGGTCATGATCTCAGAGTCCTGGGATCGAGCCCCGCATCAGGCTCCCTGCTCAGTGGGGAACTCTGCTTCTTCCTCTTCCACCCCCTCCTGCTGGTGTTCCCTCTCTCACTGTGTCTTTCTCTGTCCAATATATAAATAAAATCTTAAAAGAAGAAGAAGAAGGAGGAGGAAGAGGAGGAGGACGTCCTCAGCAGCGAATGTGGCCATGTGGGCCTGGTTCTGACCAATGAGTGGTAAGCAGAAGTGTCCCATGGCAGCTTCTACGAATCTCCCTTAAAAGACAGCTGGCTGTGCCTTTGTGCCTTTTTTCTTTCCCTTTACTCTTTTCTGCTGCTCAGAATGTGGATGCGATGGCCGAATCTGCAGTAGCCATTTTGGACCACAAAGATATCTTGGAAATGGAGGCCATGTGTGGTGAAATAAGATCAAATGAACCTGAATTCCTGAAGACTTCGTTTCACTGGCGCACCATTCTGACCCCTGTGTTCCTTCCTGGTAACCCATTCCTAAAGAAATCATTCTCCAATCTCATTTCCCTTTCTTCTGTACTCACAACCATGTTGAACTGTTTGCTATTCTAAGTTCATCATACAGTTCCCGGTTTCTGCGCCCACAAACTTCTTCTTCTTAAGACCCCCTTTGAGAAGACTACTCATTCACAGCCAGGCAAATTGGTAACTCTTTCCTTTTGCAATCATCGTACATCTGCCCCACGTGCTACTCCTCACATATCACTGTCAATGTTTTATTTACCTATTTGTTTCAAATAATAAACAATGAACTCCTTCAGGTCACGACTCTGTTTCTTTTCATCTTTGTATCTCCAGTGTCTACATATAATTGTATCTCAAAGAGTAATTATTGAATGAATGAACAATTAAATAAAATTTTCTGAGCTTCCATTTCCTCATCTGTAAAATGATAATAGCAATTGCCGCCCTATGTGGTTTTTTTGAGAATTACATGAGATGAGAAAGAGAAGCTTCTTTGTTAACTGCAATGTATTATCAAGAAAATGAAGATATCGTGGGTTTATCCAAACTTCTATTACCTGGTCAAGTCACCTTGCACAAATATTTCTGTAGAATCCAAGGCTATGGATCTACTTTAAATCTGCAGAAAGTGGAAACAAAGGATGAATAGGAAAGAGGGCACGCTTCTGATCTTAGCAATGGAAAATGAGAAACGGAACGAAGGGTTAAGGTCAATTTAATTTCGATTGCTAGCTAGTTAAGTGTATTTGAGTCCAGCTATCTTACAAACTCTTAGGTCCACCTCTTCACCATGGGACAAACATGGCTCAGTACGAAAATAGTTGTACTTCAATCAAAACAAAAATAATACACGTCGGATAGCCTCCTCTTGCTGAATCCAAGTCTAGAACATAGAGCAAGGTGTAAGAGCCAGGAGCTCAGGACATTCACTGTTCCCCGTGTTAGCTGCTTTAAAAGAAAATGGGATGGTCAGAGCTGAAGCCAGAGCAGAAGCAGGATACACTCTTGTTCCTGTCATAGGAACTTAAGCAGTCAGGGAACTCTGCACAACGTTTGGAGAAAATGGACCGTATTGGGTGATGGGTCTGTTCAGCTCATACTCACTTCTTTCTTGAGACTTGTATTCTAAGCTCCGCATCATCACAAGGTCATTCCCCAGAGCCACTGTGATTCTGAGTCTGCTGTGGTTCTTCAACCATCTGCTGACCCCAGATCCTTGCTTTGGTTCCCTAAGCCTTCCCAGCACCAAGATCTCATGTCTGGGAGTTTAAAAGCCCCTTTTTTATGGCAATCAGTTTGCTCTCATCACTCCCATGGAATCTAGGCTTGTTTTGCCTATTTTCCTGTCTGGGGGTGGGGGGAGTAAGGAGGGGTAGGTTTAATGTCCCCTCTTATATTATGAATCAATGACACAGGCTTTTAAAGCCAAAAGAATTTGTAAGATCCCCTTTTAAAAATATAGAAGATTTAACTACATTCACTCTGTATTTAAACTGATTTCAGAAGGAAACGTAGAGTTCAAAGTGAAGTTGGGGCTCTTCTCCTCTGTATATTTGCAAATGCACAAAGCTGGGTCTGTTATGTCCCGTCTGAAAGGCTATCTATTTGTACAGCTTTATGCATCTCTTCACAGAACACCCATGAAGTCACAGCTCATATTTCTGCTTTAAATATTCGATCTTTTGGCTTTAAACACCCATAAGGGTTATTTGTCAAAACGGATCTTCAACCTCTCCCCACAGCTCTGCACCAGATCTTTAAAGTCATGCCGTCAGGGTGGGAAGGAAAGGGTGGGGGAGACGGGAAAAGTCAGCCATTCAGCAAGCCTTTATGGAGTGCCAAGTACGTGCAGAGCATATGGTATCTAGTAATAGGTGCTGTGAGGGGGATAAAAAGACATGGAATACGTGTTCTTGCCTTCAAGATGAAGGAGACAGAAACATAAGCACTGTCCGTTTGTTCAATCCTTGATCCAGACATTTTAACCTTGTTTTCCAAAGATGTTTGTATGACGAGCAGAAGCCAGCAACCCGGGGCATGTATGAACATTTTTGCAGCAGCAGTGCATATGCATGTGTGTGTGGATAAGCATGTATGTATGTGTAACCATGTATGTGAGCGAGACAGAGAGGAGAGGGGGAAGGGTATGTGGGCATAGAGATGGAACTGGGTGAACAGAGAGCCATGTCTTTTGTGGAAGGTCCTTTCTGGGTGCGCTTTCTCAATCATCTTCTCACCCAACACACTTTTGTTTAGTTTTCTGAGACCCCAATGGCAATCCCTCAAGCTCTCTTTACAATAGTGTTCCCACATGTTCCTGATCCTTGGGATCCAGGTTCTTTGGTTTGCTAGATTTGTGTTTGTTTTGGTCTTTTAGGAAGACAAGGTTTCCTTGCTTCTCTTGATCATTCATTTCTAACCCAAGTCTCTGGTTCTGCTACTGATCCTTGGAGGAACACCTGTTGTGCGGGGGCTACATGGACCCTGAGGGGCTGTCTCCATGTGCTCAAGCCGCGGTGGTCTCTCAGCTTGCCCATGGGAGGTCTGACTGCCCTGACCCTTGAGCTCTGAGTGGAGACTTAGATACCACCGCAAGAGACTGGTGAGGCCCTAGGGAGGTGTGCAGAGTAATGAAGAGGCAAGTAGGCTTTGGAGTTGAATCCTAAATCCACTCTTAACTACCTTATAAACAAATGAAACCACATTGGGCCTCAGTATCCCCATCTGTCCAATGGAAATTCTTCCATAGGATTATGATAGTTAAACGAATTAATACATGCAAAGTTCTTAGCACATAGTGAGCAGTCGATAAAGTTTTAGCTAGTATTATAATATTAATATAGTTTTCATTAATATTCATGCATTTCTGAGACTTTTCTTGGAGGACTGAGATACATTTGTTCTATCCTACAAAGTATGGCTAAGAAAAACAGGAAATGTGACTTACTCCATTCATTAAACAAGCTTTTTTAAAGTGCTGACTGCCTTGCCAAGTACCATATTGATCCCTCCCTCCTACTTCCCTTCCTTCATCCTTCCACAAACATTTATTGTGTTTCTATGAGGTGCCAGGCATTGCATTAGATTTTAGGAAAATAGCAATGAGATAGACATGTGTTTCCTCCCATCATGGAGATTATGATCCAGAGAGAAAGACATGTATTGCACAAGTCCACCTGGGTGGAGAACCAGAGATAAGTTCTAGGTGCTACAATAGCACTCATAGAATAAGGGGGAGCTTATCAGATCTGCCGGTCAGCAAGACCATCATGATATGCATTCCCATTTATGAAGCCCGTTCTCAAAAGAGTAAGTGACTTGACTGCCATTAAGTCAGTGGTGTTTTCATTGTGTTTCCCTAGACAAGACCAGAGTTTTCTAATGGGGTATTCATCAAATCCATGAATATCCAACACCATATTTTAAGTGATGTAATGGCTCTTCATTGGAAGACTTGAACATAATCCTTATTGTAAAAGGGACATATAAAGCATTACGAATTAAAAAAATAAATTCATAGGTACAGTCTGGTGTGTGTCTTACTAATACTTAATGTGATGTATTTTTATTAATGGTTCTATTCTGAACTTAGGCATTCAGGCCAGACTTTAGAATATTTCTTTGTACATCATCTTCCATTAATTAAGACAAAAACCAGATTGTGAATATGGTTCTAAACCTTCTGATATCATATCTGTAAGCTTTTTCTGTAGCCAATAGCTTCAACGCCATTATAAGGAGGGCAAAGGAATTGGGAACTTAGGTTTATTGATTACCAATTATATGCGAGTGCTAAATGTTATCTCATTTAATTCTCACAGGAATTCTGGAAATAGGTCTTATTTCTACCTCTTTTTACGTGTGAGGAAATTGAGGTTCAGAGAAATTAGGAAGTTTATCCAAATTTGCACATTGGCTGGTATTCAAAGCCAAGACTATCTGTTTCCAAATGGTACCCTCAATTCAGACCTGAATGATCTAACCATTCATGGAAAGTCACACAAAAGAAATTATTTCCACCCATATACAGTGCATTGTAGTTTATAAAACCATTGCAAGGTTGAACACACAATAATCACAGTTTAACTTACAAAAATTCAGTTTATGGTCCTTGTATCACAAATGGTATACAATTTATTCTCAGCTCTGGGACTCCCTTCACTTTTTTGCTCCAAATCTCTATTTCTTTGAAATTCTTTCCATACATTATAGTTTAAATTAAGAAGACAATAAAAGCCATTCAAGATGCCACAAACAGGAAAATGATAATGTATGAATCACTCTCTTTAAGATTATAATTTCACTTTCCTATGCTCATTAAAAGTTCTCTTTGCAGCATAGCAAACTTACAGGATTTGCCCTCATTTCATGTGCCTAAAGTGAAATCAATCATCTTCCTTCAGGATTGGATTAATCTTCCTCTTTCCTATTGCTTCCCACTGAATCATGTGTTTCTCTAGCATCTGGGGTCAAATCCTCGTAGCCATCTTGGGCTCCCCAAGCTTCTCACTCCCCCACACCCACACAAGCATCATTCATATTGACGACAGCTTCTGTACCAAATGGCAACAAACACGCACTCTCTCATTTGACCCAATCTTTAGAGCAGCCCCCTACTGTAACTGTTATTGATTCCATCTTACCAATAAGGAAATGAGCTTCAGTGCGGTCAGCAGCTGATCATTAATTAGTGAGGCAGAGATTTTTAACCCAGGTCTCGTGGACTACAGAATACTATCCATTCTTCATCATTGATCTTTTGCTCATCTGTGTCTTTTCATTTTCCATGAACTCACCTTGAGCCAGACCTGCATTTCTTCATGCTCAAATTCACGCTAAAGTTCCCTGACAGTTCTTTTCTCAACTTCAATCCAAATTCTGTGCCCCACACCAGATATATCTTCCCCCAAATTCATCTTTTTCCATTTTCATTATAACACAGGAGTTCTGAATCTATCAAAGCTACTACAAATCAAATAGTAATAGCGTTTTACTCATTTACAGGAAAAGGAAAGGTTCATTTCTTCAAATAAACATTCACAATTTCATATGTAGAATATGAAGTTTTCTTAAGTTTTCTTCTTAAACTTTTATCTTGATCATCAGTAATAGAGTATATATAGTTATTTCATATTGCCTGCAAATGGTTTCTAGGGACTCCGTTATATGTCCATTTAAGAAATCACAGCCTTAGACAGTAAGTGCTAAAATGATGGTCAAGACCTTCTAAACTCTGTCCCCGATCACATTTCTACCACTCTTCAATTCAATATCCTTCCCTATATGTGGTAGGTTGAAGTGCACAGCATCCAAGGGCGCTGCTTTTATTAACCCATTTAGGCTCCCTAGTACCCTACATGGTGGGTATTAGCAAGACCTCTTTCTGGGCCCCAGTTTCTGAATTTGTAAAATAAAGACTAAAATAATACCTACCTAATAAGATTGTTGTGAGGGTTGAGTTACTACATGAAGTTCATAAGACATGGTAAACACTTAATAAGTATTAGCCATTATTACTATTATTATGCCACCTTCTAATTGTGGAAATTTAAAATTCACATTGATTAATGACTTGCTAGTAGCCACTACAGCCAGATTTGGACTTGGCCATGTCTCTGAAGTCTGAACTCTCAGACACTGGGCTCTTACTACCTTCCTTGCTCTTTTTTCCTACTTAAATATTCTACTCCCTCTGGAAAGCCTTGGTCACTCATTTGTGTTCCTAACATCTCCTTTGAATAGATCATGACACACAGCACAGTGCTGCACTTTTATAAGACCTTAAATATATGAAACAACTTCTATCTTTGTTTCAATTGTATTAACCTTTAGAGACAGACCTACACTAAGGACAGAATTTTACCATTTTTTACTTGTGCTGGGGGTCCCCCAAGCCTCCCCCAGTTTCACCTATTTGCTAGGAGGACTCACAGGACTTGGCATTTGGTCACAGGCATGACTAAGATTTATTACAGCAAAAGGATACAAAGCAAAATCAGCACAGGGAAAAGGTGCATGGGGCAAAATCTGGAAGAAACCAGGCACAAGCTTCCAGGAGTCCTCTCTCAGTGGACTCACACAGGATATGCTTAATTCCTCCAGCAATGAGTTTTGACAACACAAGTGAACTATGGTCTAGTAGGGAAGCTCATTAGAGACTTGGTGCCCAGGTTTGTTACTGGAGACCAATCACATAGGCACTCGCTGCCTAGCACGTAGGCAGACTGGGAATTCCTTTCCTCGTTCTTTATGGGAATAATGAAAGCAGCTGTTCAGCATGAACCACATTGCTTGTACAAATAGTTTAGACACAGTGAGTCACTCTTATCAGTTCTGGGAATGGTGGGAACCTTCCTATGATGGTTAATTTCATGTGTCAACTTGGAGGGTGTTTTCAAATGGGAATAACATTTAAATCAGCAAATTCTGAGTAAGCAAACTGCTTTCTATAATTTGGGTGGGCCTCATCCAACCAGTTGAACACCTGAATAGAACAAAAACCTGGCATCCCTAGAAAGAAGGAATTTTCAAGCAGACTGCCTTTGGATTTCAAATCAGTCCTCCTGGGTCTCCACCCGGCCGGCCTTCCAACTGGAACCACACCATTGGCTTTCCTGGGCCTCAAGCCTAACAGCCCACATGACAGATTTTAGACTCGCCAGCCTCCCTAATCACTTGAGCAAATTGCTTAAAATAAATTTCTTTCTACATATACACACGCATCCTTTGGGTCTAATTCTCTGGGGAACCTAATACACCCCTCCAAATCCAAGTTCCCAGATGCCAGTCAAGGTCAACCTTTCAAGCAGGTATTCCTAAGGATAGAAGTCTCAGACCTGCTGTGCTAACCTTTTCTGTACACTATTAACTTTTACAGCAGCAGAAGCGACAAGGCAGGAATACCACGGAGCAGCAGAGCCCACGAATAATAAGAAACTATGAGTGGAGAGAAAGTGAGCAGAGAGAAGTTGGTTGCTAGTAGCAGAGAAGCGGAAGCAGCACGCATAGAGTCCCGGAGGAGAGGCATAGAGTCCAGTGCCTAGTAGAGCATCTGAACAGGAAACAGAAGGTGTCTGTCACTGAGAGAGCAAAATGAGCAGGTAACAAGATGCTCTTTTATTCAACAAGAACTGACTACCTAACCCTGGCTTGTGGTGGACTCAAGATGGCCAAAAATTCTTCACCACTCTTTGCATGAAGATGTGGAATCTGTTTCACCTCTCGTTGACTCTGGGCTGGCCTGTGATTTGCTTTCACCAATAGAACACCGCAGAATGACATTGCGGCTCTTCTAGGCATAAGCCTGAAGAAGTTCTGGCAGCTTCTGCTTTTGTGCTCTTGGGAGCCATGAGTCACCCTGTCATGAAGTTTGGCTATTCTGCTGGAGAAACCACTTGAAGAGAAAAAGAGAACGAGAGAGAAGAGAGGGAGAGAGAGAGAGAGATCAGGCCAGCCCCCAGCTGTTCCACCTGTCCCAGCTGAGACCCATGACTCTCCTGGATGTTCCAGCCCATTTGAGACTCCTGTATGAGTGACCCCAGGCAAAACCAGTGAAACAATAGCCCTGCTGAGCCCCACTCAAATTACAGAATCATGAACGAACAATAAAATGCTGTAACCTTAAACCACTCACTTTCAGGACGGCTCCTTTCAAAGCAGTAGATAACCAATACAGCAGAGCAGCAGAACCCGTGTGCAGTGACGTCATTGAAACAGTGGGGCCCTAGGGGAGAAGACAAGAGCTGTCTGTGGCGGGGGCAGCAGGATGACTCCCTGGGACTTGACACGAGGTCCTCTTTTCCAGTTTGCACTGTTTCACAACCTTGACATGTGTCACTTCACAAAGGAAACAGTCTGTACCCTTCCGACGAAGCCGTACCCTAGAATCTTTTCCAGACCTTCCCAACCCTCAAACCGAAGTTTGTGAACAGTTGATTGAGATCCCATGCTCAATGAGTCATGTTTGTCTTCTGAATGCCTGTTGCCTTAGTGGAGATCTTAGATCATCACAAGTCCCATGACCTGAAGCTCGTGTCTTTACTCGGGGAGCCAAAATACAACAATCTCCAGCGAAGATTCTCAAGATGGGCATGAGTACGTGCGTGCAGGATGCCAAATCTGTGAGTCCATAAATATCACAGTTACCCCCGAAACCAGTCTGACTGATTTTATTGACAGAGTGGATGGGTCATCTAGTTGTAGCAGAAACTTGACCTATGACTGATCGTTGCAAATATTTTCATCTCTCTCTTATGGATGAGGATACCAAGAAGGAGAGACAGAGAGAGAGAGAGAGAGAGATCCTAGGAATTACCAGAGCTACTCAACAAGTCAAAATTGAATGCAGGAACATAATCCAGGGCTCCCAAGCCTCCCTCCCGGGCTTTCTCCATTATTGGCAGCCTTCATTTTCATTCATATGTTTATGTATTTCTCTGCTGGAAAGGACATAGGTACAGCCCAGCATTTGGTTATTACCTTATGCAAAACATACTTCCTCTTTGTGATATCACTGTTTCACCTTGCACACTTTATTAGTTTTTTATGGGCAGTCTCAACCATCTCTTGGAAAAAAAAAAAGAAAGGTCTGATAAGAAATAAATTCCCAAAGGACCATGTGTTGAGAAAGAATGCGTAAGCCCAGCCAGCGGGGGGGAGTATGGAGAGGCTCTCCCTGCTGATAATTTTGGGAGAAATAATTGCCTGACTGAGAAATATGACATTTTTCTAGGCCACCTCATTTCATCTGATAAAAAATGACCACTTTCCAATATGTTTGTATTAAAGGAAATGAATGAAAATATAGCTAGGAGGTAATGTAGAATGGTAAGTCAGAGTGAGTGAAATCCACATGTGCATATGCAGTCAGTAGACAATCTTTTATTTATAGCATATGGAGAATTCATCCGTCCATCCATCCGTCCATCCATCCATCCATCCACTCAAGTCTTGATTGAACACCTACCACATACGAAGCCACATTAGGTAGACGTCATACTTCCTGCTCTCCCGAGACTGCTTTTACAGTCTCATAAAGGAGATAAGACAAGATGTGAACACAAAGAACTACGAATCAAGGTGATAAGTGAGTAAGTACTATGGGAGAGAAAAATAAGGTGAGATGAAGGTTCAGGAAAGGGAGATATCACTTCTGGCCAAAGGAAATAGAGAGTAGAATGATTTCTTAGAAGTATAATCTATCACCCTCCAACTCCTGGTTTGAAGTCTCACACAGTTATTAGCTCTGTGACCTTGGGCAAATCATAAATTTCCTGTGTCTTACTTTTCTTATCTTTTAAAAGGAAGGGTTGGACTAAATGATCTTGAAGGTCCTTTCCGCTCTAAAGTACTAGGATACATAATTTTTCATGAGAAGCCCCAGCTAACCATGTGACAATCTATTCTTTATACAACTAGAGTAACTCTTTAAACCTAAATAAGATCGTGTTCCCTATGGCTTAAAACCCTTTCATGGCTGCATTTCAAAGAAAACCTATACTCCTTCTGATGAGCACACCAGGTCCTGCAGTGTCTGGCTCGCTCCAGCCCCATCTCCCAAGCTCCTCCTCTCTCACCCACTCTGCCAGTCACGGGGACCTCTTTTGCCATCCCAAGTGCACCAGTTAGCACCTTCACCATGCTGTTCCCTCTCTCTAGGATACCTTTCCTCTTCTTTAAAGAGAAAAAAAGAATATGTGTATGTGTGTACATCGTTTTTATGAAAGAAATAAAAGCACACAATTTAAAAGAGTCAGATGATATTATGATAATTATAATATCCCAAGTGATATTATGGGATTATAACCCAAACCCAGATGGCTGGGAGGTTGCGAGGACTAGAAATCAGGTTCCAATATATATATGTATATATATATCTATATCTTGTGTTTCCACCTTTGTTTCTATGCACCTCTCCTCACTGGAACTGGGCTTGGCATCTTTGGAGCCCCTCAACTTTTCCATGCAGTATCAATCCCCTGGAGTCCTGGCGGGCTGGGGGAAGGACAGTTGCCTAGATTGGTGGGATGGAGGATGGAATCAGGGCATCCCAGTGAGCTTTATACTGACTTTCAAACCATTCTCTGGATTTCCTTCCCACACCTCCATCCCTGCCCACCACAATCAGGTGCCTTCAGTTCCAGAGACTCTTCTGGGGAGCTCAGTGCTGTGACACGGCATGCTGTTTGCAAGCATTTGGTATTCAACATTCTTAGTTTTGCTACGTCCTCCTTCTACTGTTTATCCTCCAAAAATGTTTCCACTCTTTGCAACCACAATCATCTTTCTCTTCACCCAAGCTCTTTGTCTTCTGAGTTCTGTCTCATTAATTATTTTTATACTCAATGTTAGTAGGATAGTGGAAGAGGTAAGGATGAAAAATGTCTCATATCTGCCATTTTAACTAGAGTACCTCTTCCCGTATCTCATATTTGGACTTTTCACCCTTTAGATATCAGGTTCAGAGTTAGAGGTGAACTTCCTATTCCAGAGATCTAAGTAGATCCTGCTGGGATTATCTACTAGTGTACCCTACTTGTTTCCAGCCGTATTTGCTTCCACTGTAACACTTAATATTATTTCAATCTGTGTCCTTCTTTATTAACCTATGAACTTTAAATACATTGATTTATTGCTTTGTTTGAGGTCTTTTTGATCCTACTAGAATGTAACTCAGGGAAGGCAGGGTCACATCTATTTTCTTCAATCAATTTATACTGACTGCTTCACATCAGGCCTCACCTTAGCAGATGCCCAAGAATTCCTACTGATGCATGTTGACAAACATGAAGATTGGATCTCAGACTTCACTGAAAGAGCACCACCAAGGCAGGAACAGGCCAGGGAAAAAAGAAAAAAACAAAGACAAAGATGAAGCAAATTGCATTGGAGCCAAACTTCCTGTGTTCTAATCCTAGAATGATTACTCATTTCACTCTGCAAGCTCGTCAATAAATTGGATTAAAGTGGAGATCATGGCAGCACTCCCACCTGATGAGACTATTGTAAAGATTAAAATAAGTCAACATAGCTAGATGTCTTAGAACAATGTCTAGCACACAGTCAGCGCTACATTGATGTTGGCTTGGGAAGGCCTTGGCTGGGTGAGGATTAAAGTTGTGCTCTGCAAATTTAAGGCTAAACTTCCTTAGAAGATAAACAAATTGGCATTGTATGGAATATTCAGAAACCAATTTTGAATTCTGGGTTTTACTTCATACGTTTTCATTGTGTCCCCACGTATGTCCAGTACTTTGTAAAGCAGGGTCCCTTGGGGTATCCCCAAACACAAGACTCCTCCTTTGGGACAAGGTGTGGTAGGAAGGATGGGAGGAAGGATTACAGCAAGGAAGTAACTTGACAGGCTTCAAAGAATAGAAGGTTTGGAAGGAGTGGGGTGTGAGGGTGAGGAGAGGGGTGTAAGGCAGCACACAGGCTTTGGTTGGAAAGCCAGCTCCACCACTATGAGTTGTATGACCTTGAGCCATTTGCTATACTTCTTGGTGCCTTGGTTTCCTCAGCTACGGCAAATGTAATAGGAGATGGTGTATGTAGAAAACTTAGGCCAGTACTGATTTAGAGGAAAATCCTTTTTGTATTTAAATCATTACCATTATTATTAGGACTAGTCAGGAGACCTGGGTTCTAACCCTACCTCTGAATCTGACTGGTAATGTGGCCTTCGAGGATCCGTTTCCTTTTCTATGTCCAAGAGGCTCAGCTACAAAACCAAGTCACACTTTATATTCCTCTGCAGCCTGTGAGCCAGATTTCTGCTGGTGGTGCTAGAGACCCCCTGCTCCCACCCCCTTTACACACGCCACACGCTCCTAAGACCTTAGGCCTTTTCTGACTTTTTTTCAGGACAGTATTTCCAAATTTTGCTCTGCTGCTCTACGAAATTAACCTATTTTACAGGGTGAAGGGTCTGTGAAAGCCAGCTCCCGAGGAGGCCCTCTCGATCCCAATTTCCTGGTATTCACACTCCTATGGGGTCCCCTCCCTTAGTAAATACAGCTGACCAATAACCTGTTGGTATAACCAATAGAATTCTTCAGAAATGTCAGAGTGTAATTTATTTTTTAAATTTTAATTCCAGTGTAGATAACCTACAGAGTTATATTAGTTGTAGACGTAAATATAGTAATTTGACAGTTCCATGTTGAGATGAGGGTGCTCTTAATCCCCCTCACCTATTTCACCCATCCCCCTGCCCACCTCCCCTCTGGGGAGCATTGCTTTGTTCTCTATACTTAACAGCCTGGGTTTTTTTGGTTTCTCTCTCTCTTTTTTCTCCCCTTTGTTCATTTGTTTTGTTCCTTAAATTCTACATATGAGTGAAATCATAAGGTATTTATCTTTCTCTGACTGGCTTATTTCAGTTAGCATAATACTTTCTAGATCCATTCATGTTGTTGCAAATGGTAAGATTTCATTCTTTTTATGGCTGAGTAATATTCCAATATATATTTATTCCACATCTTTATCCATTCATCTATGGATGGACACTTGGGCTGCTTCCATAGCTTGGCTATCATGAATAATGTCATAGTAAGCATAAGGCCACATATATCCCTTCAAATTAAGTGTTTGTGTATTCTTTGGGTAAATATCCAGTAGTGTGATTATTAGATTGTAGGATAGGTCTATTTTTAACTTTCTGAAGAACCTCCATACTGTCTTCCACAGTGGCTGCACCGGTTTGCATTCCTACCAACAATGCATGAGATTCCTTTTTCTCTACTTCCTCACCAGCACTTGTTGTTTCCTGAGTTTTTGATTTTAGCCATTCTGACAGGTGTGAGCTGATATCTCATTGTGGTTTTGATTTGCATTTCCCTGATGATAAGCATCTTTTCACGTGTCAGTTGGCCATCAGTGTGACTTCTTTGACGACATGTCAGTTCATCAGAGTGCAACTTTTGAGATTAGGTCATGAAAGACATTGAGGCTTTCCCCTTATTTCTTGGATTTCTCCCTCTGAGGAAGGTGGCCATTGTGTCATAAGGGCACTCAAGCAGTCCTATGGAATGGTCCATGTGGTGAGGAACTCAGACCTCCTGCTAACAACCAGTCTTACTTGTCAGGCATGCGAGTGACAGGATCCTCCAGCCTCAACTAAGCCTTCACGTGACTAGTCCCAGCCAACATCATGACTGCAGTCTCATGGGAGACCCCGAGCCAGAGCCACACAGCTAAGCGTTCCCGAATACCTAACCCTCAGAAACTGTGTGAGAATACGTGTCTGTTGTTGTTTCAAGTCTCCAAGTTTTGGAACAATTTGTTACGCAGCAACAGATAACTTACGTAGGGTCCCTGGGGACATGTTATGTACAGATGAGTCCGTTTTCACGTGCAGACCCTGGAGCTAATCTCGGCACTGACTGAAGCCCCATGAGCCTTTCCAAAGTCTCACTTATTTCTCTTCCCCATTAGGTAGCAGACTGTTCCCCAGATCTTAACACTTTGGATTATAGCTCCTTTTGTTTTTCTGAGTGTTTTTTTGCATATTGGGGCACTACCCGGAGGTTTCTTGACTACCCCAGGCCTCCTCTAGGGTCTGACAGGTTTCAGAGTCCGTCTGTTGCACAGTTATCTGTTAAGGTCCTGAGTGGGCCCCATGCCATGTGCTTACATGGTCCTACAGATCATAAACTCTGTGGAAGAACAAGAGTGGATTACAACTGTTTAACACCACTGTCTCTTTCTACATCAACTTCTACTCTGTCATACGTGCCCTCGCCGGGGGTGGGGGGGAAGTGGTGTGAGAGCGACTGTAGGTATTTTTGGCATCCAGCTAAGGGAACATTGAGAGTAATTTGGACTTAGTAGGACATGTTTTTGTAGTTCACTGACAATTCTGTGTAGAGGTCAATAATTTCTTGTCTTCTCAGGCCTGGAATGGCTCCCAGCAACACTCCCCAAAGCACTGCTCTGCTGACACAAGAGGGCATCAGGGTAAGAAGATACCCTATGCCGGGCCATATGGGAGCCAGAGGTATGCAAGACTCTGGAGGAGAAATGAGAGGTGAAACACACAGAACCAGGCACGAATCTGTGAACAGTTCTTCTGATCTTGAGATGGGGAGGATTATAAGCCAAAGCTTGATTAGGTTGACATCTAGGCAAAACTATCCCACTAAATTAATTAAAACAATTAATCATTCATGATAGAATAAAGACTGAATTATTTTCCTGTTCACTCTTAAGAGAATTATACCACAGTCATTTTCATATACAGAAATGAATAACCAAAAAGAAAGATGCAGCCAAAAAAAAATAAAAATGAGGAAAACAAGTATGAAAGTGTATCAGTTGCCAGTTTCTCTTTGTAAATAAAAATTCGCTTTCAAACCTTGTTTTGTATTCACCATTTTTGGTTCTTCTTAAGGGGAAGCCCTCAAAATTGTATTTGCTTCAGTCTCCGCAAGACCAGGCTTTGCCCCTGAGCCTTCCCACTCAGCTCCAGACCCCAGCAGAAAGAGTTGCTTCCTTTCAGGGCCCTGCCTAGGTTTTGGTTTTGGTCTGAGCTCCTCTCCACTCTAGTCGGTTGTTCTCAGTGGCCTCATGAGGACCCATTAGCTCCTCTTCCTCCCGGATGAG
This sequence comes from Ursus maritimus, assembly GCF_017311325.1. Taxonomy (NCBI): domain Eukaryota; kingdom Metazoa; phylum Chordata; class Mammalia; order Carnivora; family Ursidae; genus Ursus; species Ursus maritimus. The sequence continues at coordinate 8,074,514 of NW_024424564.1, read as the reverse complement.
AACATTTCATTTCCTGAGCTCGGGCTTGTGTCTGTCCTAGCGAGTATGGACTCCTCTCACCTTAAAGCCCAGTTTCTTGCTGAAGACCTCGTGTTCTTCCTCATGGACAGCAGCCTCCCTCCCCCCTCACACCACCTCAAAGCATACTTTTCCAGGTCTCTGGTATTTCCACCTGCTTCGTGGCCCCTGTTATTACCCTGTCAGCCCCATGGGGGTGGGAAAGATATCTGAATCTTTCACTTGTGCTTAGGACAAGTGCAGGCACAGGGCGGAAATAATACACAAATAATTACATATCTATTGGTATAAAATGAATATTTATGTGGCCAACCTTCATTTGCAATTCAAAATCTCCTAGCTCCAACTAGGCAAAAATCCATAAACTTGTGGGAGCGGGGAGTAAAATGTTTTCACTGTAGGGACGTCCTCTTTGCTTTTCCATTGTTGAGATTTCGTCCCTAAGCTTTCTTCTCTTTCTTTTTTTCTACCCTTTCCCCATACTCTCAGGTTCCCCTAACATACACACGTGAATGTGCACACGTGCACACATACACGTGTACCCTCGTAGGAACACATTGACAACTGATAGAGAATTACCCAAGGCTTATGGTTAGAGTTGTTTTATTTAACGCTGAACTTTGTTGTCCAAGTTGCTTTGAAATCTGGAGAAGGGGAGAAGAACGGAAACCCGCGGTCGGGAAGCAGCAGTGCCCTGAGGCAGGTAGGAGAGGCTCTGTTCCAGCTAACAGTTTGCAGAAGATGAGAGACACCGATCTTAAAATGGGCCTCGGGAGAGAAAAATGCATGTCTAGGAATCCATCTCTGTTCATTTCTCGTAGGTCAATAGGAAGGACGCCTTATTTCCAAGCAATAATACGTTTCCTTCATTGAGATAAGTGACCTCTAGTTTTATTTCCTTGCAAACTAGATTATAACCCTCTAAAATGAAACACCTCACCCTATGGTATTTTCATGGACTGGAGCGGACAGCTGTTGTATTCGCCTGTCCAGGATCCATTACCTGTTATTCTGATAACAGTCCACTGGGTTTCTGATGGGGGGCTCACTCCACGCCTGCATCCAGGAGTGGGCCTAGGACTCAAGCTGCGTCAGAGACTCTTACCCCAGAAAGCAAAACCTGAATAAAGTGCCAAAAAATGAAAATTATTGCAATCCTTTTATCTCGACCTCAGTGTATTGAAGAAAGGTCCATTTATTCCTTTCCTCAGATCCTCAAACTGTTCTTACACGAAGACCTGGTTTCGTTGTTTCCACTTACAGCTTATGAGCTGCTCCTTAATCTTTCAATTCCTCCCTTCCTTCCTTCCTTCCTTCCTTCCTTCCTTCCTTCCTTCCCTCCTTCTCTTTTCTTAAGTGTTCCAGTGTGGGTTTCCCTGGCTTGCAGTCAATGAACCTAGCCAATACAGATGGAGGAAGGAGATCTGAGATGTCAAGAAAACCAAAATCTGGGGCCAGACCCAGTTATAATTGTCCAGCAGGAAAAACTTGTTTTCCTCACTTCCCATTTCCTTTCCATTGTCACCTTGCTGTGAAGCCACAGATCCCCATCCCCCCACCACCGCTTGCACAACACTCGGTGCTGTGGTGCCTACTCCAGTTTCTTCCTAGCAACACTCATCTCTGAAAATGCACGAAGTCAATCATCGTTTATTTGGTCAATACTTTTCGAACACCTACTCTATGTCGGGCACTGCTCCAGGTTCTTGGGACATAGCAGACAGACCTCTCCTGCAGTGGGGGCTTTCATTCTAATGGTGGAAAGCAGACAATCAAGCAAACAACTAAATTAACAATATAATTGGGCAGAGTGATAAATATTATGAAGACTGACATGATAGAGAATGACTGGGTGGTTTGGGAGGGCTTCCTTGAAGAGGAGACATTTGAGCTAGGATGAGGATCAATTGTGGGAACCAGTCACATGAACATTTGGTGTGTGGGGAGGGGGTAAAGCTGTCTGGGTAGCTAAAACAGCAGGTGCAAAGGCCCTGAGGTGGGGACGAGCATGGTGTGTTACAGTGGTGTACATGGAAGAAAGAGGTACAAAAGGTCAGGGACATGTGCAGGGCCCAGATCCTGTTGGGGTTTGCAGAAGATGGTAAAAAGTTTGGGTTTTATTCACATTGCTATGTAAAGCATTAGAGGGCAATGGTACGGTAGGACTTACTGTTCTTAAAGAGATAACCGACCATAGTATGGATAAGCAATTGTAGAGCAGGGAAACCAGCTGGGAGGCCATAACCGTAGTCACTTCAAGAGCTAGTGGGACTCGGACAACAGTGGAGACAGAGGCAGTGGGAGGGTCCAAGACATGTTTGGGCGTAGAACTGCAGGTGCCAGAAAGGGACAAGTGATGGCGCATTTGCTGAGACCAGGACAACAAAGGAGGCAGAGGAGTGGCGGGGAGTGGCAAGCAGGGATGCTGTTTTGGTCATGTTCAGTTTGAGACCTTCCATCAGAGCTACCCGAGTAGAACTTTCTGGAGTCTTGTGAAGGAGTCAGAGCCAATATGAAGTTGAGTCATAAGGATATGGACGGTATCCAAGGCCACGGGAGTAGAGGAAATATTCACGGGGAAAATAGAGTGAGAGAAGAGAAGAGAAGGGGTAGTTGACTATACAAAATCAAACTGTCATTGATATTTATGATTAAAAACTTTTCACAGTTCTTATTCAAGATCTTTATCCAGATATTTAATCCCGATGAGTTTACAATCTAACACAGTGTTCTAAAACATTTATTTTTTTTTTAATGGTGAGATATTCCTCAAAAGAAATCTATGGCTAAATCTATATTTAGCATTGGGAGTGCTCAGGTTGCTGCTGGTGGGGTGGGGGGGGCTTATCCAAAGCCCTCCACTCATAGTGTCCCCCCAAGCCTTGCCCCCAACACGCACACTCAGAATCGTCTCTGAGGACGCACTAGGGAACTCTGGCTGCAGGGAAAACAGAATGAGAAGCCCCTTACCTCCTTCACGTCTCGGCATACGTCACCTTTGTGGTAAGACTTACCCTTCAGCACTCCATAGAAAAATTACAGACCGTCCCCCGCGCCCTGAGTCCTAACACCTTTAGCTTACTCTTTGTTTAAAGTACATATCAAATGCTAACACGTTACAAGCTTTGCTCATTATTTGTGTTTTATTTAAAATTGTTTGTCTCTCCTTGCTTGAACATAGGCTCTAAAAGGGCAAAAGGGCAGCGTTTTTTGTTTTGTTTTCTCCCCTGTACACTGAGGTATCCTACACACTTGCAAAGAGTGCCTGGCACGCGGTGGCGTAACTTAAATATTCCTGGACTGAATGAATCCATGAAGGAACTACAGAAGCAGTTCCTTAGGTAGACACAGCATCTTTTTTACTTCCTCAAAATTTTTTTGAATATCTAGATATTCAACCCTGTGCTCAATAATACAGGCAAAATAAAGGCATTTCGAAAATGACATTTGAAATAAGGCTTTGTCTTATTCTGGTCATCCCGGAGGACTCAGTAATATCATTTCTGATTCTAGAGAAAAGTAGTATTTCCTTTCTCTTTTAAATGGTCACACGGCCAGGCTGGAACGCCCGCTCCGTTTTCCATCCCCACCTAGAAGAGTAGTCGCGTCCACACGTCGCAGCCTGTAACTCTGCCGTGCGTCTTAGGAGAGCAAGCGGGGCTCGCGTCTCTGACTTCGGGCTGCGCCGCGTGACTCGCTTCGGCCAGTGCTGGGTGTCCAGCAGAGGCTTTCACTGTGCCTGCGTGGTCTGGCCTGGCCTGGGCTTGCACCATCGGCACGAGACGAGCCAGTCCCCGCCAGCCTCCGGTCCCAGCATGAGAGAAACGTAGAGCAAAGCTGAACCCAACCCGCAGCCTGAAACTGAGCCTCCCGCCAACCCGCGGACCCCTGCGCAAAAGGCTCACGTCTGCTGCTATCAGCTCCAGAGATGTGGGGATTGTTACCCAGAACCAGGGCATTAAAAACCGGAGTAATAGAGTCACAAATAAATATAAGGAACTTAAACATACTGGCTCTTCCCGCTGGAATTTAAAAATGGAAAGAAAACTCCACCTTCCATTAAAATCAGAATTAGAAGGCGTTTTGTGGTTTTTCTAAAGCTTCTTTGAAGACGAGCACCCTGAAAAACCAAAAGGGAGGCATAGCTCCTAGGGGAAATAGGATTTTAGGACCCTGTGGTAAGGAGTACAAGGGTAGAAACGGAGAGGTGAGTCCTAGCCAGGCTACGTCCCGTCCTTCCCTGAGTGAGCCTTGGACCCTCTAGTAATCCCTGGGTATTCCCGCACCCAGAAAAGGAGGACAAAGAAGTAGAGGGTTGCTGGGGTAGCTCTCACTCTAACATCACATGGACCATTCTCATGAAGAAGCAGGAACAAGTGACCACGTAATTGTAGAATTCAAGTACTGGTGGATGGAAACAAGGAAACATTTTTTAAAGAATAGAAAAAAATATTCCACGCAATTGAATGATTCTGCCTTATTAATAGAATTTAAAAAGCAAATGGAAAGGAAAAGGCCAGCTTCAGACCAAATCACCTCAAAAGGACAACACTCCTGCAGGTAAAGCAGAGTACCCTCCAGAAAGGGTTGTGGACTTCTTTCTCTGATAAGAAAATAAGTGGAGGGGCAGGGTATCATTTTTGTTCATAAGCATAAACTTTTTTTTTTTTTAAGTAACAAGGGGCTAGAAAGTAAACACGTTGAATTTTGTGCCTGCTTGACTTTGAGATAGCAAATACACAGGTCAAGTGTCGGGGTGCCTCTGCAGTAGGCTGCTCACCGTTCTTAGAACCACTTTCGTAGAACTGAACGACTAACCTTGCCAAGCTTCCCTCCAACTTGTGTGCAACATGCTGGGGGCAGAGGCAGAGCCCGAGAAGTGGTTGCCCTTTGAAAGGCAAACTTTTATGGGAGGAATTCCTTTTTAGCTGTCTTTTTTCCCCCCAACTCCTCTTCAAGAAGGATTATCTGTCTCAGTAAAATGTCTTGTCTTTTCCTGATCACTTTTTGCAGTCTGCCCTCACCCACCAATCTGCTTTGTTCCGTCAGGGAGCCCTGTCATCTCTCAAGGCAGGGAGAATCATCAATGGCATCTCACTTCAACAAATTAGCCACAGTGTTTATACTGCAAGTCCTGGGGGCTGAGCTTTCTTGCATCTCAAGAAATTCCCAGGATTCTAATGTTTTTGCAAGTGGGAGGATTTTGATTCAATGTGTTTTACTTATTTAGCTTAGCATACATTATTTTATATGATCCTACTGAATGCTTTGAGCTGAACTCTTGGAAATATTCACACATGCGCGCGCGCACACACACACACACACACACACACATCCCTTGATGCAAATAAAGAAGCTAGTCTGGTGCAGGGGAAAGAAACCGATTTGTAAGTTAGGACACCTAGAGCCTTACATCTGGGTCCCGTTTGGGTAAGCCAATCACTCATTGTGTGACTTTAGGCAAATCACCTCTCCCCAAGATTCTCTTTCCTCCACTGTAAACTGAAGAATGAAGGGAATGGGCTAGATTATTCCTAATAGCGCCTCCAGATCTAACGTGCCATAACTTTAGACTTCTAATTAGTAGTTAGGTAGCGATGAACTGTATTAAGGCAAGATGGTAGGAAAGCAGCATGAATCCGTTCAAGGTCTGCTTTCACCTCGCACAGGAGACATCTCACGATGGGGGCAGACTGAAAAGACAGCCCCCGGGACAGCCACAGGCAGCTACAAAAGAGTGCTATTGAGAGGCCTTTCCTATCGATGCCACTGCTGCATTTTATTGTACTGGTCCTCGTGCAGAACCCAAGGATGTGGTCTCGGCATTTGAAGAGCTCCCATTATGGGGCCAAGGGTAAAGGAACCACATAGAAAAACATCACAGTCAAGGGCAACCTCACTAACTTCCTGAGGTTCCTTTTAGGCCCATGAGTCGATGCATAAGAAGAATAAACTTATTAATCAGAAAAATGTGGACCTGCTCAATGTCTAATTATACCTGTCACTTCTGCAGCCCACACTCCAGTCTGACATGGCTTCTTTCTCTGAAGTCACAAAGCCGTATTTGCAGAGCGGTGCTTAGTCGATCTGTGTATTTTCTGTGTCATATGTCTCTTCCACATGACAGTTCAAAATTGTCCAGAGAAACCCTGAAACCTCTCTGTAGAACAACCCAGCAACCCAGACCTCACAAAGCCTTTCTCTCCTCTTCTCCTTCTGAGCCTCTTGTTAAATTCCCAGCCATCTCTCAAGGCCGAGCTTAAATCCTTCCTCCTCCAAGAAGCCTTTCTTGATCCCCTCCCCATCAGACTTAATCCCCCCATTTCTTATACTCCCCAAGCACTTTGTACCTTTATTATTTTAGCACTTACTTACCTGAGTCTGTCTTATATTAAAGTTACTTTATGCATCTGTCTTTCTTATGACATTTCGAGCTTCTAGAGGGCAGAAATAAGTCCCATTTTTCTTTCTATTGTCTACAGCATCCAATAAAATGCTTTGCACATCGTAGGCACTTAAAATTGTTCCATGAAGTGTGAAGGTAGAGCACGAGTGTGAAGCAGGAAGCATGTCTTATCCATTCTTCAATTTTCAGCAGCGAAATGTTTTTTAAGTAGTGAATTCCTAAACCTGTTGGATCATTTGTAAATGCACAAAATAATGCAAAACCGCTAAGGTAGAAAACCAATTAGCCTTGTAATTTGTTCGTATTGCACATTAAAATAAATTCAGTCTCTTTAATCAATGTCAAGAATGAAATTTGCCAGTAATATTCATTTAGAAGTAAATGCTCCTTTCATTCACCCAATGAATTTATTTATAACGAGTCTCTACACGCTTTAATTTGGAAGGAATGCATACTTTTAATGAAACACTCAGAGTATTTAATTAATCATTTACAACAAGCCATAAAAGACATGAAAAACCATCTTTCCACTTAAATGACTATTTCCTAGTATAACAAACTTTTCCACTACTACTCAAGGCAACCTACAGTAATTTCTGTTACAATATTTTATGTTTGTCAATTTCACCGTCTCCTCATTCTTTTTCTCCCTTGTGTGTGTGTGTGTTCGATCAATTAAACTAAATCAAAGGCTGGTTAAGTGATCTTGGTCTATCTCAGCCTCCTTCTGCTCCTCCCTCCACTTTACCTAATGTCATAACATCCTTCACGTACACTTCTTAAACTTCTCTAAAGTATTCTCTCAAGTTTGAGCTTGAGAGACTTGTAGAAAATTTCAATGTCTTGCTTAATTGCCATGTTTCATGCCTCTTTTCTATATCGGGTTCTGTGCAGTTCACTAAAATCCAACTCTCTTTCAATGACCTGTGTTCCCTGAGCAAAGTTAAGCAAGAAAATGTACTCAGCGTCTGCAACAATTATGCTTTGTCCCTTCCCATGACCAGGAGATTATAAAATGGTAAAGGTAGTTTGCTATAACCTAATGCTTAAACTACCTCATATAGAAAAGTTCCACAGGAGGTGGGTTCCGTTTTGTTTCCGACAAAAGACAGAGAAATATACTTCACATTTCTGATGATGGCCATTAAATCAATAAATGGTTGTTCACTCTTTATTAAGCATCTGTTTTGAGATATGTGCTATTACAAAAGGGCTTATAATCTTGTTGGGGAGAGAGACTATTATCAAATTTTTCAATACATTGCAGTCAATAATAAAAGTACATGCTAGAGTTTCCCACAGGGAAACAGAGATGAACGTTAAAATAATCTCTGGAATGTGAGCAAGAAACTGCAAGTTTTGCAGACAATCCATGCGAAGATAAATCAGATCTTAAAGAGTTGAGAGCACAGTGGGAGAGTGAGGGCTCGTGCTCACAGAACAATGACGTAGTACAGTGCTGATTACGTATCAGAAGAAAGACACGGTCATGCTATAGAGACTGCTGTCAGATGGAGAGATGAGAGCAGTGTTCAAGGATGAGATGGCCTTGGAGCCTCGCCTTACAAGGAGAGTAGAATCAGGTGCATCTGGATGGGGAAGGAAACAGAAAATGGGAATGTGAGGGTTGAGAATAGACGGCACATGACCTTGTTCTTCTCTGTATGTTTATGAGCAGACATTAGATATCGTCTTGTTGCCTTTTGCTTCTTAAAATGTTGCTTTTCCACCAACTATGCATGACCTAACCAGTCCCCGGTCTCTCCTCGTTGACCTTCTCAACTGCTACAAATTGTGAGAAATTCTCAGTGGAAATAGAGCTTTACTGTAGTTATCCTCAATAACCAGGGAATAAATGGGGAACGGCACCATCTGAGTGATTAGCTCATTTTCTCCCACAAAGTCACATCTCACATTGTTTATCATAATTAGACAGCAAATGCACCAGGCGGGAACTCTGTTTTACAAAAGAATCCCCCTATGTTCTTGGCCTTCTGTTTGAAAGACAGAGAGAGGGGAAGGAACCATAGCACAGCAGTACAGAGCATGGACTTCAGCCGCTGGGCCATGACAGTAGCCACTAGGTAGACGTATGTGGCTACGTAACAATCTTTCTTAAATTAATTTATTTATTTGAGAGAGAGAGGGGTTGGCAGGGGCAGAGGGAGAGAAGAATCTCAAGCAGACTCCCTGCTGAGCGCCGAGCTCAAAGCGCCGGCTCGATCCCAGGACCCTGAGATCCAGACCTAAGCCGAAACCAAGAGTCAGATGCTTAACTGATTGAGCCACCCAGGCGCCGCCATACTTATATTTAAACTAATCACGATTAAATAAGTTAAAAATTAAAATAAAAAATTCAGTTCCTCAGTCACACAAGCCACATTGTGAGGGCTCCATAGCCACGTGGGGCCAGTGGCCACCCTGTTGGACAATGCAGATACAGAACACTTCCGACAGCAGAGAAGTTCTGTTGGACGGGTTGTTCTGGACCCCTACTACTTGGTGACCTTGGACAAATCACTCTATGCCTCAGTTTCCTTATGTGTAAATGGGATAATACATAGTGCCTATTTCAAAGGATTCCTGTGAGGAATACATGAGTTCATGTTTGTAAAGAGCTTGGAACAAAACATCGCATGTGGTAAGCCCTCTGTAAGTACATATTAAACAAATAAAAGCACACATAATTTACATATCTGAAATACGGCAGTGAGGTCCAAGTGCTATCCGACAGGAATGAAAGGGGATGGGGTGGAGAATCAGTTCCTATGGTTTCCCACCAGCTGAGGTTCTCTTCCCACCTCTTCTCCTGGCCTCTACTCGTGTTTATTTTGTTCATCTGGGAAGACCACCAAGCAGGAGCTGTTCTCTATTGCACAGTGAGTGCTTGATAAATATTTATACTAGAAATAATAATGATGTATATGGAAAAGAATCGCTCCATCATCTTGGAATTGTAGTCACTGCCAAAACGTAGATGACTTCAAGCAACTCGGCTGCGCTCCACGGCAGATTAGGAGAGGAAGTGAAAAACTCAACTTGTTTGGGGATTTATGATGAGAAATAGTTCTGGTAACCAAAGTCTCTTGGATCCAACCCAGACTGGTAATCCCCACTTGGATATATATTTGGGTGTTTTATCATAAATACAAAAAGGAAAAAAAAAGAGTCCCTTTGCCTGAGATACTCAAACTGTGTGCTGTTGAATGGAATTCTCCCTCGCTCCCCACCCCATGCAGATGATGGACAGACTACGAAGAGAGAAACTGATGTCATTAGGATACGTCCCCAAACTACAGACGTAAGTCTCTCCTTCCTAGGAAATGTCTGTGACTCTAACATGTGCCGGTAACAGGCCTAACTCTCTTTATCAAACAACAGTTGGCCTCGTCTCATGCCATTCTCGTACCAATTTGCCCTCTGTTCTGCCTCTTACTATCCAAATTCTCTGCATTCCTCTAGGTCCTTGTAAAGTGTCCTTACCTCTAGAAGGCTTTTGCTCATCACCCCAGCTGGGTATATTCATGTCTTCTTTTGAAATCTTTGTATCATTAACAAATTGCCGCCATGTATGCCTGTGTGTTACATGTTTATTTCCCCTATTGACCTAATATCCTTGTAGACTTTGCATCTAGCATTGCATTTTAAACATAACAACTGTCGCTAGCTATCTACTCTGATATTCTTTCTTCCCTTTTTATGTAAAAAGAGAACACTGATTTTTAGCCAACTCTCTTTCTATTTTTAAAAATTTAATATAAATTGAATAGCTAAAATTTTGCCAGATTCCTTGACAGGTAGGTATGGCTATTTGTCTAAGTGCCTGACCAATGAGAGAGGAGCAGAAGTATAACACAGAATTTCCCGTATATCTCTATGAAGGGGAGGAAGCATGCCATTATTCTCCCTTTCCTCAATCTCTGCTTCTTGGAACACAGATATAATGGCTGGAGCTCCGGCAATCATATCAGACCATGGGATAGTAGTTAAGTGCTAAAGTGAGAGCCACAGATCTACAAAGTCTCTATGGTGTCACCATTCTAGCCCAGGACTGCCAACTTGTACACTATTTTACATGAGAGAAAAATATTATATCTTTCCTAAGTGACCATTTTATTGTTGTTTTTCTTATAGAAAGCTAAACCTAATCCTAAGGCATTCATGCAACAATTATTTTTATTAATTTATATATGATTATGTGATTTATTTATGATTATGATTTATATATTATTTCTATATGATTTATTAATTTATATATGATTATATATGATCATACTTTCTGCCTGGTAGTGACTTATTTTAAAATTTATTTATTTTTAACTACTAGGCTGTATTTTTAGAACAATTTTAAGTTCACAGCAAAATTGAGTGGAAAATACAGAGTTTCCACATAACTCTTCTCCTTGCTCCACCCCGCCCCACACACATTCAGCCTGCCCCACCATCAACATCCCATACTATGTTTTGCTACAATCAATCAAATGACATTGACACATCATTATCAACCAAAGTCCATAGTTATCATTATGGATCACTCTTTGGATGTCCATTGGTTACATTCTATGGGTTTTGACAAATGTATAATGACATGCATCCATCCTTATAGTATCATACGTAATAGTTTCATTTCCTTACAAATCCCCTGCATTCCACCCATTAATGTCTCCTTCCTTCCCCCAAGCCCCTGGCAACCACTGATCTTTCTACTCTGTCCATAACATTGCTTATTTCAGAATGCCGTATAGTTGGATTCATATAATATATACCCTTTTCAGATTGGCTTCTTTCACTTAGTATTATGCCTTTAAGTTTCCTCCATGTCTTTTTATGGCTTGATAGCTCATTTCTTTTTAGCATTGAATAATATTCCATTCTATGGATAATATTATGGTTTATTTATCGTTTCACCCACCGAAGGACATCTCGGTTATATCCAAGTTTTGGCAATTATAAATAAAGCTGCTGTAAAGATCCACGTGCAGGTTTGGTGTGGACATAGTTTTCAACTCCTTTGGGTAAATGCCAAGGAGCATGATTGCTGGATGGTATAGTAAGAGTTTGTTTAATTTTGTAAGAAACCATCAAGCTGTCTTCCAAAGTGCTGTAGTGTGTTGTATTTCCCCCAACAATGAATGAGAGAGTTCCTCGTATCTCACTGTGGTTCCCATTGACGTTGAGCATCTTTTTATTATTACTTTCAGTAATCATTCCTTCCTGCAGCTTTGTGCGGAAAGGTTGTATTGTTACCACCTCTACTTGGCCGCAGAGCAAACAGAGCAGAAAGCTTCCTGACTTGCAATCTTTCTAGGTAAGGTATGATCACCATTGTCAGACTTCTCACCCATCCAGCTAATGGTGGCCTCACTGTTGAACTTCCAAGCATTGTCCCTTTTGTTGGATGGGAACTGAGAGGCTGTCTCAACATTTTGAGAGGTGGCTATGTCTGGCCATGCCTGTGTCATACAGAAGAAAGGTGACATTCGGTAAATCATCACCTGCAATGAAAGAGCAGTCACTGTACAACACACACCTGGCTGCCAGGAGCATGTCAGGCTGGGCAGAACCACACTTGTTTATTTTCAAGCAGAAGTTTCTTTCTTTTATCTGAAAAACAAAAGCAAAAAAGCCTGTAGACAAACAAAACAAAAACAATCAACAGAACTAAAACCACACAACACAAATCATACCAAGTCCCTCACATGTGAAGTAATTTTTTAGAATACCCAGCAGACCTTCATAGCATTGCAAACAGCATTTTCTGGCAGGCTTTTAATTCCTCTTAGACATTTCAGACATGACTGCTAAATTTTTGTCCTTCGGAAAACTGAATTTCCTATGCATTGAACTTTGGACTATACTGAACTGAATGCCTTGGTTGCTCAACAACTCTCATTCTGTGCTTTGAGCTCAGGATGGTATTATTATTATTAATCAAAAATCTGACAGATGGAAGAGAAAAAGTTGCATATCTTCAAATTAACTAAATTATACAATATGGCACACATCATAATTCCCTGCTCATGTATAATGAAAATCAAACTCTTAAAGAAAAGAAATCAGGACAAGAATTTCTGAAATAAACAAATTTTTAGAATGGATATGTTCCCTAGAGCAGAATTTCTCCCAGGCCTTTGAGTTGTACCATCTTTAGTAATAATAGTTTTGGATTTTTAGTTTAGGATATGAAGAGTGGAAGACAGGCCAGTCTGGGAAATCACTTAGTAGGACTAAAGGGTGTGAAACTTGGGCAATGACGGTGCTGGGAAGAGGGGAGGGCTGGATTCCTCTGAAGATTAACTAAATTTCTGCTTATTCAATAGAGCCTTTCCTAACATTCCATACATACATTTTTGGCATTGTTCTGGGTCAATCAGCCAGCTTCTTTTTATTGCTTTACCATATTGAAAAAGTAAGTAACATCAGAATTGACAAAATAGAAAAGTGTAAGAAGTTGTCTGAAGTCGAAGTAAGAAACAAAGAAAAGGTAAAGAAATATTGTGTGAAATGTGGGGTAGAATCTTCCTCTTCTTTCTCATGTTGACTTGTAACATCCATGATTGCTGCTTTCTCATCAATGATGAGGATAAGAGTGTTCCTGGCCTTGGGCTTAGCCAACGTGAGCCGGGGGGTTCTCACACCACCGTCAAGCAAGTCCTGATATCTACTTTTTCCAGGAGGAATATGCCAATGTACATCTATGAATATCAGAGACTCAAGATGGCCAGAGGCCACAGGCCATGTGTTTCTTCAAGGTTCTATGCTCTACTGGAATACATGGCCACCTTTTCACTGATGTTTTAAATTAGAAAGCTTTGAACTATAATGGAATATGCACCTGAAAGTGGCTTCAACAGGAAACCAAGAGGTACATGGTCCCATGGTTTTAATAGTGGCTCAAGGACAACGTCACAGCATCAAAATGTTTCTGCCCTGTCATCTTGTCAATCCTTTGATCCTCAGGCTTGTCATTTCATGGTCACAATTTCAAGCATCATATAATTTCACAACTATATCAACGAGAAGAAGTAGGGGTAACAAAGGAAAAAAATCCCTCTGCCCATCTCTCTCTCTTTTTATCAATAAAAAACAATTTCCTAGAATCTCCCAAGCTAGAAATGGTCAGAACTGAGTTATGTAGCCAATTGTAGGTGTAAGATAAGGCTGGCAAATGGGATGCCTCTCTAAAATTTCAAGTTTTTATTATGGGAAATGGGCTCTGCCGGGAAAGAAGGGTAGGAGGTGGAGTTTTCTGCCAATGCCATAAGTTCAGAAAGATTGCTGGGTATCAAGAGGAAAAATCCCTCCTGACACAAATGATATTTAGGGCTTTTATTGGGATGCAGGATTGTCACACATCCAAAGCATTCAGACTTCAGGAAAAAGTCAACTAAGGTTCTGCAATGAAAAAAGCCCATCATCCCTGACATGACTGATTCTTTACCCTAGTCTTAATAGAGAGAACCATAATGCCAAGAAATTGACTCGTTATAAGCTGAAAGACTAACCTTTTGTACCATGGGGCTGGTTTTGCTATTCCTTTTGTTGCCTGTCTCCCATAGTTCTGTTTCTTAATTCTTCTGGTCCCAGATAAGATTCACTCTATAAAACTTAGCTCTCATTGATTCCCTGGGGCCCAAATGTTTTTCACTGAACCACTGAAGTTGAATATTTTCACAAAATTTCCCAGAGAGAGATGGAGGGTGAGAACCCACCCAGCCCAATAAAATCTGCCATCTCCTGCTCCAGGGCCCTCAATCATCACCAAGCTCAGAATACCGCAGCTCAAAAACACATTTTATTTTTCTGCTTAAGATGAAAGGAGTATTTTGAAATAGCCAGCACTTCAAGAGTGGGCTCATCCTTGCTCAACAGCCTCAGCTAATTAAGATGATCTTACCTTACCTTGCACAAACTCTCCAGGTCATCTTACTTGCTTGAACAATGTGTTCGTTGGGAATTTTAAATTCTTCCCATGCTAGAAATAAAAATATTCTTAGCGCTCATAAAATGATCTTCCCTTAATAAACGAACAAAAAGATCACCCACTAAACAAAATACTTAGTCTGGGTTCAACTTGAAGAATTGAAAATATTTGTGTTATCTTGGTTTTCAATAGGAGTTGCCCTGTGGGATCAAATCGCTATTTGTCAGGGCTAATATCCCCACCTCCTGTTTAGCCAGAATCAGATGTACCAGAGAAAAGGAAAAGGAAAATAAAGAGGGGAAAGTCAAGCCTATTGCACCTGGCGCATTGTGTAATATCCCACGCTGGACTGCGAGGTGGGAATTCCTTCTTGCCCCTCCTTCCACATGTGATCAATTTACATCCTGGAACATGAGACTTCATTTCCTTGTATCTTTTTTGTTCTAGCTCACACAGCTTTAAATGTTAGTCACGCTCATAAAATTATCTAATCCTTCCTCAAATCCTACTCTCCCCTGCCTCAGCAGCCCCTCGCGGTAGTAAATGCCACAGGTGGACTATGCAGTTGTGCTGAATAGAAGTTGGTTGCTTTACATCTCTTTTTCTCTTGCTTATTTATATTTTCTTTTTTTCCAGTAGCAATGATGTGCCCCGCTCTTACTTGGAATAAGCTAAAAAAATAATAATTAATGCAATTTTTTAAATTCCCTGGAAGTCCCCTTTGACTTGGTTAAATGGGCTTATTTGAGAATTTCGTCGTCCCCAACACTAGCTGAGAAATATACTCTGAAAGGAAGTGAACAAACTAAAGTAGAAGTGGGGGGCAATGGAGAACTGAGAAAGTTAACTCGATCAACCTTTCTCAAAATATATTCCAGCACCTACTATTCCTCGATGACTTACTGTAAAAGAGTTCCATAGTCAGATGTAAGGGTCAAGTTTGTGCCACATTCATATGAGCTTCCAACTTATAAGCTAAAGGCCTGAGAACTTGGCAGTAAGGAGAAAACTGCCAGGCACATTTGTTTAATCCAGTGTTTCCCAAACTCAGTTGTCCTTGGAACTCTATTTTTGGGGGTCATATTTTAACTTCTTGTAGAACCATGCTTCAGACATACTGCTTAAACAAGTTAGGCAAGACGTTTTCTTTTGTATATGTAATTCAATCATTAGTCCCTTCTCTGAATTTTGTAGCTCTACAGGCATGCAATAGGGGAAAAGCACCATATTCGGAGTCAGAAAATCTTGGTTTGAGCTTAGCTCAAAGGATGAAGTTCAGTTTCTTAAATCGTGAAACAACAATAGATATAATACTATTCATCAAGATTATAATGAATTGGGTAAAGCAAGGAAGCAAATGGTCTTGGGGAAAAGTAAAACATTATATATACTACTTTTTGTTTGACACTTAGAATACGTTACCTTGAATTCCTTACTATTCACATAATTTCATGTTATTAGGGTGGAGTTATTGCAGGAACAAATAATCCTCAAATCTCAATGCCTTTATATAATAAAAGTCTTAGCTTTATAACACTGTTCATTTCCGATGTTTCTGTTTAGGTGATTTTCTTGGGTGGTTCTTCGCAGAGACCCAGGCCCTTTCCCTCTTGTGACTCTCCCATGTTGTGGCTTCAAGGTCACACTGGCACCATGCAGCAAGCAGCAGCAGGAGATCTCGGAGGAACATACAAACTGACTTAGGGCCTGGAAGTGGTATATACCACTTGTCCTTCCATTCTACTGGTCAGAACTAGTCATATGACCCTCCTCAGTGCAAGGGGCCTTGGAAATGTGACATTTCTGTGCCCTGGGAGGAGATGAAATAGCTGCATAAACACACAGCATTGTCTCAGGCACAAGGCCTGATTCCCAACTGGTCTATAAGCCCCTCCATTCCTAGCCTTTGAGCCCCAGCTCCCAATAAATGTGCATGCTAATAATAAGCCAATGTAAGCGAGTTTGTTTTTCTCCCTGAATTATTTACAATGACCTCAATCAGTGAACATCTAGACAAAGATCTTCCAAGTCACTATGCACAATTATACAGAAAACGTAGGGGAGATACTCTGGTGGAAATGCGGTCTGATGAGGGAGAGAGGACCCACATAAATAGATCTAAACACCGACTACAGACTCTGCAGCTATTCAAAGCCAGCTATAGTGGTGCAGAGGAAATATAAATCTCCAGAGTGAGAAAGGCGGTGAAGGAGGAGCATAAACTGATGTCTGAATTCACTGGAGCCAGGAGGAGATCGTCAGAGGAGACTGAACTTGATACAGTATTTTCCAATAGCATATAATTTTCCTAACTATAAAAGGGACATGATTTAGAAAACAGGGAAAAGTACAAAATATTTTTTAAAATCATCCATAATCCCAATACCTATGCGTACTCCATACACATTATCTCTGTGGAAATGATTATAATTTACTTTTTGGTATAGGTTTTTCCCATGTTTTTTCTTTTTCTAAGATTTCATTATTTGAGAAAGAGAAAGAGAGAGAGCATATGCACGCAAGCTGGGGGAGGGGTAGGGGGAGAGAAAATCTCAAGCAGACTCCCCGCTGATCCTGAGATCATGACCTGAGCCAAAATCAAGAGTTGGAGGCCTAACCAACTGAGCCACCCATACGCCCCTTCCCATGTTTTCTTTCTAAGCAACATTTCTGCCTACTCCCCCCCCCCATCCCAGCCAATATCACACTGTACAGATTCTGTTGTTCATATTTCAAAAACTCACCAGTATAGTCTGAACAGTTCCCAATATTCAGATGATGGCTCTTAACTAGCTGCATAGTCAACTATGGTTGGGCATAAACTTCTTCTCATTTTTCATTCTTATAGGGAATGGTGTGATGAACATCTCTTTGCACCCATCTCCAATTATTATTTTGCACTCCAAAAGAATTGTAATAATGGGGACTAATATTTGCTGAAGTCGATGATTGTCTACCGTGAATTAAGTTCCTTACATGCAAGATCTCATTCAGTCCTCAGAACAGCTGTGATCCCGCCATTATTAGTATCGTATTCATTCTGCAGGTGAGGAAACAGTGACATAGGTTCAGTAGCCCGCCCCACACGGCATAGCCAGGACTGGGTAGAACTGGAATTTGAACATGGACTGGCTGCCTTCAGAGCCAGAGCCCAATCCACGGTGAGAATACTCTGCCCCAGGAGTCCACTTAAATTCTCACTAGTAGATTAACCTCCATGGAAAGTTGACAGGGTAATGGATATGGCTTGAGAAGAGGCACATATAATCAGGAGGAATGGTTTATGTGATGGCTTAGAGAAGAGAGAGGGTAAAGTTTTATGAGGGATAATAACTTTTGCCAGGTTGAAGTAAAAAAATATGAGCTAGTATGTCCAGGGAGGAAAATTCATTTCAAAGGAGGGTCTCCAAGCCAAAGTTCAGGAGTGTTTAAAAATTATTTAAAGAGACAATGGGAGGGCCTGTCCAGTCATACAAAGGGGAATAATGTCAAAACAATACTTGATAAAGATGTACTTTGTTTCATTCTTTGATTTAGGAAACTGGCTTTGGCTTGTGGAATGAGATAAGATCCAAGTTTCAGAGGTCCTTTTGGAGACCTTTTGTCATAATTTTCTTCCAGTCTGACATGTTCTCTGTGGGAATGCAACTTTCTTCACAGTAGCTGTAGAATTTGAAGGAAGCCTGAAAGGCATGACCTTGGATGCCTCTTCCATTTCCAGTCTCCATACACAGCCACTTCTCTGAATGCATTCCAAATCCCAGATGGAGTCAGGGCAGGAGCAATTGCTGACAAGAGACAAGAATGTTGACCAGGGCACAGTATAGCATGCTGGTTGTGAGCACAAATTCTGTCCTTAGACTACCTGGGGTCAAATATTGAACTCCCCCCCATATACTAGCCATATGATTTTGTGCCTAATTATTTATCTTCTCTGTGCCTCAGTTTCCTCAACTGTAAAATGGAGTGAGGATCTATTTCATAGAGTCATTGTGAAGATTAAATGAGCAAAAACAAGTAGTAAATGTTAGCTATTATTATCTCCACAAAGGAAAGCATAATCACATGATAATTTCTGTAGTTGGTCCTCTCTCCCCAGCTCTTGGAACACTAGGTCCTCAATAGATGTGTATGGATTCAAGCTGGGAGTCCAGTTCTTCCTAAGGCAGGAAACTCTTGCCCTTGAGGAACAAACACCTCTTACTGAATATCCTAAATATCAGTGCATACGATCACAAAGGACCACCCCTAGCACTTTCCTTTTCCTTTCTGAACTTCCTGGACAGTTATAAGGAGGGCCAAGGCCAGCCCTTTCTGAAGGCTCTTTCTGAACAACACAGACCAATGTCTCTTCCCTTCTCTCCCTCCTCATCATTCACGGCTTAGGTACTCTCTGTTCAGATGCACTTGCACAGAATTTAGCCTCTCTGCCCCTCTCTTTCTTTTTCATCTCTTGTCCTGTTACTGCGGTGGTGGCGGAAGTTGAAGTGGAGCCCAAGTCCTTTCTCTCTGTTCCCCCCTTTAGTCATAAGTGATCAGATGGAATTAGACAACTAGAGACCTAGCCTCATCTCTATTTACAGTCTTGAAAGTACCCCGCCAGAGCCTTCTACAGAAATTACTCAAAAGTATCCATCTGCCATTGCAAAAACCTAGAATTAAAATTGGTCTTTCTAGAAGTCAGCGTTTAAAATAATGTACAAATTGATCGATTATTTTTGAACCAATTAATAAAGAATATTAAACTTCAAATGATAATTTTAAAATACACAATAGTCTGCTACACTATGGGTTAAATAGAGCTTTAAGGGTAGTCTGGGAACTAAGTCCTATGGGTGACATTGTTTCTATGGGAAAATGCACTCTGAATTCCAGACAACCCATTTACCCACTAACTTTTGGGAAAGGACCCTTTAGTAAGTTGGAGACTGACTAAAAATACCAAATGTTTTAATGTATTTTTTATCAATGTATTAAAAACACATTTTTAGGGTTTATCTTAATAGTTGAAACAAATTCTAGACTCTTCCATGAGCTGCTTTCCTGACCTCTGAGGCACAATTAAAAGTAGGTTTGTGGATTTTCCGCAAAGAAAGGGCCTGGCTATTTTAATTAGCTTAATGTATGTAAAATCAATTATTCTGAGACAGTAGACAAACCAAATCATTCATATTGTTGGCAGGTTCACACAAATGATTTCTCAAGGGTAAATCATTGTCAGGTTACATAGGACAGATGCATGCATGCAGTCTATGTGAGAATGTTTGGAAATATTCTGGACTCTTTTTTTCAAAGGCCCACACTACATGTGCAATCCACAGGGATCTGTTTCCCTAGTTATTTCTTTATTACCCACGCGATAATGCTAGGTTCCTCTTCACGGGGGGATGTGACATTTTTATGCTATCAAGTTGTCTTTCTTTTGACCACTTTTTAAAGGATACAATATTTTTCTCTCACCATCAGATGTTAGCTTCCCTGTGAGGTTTTACACAGGAGAATGAGTTGAGGAAATTTGAGACTTATTTTAACAGAAACTGAAAAACTGCAGCTCATACATAGAAAGAAAGGGACCGGAAGACCTGAGTTTTGGCCCTGACTCCTGAACTGAGTGGCTTTGAGCAAGTCACTCACCTCAGAGCCTTCACCTGAACAATGAGGGCTTTGGGATCTGTGACTTGAAGTTCCTTCCCAGATTTATGTTTTGTTTCTTGTGTAGGTAATAATATAAGGGTTTGGGAGATGTATTCTTCCAAACTTTTGTCTTTCCACTCACATCACTTCGGTGGGGGGCAGAGAGAGACTGCCAATAACGCAGTAACTTTTTCTCGGCTCACATTAACTTTAAAATGTGTTTTAACAAATAAGCACATTAGGTGTTCGCGAATGACAAGCAATATTCCCCAAACTTTGATTTCTTTCTTTCTTTCTTTCCTTCTTTCTTTCTTGCTTTCTTGCTTTCTTTTTTCTTTTCTTCTTTCTTTCTTTCTTTCTTCTTCCTTTCTTACTCTTTTCCTCTCCTTCTTTCTTATTCTTTATTTCTTTCTCTTCCTTCTTTCCTACCATTCCTCCCTCTTCCTTCCTTCCTTCCTTCCTTCCTTCCTTCCTTCCTTCCTTCCTTCC